>NC_143485.1:17647866-17979034 GCF_027475165.1 Benincasa hispida
GTTTTATGTCCTAAAATTCGTGGTTTGTAGACAATAAAACTTATTCTGAAAATTCAATAAGTTATTGAATATATGAATTGCTTATTTTGTTTTAGAAATAAAAACAATAAACTAAAAGATCCGTGACTATTACATGAGTACTTAAGCTTTATGTGAAGACATAAAAGTGGATCAGGTTTGAGTAAATAGTCAAAATGATCTATAGTATATGAATAAGGTTGGGTACCTTATTCTGGTAACACTATTGGATGTGGCCCACTCTATAATTGTTACAAAGAGTTGTAAAGTGCTACAGACGATGTGGTCCTAATTCATACATGTTATGACATGAGGAGTGGGGGTGTCCTGTGCAATAGGTTTGTACAAGATCGGACTATGAAATTAGTCACTTTTACTTTATAACGTTGTTTACTGTTTAAGACTGACTATTTCAAAGGGATGACCTAGGTAACTTGACCTTAATCCTGAGCTAACTATGAACTCCTGTTTATTCGGGATTATCCTTAGATGTGCAGAGGTGAGAGTTGGCTCAACAACGTCGACTCAATAAACTTCCATTTCAGGGGTAAGAACGGGTAGATAGCTGGGGACATAGGGTGCAAGATAGAATTTACTCCTACCCAATTTTAAGGATAGTGGAGAGGTTGTTTCCTTAAGTGCTGACTCCGGGTCTTGAACAAGAAGCCCCATCTTCTCATTGGCCCGAGAAGGACTTGTTTTGTGATTAAGAATCTCCTAGTAAGACTAGGAATACCACATATATAACCTAGGGCAAGTGGGAGAAAAACCGAGTATGGAATACCGAATGGTAAACCCTGCGTATATGATGCTCTAGTTTATTGTATTTCTCTGTAAAACTAAAAAACTCAGTCTTGTATATTCGGATATATATGTTACTACTGGAGTTTTAGTCCAAGTGGGAGTTTGTTGGGTTTTAAGTCCTAAAAATCTTGGTTTATAAACAATAAAACTTATTCTGAAAATTCAATAAGTTGTTATTGAATATATGAATTGCTATTTCGTTTTAGAAAAAATCCAATAAATTAAAAGATCCATGACTATTACATGAGTACTTGAGCTTTTGTGAAGACATAAAAGTGGATTAGATTCGAGTAAATAGTCAAAATGATCTATAGTATATGAATAAGGTTGGGTACCTTATTTTGGTAATACTATTGCATGTGGCTTGCTCTGTAGTTGTTACAAGGAGTTGTAAAGTGCTACAGATGATGTGATCCTAATTTATATATGTTATGGCATGAGAAGTGGGGATGTCCTGTGTAATGAGTTTGTACAAGATCGGACCACGAAATTAGTCACTCTTACTTTACAACGTTGTCTATTATTTAAGACTGACTATTTCAAAGCGATGACCTAGGTAACTTGACCTTAATATAGAGCTAACTATGAACTCCTGTTTATTCAGGATTATCCTTAGATTTGCATAGGTGAGGGTTGACTCAACAGCGTCGGCTCAATAAACTTCCATTTCGGGGTAAAAACGGGTAGATAGCTGGGGACATAGGGTGCAAGATGGAATTCACTCCTACCCGATTTTAGGGATAGTAGAGAGGTTGTTCCCTTAAGTGCTGACTCTGGGTCTTAAACAAGGGGCCCCGCCCTCTCATTAGCCTGAGAGGGACTCGGTTTGTTGATCAGATCACAAACCAATTGTTCATTAGAGGATCAGTAGGACTTAAGGAACAAGAGGTAATCTCAGGGTAAAACAGAAATTTGACCTAGTCATTGTTATGAATAACCTGTAAATGGTTAACTTACTAATCATTTTTATCGAGTGGACATAATATATCTATAGTGAGGGGAGTACAACTATGGGCTTTAGTAGAGTGACCCATTAGTTAACGAATGAGGGTTAATTCGGTGTAAAGAGTTTAGTCAATTAATCTCGGATCTTTGGAGCCTATATTCTGTAGGTCCACGAGGTCTCTCTACTAGCTCATAAATGGATTAGCCTTAGAGTAGCATGATAAGTTAATTTGAAACGTTCAAATTAGAATTAAGAGAATTAGTAATTATATGTGATATAATTACACGTTTAATTTTAGAATTAAACGGAATTGGAGAATCAATTACTATTTAAATATGATTTAAATATTAAATTCATGAATATAGATTCATGATGGTGGAATTAGTGTTAAAATTAATTTAATATTTGATATTGAATTAATTAGAATTAATTAAATTTTTTTAATTAATTATTTATTATTAATTTTATTGGAAAATTAATTATATTAATTTTGTAAAATTAAAAAAGTTATCAATTTTGAAAAAAAAAATGGATTTTAGAAATCAATCTGAAATTGAAAACATGAAAATGGAAAAGTGGGAGATTTCCACTTACTACATTTAGTAGCTTAATCATTTCCCACTATTTTCATTGAGTTAATCTCCAAGCATGAGATGCTCCTTGTGTAGCAACCTATTTTTACGATTGTCTTGCAATAAATAGAGGAGATTGAGTTGAGAATCAAGCATGCAAACTAAAGCACTTGAAAGGTTTTTGCTGAAGAACTTGAGGTTGAAGAAGGTGTTCTTCAATGGTGCATCAGTGAGCTTGTTCTCCAAATTCCCTTTATTCAAGCTTATTTTGAGTCCCACAACTCAATCTAAGACTCCAAAAGAATAGTAGGGAAGACCTTGAGGTGGTTCACAAGAAGATTTCGAGAAGATTTGCAGCTGAATTCAAGATTCAAGTGGTTCTACAAAGGTATGTTATGAAACCCTCTTATTAGCTTATGAGCATGCTTTATTTATTGCCAAAATTTATTAATTAGAATGCTTATTGATCTTTGTTGCTTCCGTTGCATGCTGATATCTTCTAACAATTTGTATCAGAGCATCATTTAAGCATTCAATTTGGTTTAATTTTGGTATGGTGGGTGTTTTTTCATGAGATATATGAAAATGCTGCACTGATATGGTTTTCTGAGATTTGACATTTAATTTCTCTTTGATTCCTTAGTTAAATTTGTAGTTGGCTCTTATTTAATGAGCTTATATGTGTGCTCAAGAGTCTGTAATTATTTGGAGTCATTAGAGTTGAAATTAAGTTGTAATCGAAGAAAGAAGTAGGCCGAGTTTCATAAAACTAGATCATGTGCTTCTATCCAGGCAGCATTGCAATGTTGCTCTTAAGCGTCACAACGTTGCTCATAGTCAAGTGAGGAACGAGTTTCATCAAGGGGTCAAGATCGAGTTTTTTCAACCTACCAGCCATCAAGTAACAAGTTTCCACTATACCAACAAAGTGAGCAGTGTTTTCTAAACCAGTTTGAGGAGTTTTGAACCGTTGACCATTTTGTAGTTAGTACAAACGATGTGATCCTAAACTGTAGTTTGTAATATCATATTCTTGTTCAATAAAGCTGTTATTGAAAATCTTTAGTAAATTTAAATTCTATATTCATGAATCCAATAAACTAAGATTTCGAGGCTATTAAGTTTAAGTTTGAACTTTATGTAGTGACATAAATGTGAATCAAGTTCAAATATATATAGCCAAAATGGTCTATAGTATATGAATAAGGTTGGGCGCCTTATTCTGGGGACACTATGGATGCGGCCTATTTTGTAGTTAGTACAAACGATGTGATCCTAAACCGTTCATGTGGAGACATGAAAATGGGGGCACCTATGTAAAGAGTTTACATAAGACTGAACCAGGAAATAGTCACTTTTTACGTTCTAAATGCCATTTAATGTATAAAATTGACTATTTCGTTAATTGATGACCTAGGTAACTTAATCTTAATCCTGAGCTAACTATGAACTCCTGTTCACTCAGAATTATCCTTAGATCTGCATAGGTGAGTATAGTTCATTATCGCTGGCCCAATAAGCCTCCCATTTCAGGGGTAAGATCAGGTGGATAGCTGGGAACATAGGGTGCAAGATGGAATTCACTCCTACCCATTATAGGGATAGTAGATAGATTGTTCTCTTTAGTACTGAATCCAGGTCTTGAACAAGGGGCCGCACCCTCTCATTAACCCAAGAGAGGTTCGGTTTATAAGTTGGATCTGAAACCAATTGTTCATTAGAGGATCAATGGAACTTAAGAAATAAGAGTAGTCTCGGGGGTAAAACGATTTTTATGATCCAGTCGAGATTACGAACAATCTGTGAAGGATTAGCTTACTAATCATGGTTATATCATATGGACACAAATATATCTATAGTGAGAGGATTGCAACTACAAGACTATAGTGGAATGACCCGTGAGTTAACGAATGTTGATTAGCTCCATCTAAAGAGTTTAGCCAGCTAATCTCGAATCGTTAGAGCCCATGATCTATAGGTTCATTAGGTTCCCTACTAGCTCATATGGAATAAACTTATAACAGTATGATAGAATAATTCGAATTGTTTGAATTAAGTGAAGAGAGAGAAATCGACAAGTATATGTGATATAATGGTCGGTTTTTAAGTTTAGAGATACAACTTTAATATTGAAATGTGATTTAAATATCAAGAATATAAATACGTTCATATTCGGAAGCTCGGAAATAATGAAAATGGTCAAAGATGTAAAAAGTCAGAGAGTTGACTTTTGACTTTGAAAAGTCAAACTTTGACTGACCTTATATTCAAATGTGAATTGAATTTCAAGAAAATGAATGTGGATTCATGCTTGGGAGGTAAAAATTAGTCAACACGAAAAAAATAATAAAAAGTCAAAATGTTGACTTTTTGGTCAAAGTTTGACTTTAACCAAATGACTATTTTGCTCTTTGACTAAAGTTAGTAGGAAAATCCAAACTTTTGTTGGATAATTCTACTAACAAAATAGTGGGCTAGGTGTTGGCTTATAGTGGAGATATTAAGCCCACTTAGATAGTGGATTCTAGATGTTGGATTTTTATGAAGTTATTTCATGCAAGTTTGCTTCGCCCTTTTCTATAAATATGGGCTTGTCATTTTGGATTAAAAACTTTTGGACATTTTGCAAAATTGAGTTTTTAAAAGTAGGGCGGAAAAACTCCAAACCCAACCCAAATTTCACTCTACTATTTCCTTCTCTTTCTCTCTCTCGGGTTCTTTATCCATCGGGTCCCACAACCTGGTTCTGAGTCTAGTGGTTGTCTGGTTCGTGTTCGAGCAGAGATAGACAAGTTTCGGGAGCTTCAAAGGTAATGTTTCTAAAAAAACCCTAATTAACTAATTTAGGGTTGTATGTTTAATCTTTGCAATTAGAGTAAAATTGATCCTCAATTCCGCTGCACTTGCCTACTTTTCCATCAGTATGTGCATACAATATGCCATGTAGATTTTAAATCCCACAATAGGAAGCATGTTACATGCATTGAAAGTATGTTATAATATATAGTATACATGCTTAGGATTTCTTTTATTTAATATAAATGTTAAATTAAATATTGAATACCTTTGATGAATGTTGTGCATGTTTAGCATGTCTAAAATTTTGTAAGCAGTTATAAAATTGGGTTAGACATTTAAAATCCATAATAAAGAACTGTTGCATGCTCACCTAGCTTAACAACTCATTTTAATAGCTAAAAGAGGTCGTTAAACTTGTAAAACTCAGGTTACAAACTCAACCGGTATATAATCCTGTCGAAGGTTGGGGGTATTTAAGTTGACGGTCTATGGAATACCTCCTACCTGAGGATTATGGTCGAATAATTGAGCGTTATTAACCAATTTTATGAGCAATACATGAGCGATGTGAGGTTTTAAAGCTAGTTTATCACATAGACATTGTAGGTTAAATCCAAATATAAATGTTATACTTGGATAAACACCTAGACTTAGGTTGTTTAATTAGCCGGAACAAACCTAAGGACCCCATTTAATGTTAGAACACTTCAATGGGAGTTAATAACAAATATGATATGCTATTAGAACACTTCAGTGAAAATAAATAGCGTATATGATATATTAAAACGCTTCAGTGGGAGATTAATAAACATATATGATATGATTATTTTTAGCTCTCACGTCCCTAAGAGTTCACGATCAAAATTCATGTGGCACTTCGTGTCATCCTAGGAGTGACCTTAAGTGTTGAGGGAATAGTTCATCTGGTAGGTCGGTTCCACCTCAAGTGTTGAGGGAACCTCGATGTAGTGGGAGGGTTGCGAACCCACCTGTTCGCTATATGGGTTTCACAGAAATCCTGGCTATGATAGCAGATGGCGACGTTGAGGATCCGTTGTCTTATCAGAAGGCAATGGAGGATGTTGACCGGGATGAATGGGTCAAAGCCATGGATCTTGAGATGGAGTTGATGTACTTCAACTTAGTGTGGGATCTTGTAGATTAACCGGATGGGATAAGACCTATAGGTTGCAAATAAGACTCGAATTGTGGAAAATGATTATACCCAGCTAGACGGAGTCGACTACGAGGAGATTTTCTCGCCTGTTGCCATGTTGAAGTCGATCCGCATCCTCCTGTCGATTGCCACTTATTATGATTATGAGATATGGCAAATATACGTCAAGACTGCTTTTTTGAATGGCAATCTTGAAAAGACCATTTATATGGTGCAGCCCGAGGGATTCTAGCCCAAGGTCAAGAGCAAAAAGTTTGCTAATTGAATCGGTCCATTTATGGGGTGAAACGGGCGTCTCGATCTTGGAACATTCAGTTTGATACTACGATCAAATCGTATGGCTTTGACCAAAACATTAATGAGCCTTATGTCTACAAGAATATCATCAACGCTTTAGTAGTTTTCCTAGTGTTATATGTAGACGATATTGTACTCATTGGGAATGATGTAGGACTACTGAATACAATTAAGTACTAGCTAGCGACCCAATTCCAAATGAAAGATTTGGGAGAGGCTCAGTTTGTTCTTGGTATTCAGATCTTTCGGGGACGGATGAACAAAGTGTTAGTGCTGCCTCAGACATCGTATATTGACAAGATGTTGCTCAAGTACTCGATGCAGAACACCAAAAGGGGTCTACTGCCTTTCAGGCATGAAGTTACTTTATCTAAGGAAATGTGTCCTAAGACGCCTCAAGAGGTTGAGGAGATGAGACGGGTACCATATGCATCTGTCGTTGGCAGTTTGATATATGCGATGCTCTGTACTAGACCAGACATTTGCTTTGCTGTGGGAATAGTCAGTAGGTATCAGTCTAACCCAGGTCAAGGTCACTAGACCGCAGTTAAGGACATCTTCAAGTATCTTCAGAGAATAAGAGACTACATGATCATGTATGGAACTAGGGATTTGATTCTTACTGGATACATGGATTCTGACTTTCAGGCTGATAAGGACTCTCGAAAGTCCACTTCAGGGTCAGTATTTACTCTTAACGGAGGAGTAGTAATGTGACAAAGCACTAAGCAGAAATATCATCTCATTTGTGAGATAGTGCATCAAAGGGACATGATAGTCACGAAGATCGATTCGGAGTGCAACGTTGCTGACCCATTTACGAAGGCTCTCACAGCTACAGTTTTTTAGGGTCACCTTCAATGCTTGGGTCTACGAGACCGCTCGCGGCTGGACTCGAGCAAGTGGGGATATTTTGTACTGGGCCTTAGAACTCTAGTTTATTGTTTTGTACTAGTTGTTTGTACACCCCACTCGCTTTAGGAAAAGTGGAAGATTATTGAGGATGATGCTCTAAACTCTCGTTGGGTTCTGTAGTTTGTAAACACAATTATGAACAAACGCTTGTGATGTAATAATATATGATATTTTCTTCACTTTAATCTATGGAACATTGGATGTTTCAATTGCTTTACCATAAACCAATAAACTAATTGTTGGGGTTAATGCCCAAAAGTCTCGTGTTCTGTAGTTTGTAAATAGTATATACGAACACCATTGATTGTTAATATATGATATTATATTTACTTCACATCTTGTTGTTTTGCTCGATTATTTGTTTTATTTGCTTTACCACAAACTAATAAACATAAAATCCCTGGTTATCTGTATATGACTCAAGCATGTATGTGGTGACATACAAGTGGATCATGTCTTGAGTGATAACTAAAATGGTCTAGGAGGGAAACTTTATCCTGGTAATGCTACGGTTGCGACCCGCTTTGTGGAATAGTCACAAGTGTTGTGACTTGTCACAGATGGTCCGATCTTGATCATTCGTGTTGGGGACATGCGAGCGGGGACGTCCTATACAAAGAGTTTGTATAAGACCTGACCACGAAATATTAATGTCTTGTTATATAACACCGTTCATGACAGAGACTTCACTTCACTAGGATGACCATAGGTAACATGACCTCAATCCTGAGTGAGTTGGGATCTTCTGCCATTGAGGGCAGTCCTTTGATTTATATGGGTGCGAGTGGCCAAGTCACTGATTCAAACCTACCATTTTGGGGATTCGTCTGATTTGGGAGCTGGGAACTCAGCTACACAAGATGGAATTCACTCCTTCCCCGAGGCAGGGGTAAGTAGATAGATGACTCTCTTAAGAGCTTATTCCGGAGCTTGAACGATGTGACGACACACACCTTCTCTTGGTCTGAGAGGTGTTCACACATAGTTAGACTATGTTGTATAGTTCATTAGAGAAATCGGTGGTACTTAAAGAGTGAGATGTAACTATAAGGGCAAAACAATAAATTGGCCCAGCTATACTTACGAGCATCTGTGAAGGGTCATCGTACTCATGATTGGTTATATCCGATGGACACAAAAATATATCTGTCGTAAGAAGATTTTAGCTGTTGGTCTTTAGAGGAATCACTGACAGTTAACGGATGGTGAATCTCATGGCTAAAGAGTTTAGTCAACTATTCACGTACCGTTGGAGTTTCGAGCCACAGGTCCATTAGGTCACCTAGGTAGCTTGAAAAAATTCGAGAACCAGTGTTTGGGTTAATTTGAAATGTTCAAATTGACTAGAGGAAGTTTAATTATATATGATATAATTAGATTGGTTAATTATATATGATATAATTGGCTAAATGTATGAGATACATTAATTTCGAGGAAATTAGATATAAATATGATTTATATAAAGTAGAGAAGAAAATACGATAGTAGATATATGATATCAAACTATAGGATATAATATGATTATATTTATTAATTAAATTAATTCATTAATTATTTGATAATTAACCAATTAATCCACGTTCGGATGTGGGAAGTGGGGCTACGAAGGTTTTGGTAACCGGCGGGTTAAAGCTATGAAAATCGTTTTCATTTTTTATTCAATAGTGCATTCGTATTGCCCGCGCACAAAAAGAATCCGTGAAAGAGCAATCACGAGAGCCTATACGATAGAAGTTCATTCGTTTAAATGATCGTCTAGTTCACGCGTTCTCTAAATAATCGTATACATCTTTTCTAAACGATCGTTCAGTTTTTCCTAAACGATCGTGTAGCTCTACTATACGATAAGCATTTCCGCTATACGATAGCAGAGTTCATCTCCCACTTGCTTATCGTCTACACGACGTCTTCTCCTTCGTCCTCTACCAAACTCCCAAAGCCCACTCTTTGGGTTTTTGACGCTGAGGATACCCGAGTTTCTCTTGTGGTGGTGTCATCCCCGCGGCATTGTTCGTGTACGTTCGGATCGTGTTGTTGCAGTCGATAGACTCGCCGGGTGCTAGTAAATTGGTGGGAGGTTTTCCGCTGCTTTGGGTTTAATCGTTCAAAGAGTGTCTTCATTTGGTATGAACCCTTTCCTTGTGTTTGTATTATGAGCATGTCGATTATGAGTTTAATATGCATACCTATTTGTATGGAATGTATATCGTTTATGTTTCGGTCAATGTGAAATTGGAGCGATCTAAGCCCGCTCATGGAACTCTCGGTATGAGATCCTTCAAGGTTATCATCTATAGCTTAAACATGTATGTAGAGACATACAAGTGGATCATGTTGAAGTGATAACCTAAATGGTCTGTAGTAGATGGATAAGACTGGATACCTGATCCTGGTGACACTATGAGTACAACCCACTTTGTAAATATTACAATTGCTCCGTAGGTGACTCAAACACTGTAGCTGTGACCCTCAAACCTAAATGGTTTGTAGACCCATGATCCGTAGGTGACCCTCAAACACTGTAGCCATAAGAGCCTTTGTAAACGAGTCAGCAACATTGTGCTCCGAAGAGATCTGCGTGACGATCACGTCCCCTCGATGCACTATCTCGCTGATCAGATGATACTTCCGCTCTATGTGTTTACTGCGCCGGTGACTCCTTGGCTCCTTGGAGTTCGCCACTGCCCCACTATTATCACAATAGAGGGCAATGGTCTAGACATATCTGGAACAACTTCTAGGTCTCTCAAGAACTTCCTGAGCGAGACGGCCTCTTTAGCAGCTTCGCAAGCCGCTACGTACTCTGCTTCCATAGTAGAGTCGGCTATGCACCCCTACTTAGTGCTTCGCCATACTACAACTCCTCTGTTAAGAGTAAAGACTAACCCTGATGTGGACTTTTGAGAGTCTTTATCAGTCTGAAAGTCAGAATCCGTGTATCCTGTAAGGATCAAATCCTTCGAACTATACACGAGCATGTAGTCCCTCATTCTCCGAAGATACTTGAGGATGTTCTTCACTGCGGTCCAGTGACCCTGGCCTTGGTTAGACTGATACTTACTGACTATGCCCACAACGTAGCTGATGTCTGGACGAGTACAGAGCATCGTATACATCAAACTGCCAATAGCAGACACATATGGTATCCATCTCATCTCTTCAACCTCTTGAGGCGTCTTAGGACACATTTACTTAGACAAAGTGACTCCATGCCTGAACGGTGGTAAGCCCCTCTTGGAGTCCTGCATCGAGTACTTGAGCAACATCTTGTCAATGTATGATGTCTGAGACAATACTAGCACTTTGTTCTCACGATCCCGAAAGATCTGGATACCTAGAAAAAACTGAGTCTCTCCCAAATCTTTCATTTAGAATTAGGTCGCTAGCCAGTTCTTAACTATAGTTAGTAGACCTACATCATTCCCAAAAAGTAGGATATCGTCTACATACAACACTAAGAAAACTACTGAAGCGCTGATAATCTTCTTGTAGACACAAGGTTCATCAACGTTTTAGTCAAATCCATACGACTTGATCGCAGCATCAAATCGTATGTTCCAACATCGAGATGCCTATTTCAGTCTATAAATGGACCGATTCAGTTTGCAAACCTTCTGCTCTTGACCTTGGGCTATGAATCCCTCGGGCTGCACTATATAAATGGTCTTCTCAAGATTTCCATTAAAAAAGGCCATCTTAACGTCCATTTTTCAGATCTCATAATTATAATAAGCTACAACGAACAAGAGGATGCGGATCGACTTTAACATGGCAACAGGCGAGAAAGTCTCCTAATAGTCGACTCCCTCTACCTAGGTATAACCTTTTGCCACAAGTCGAGCCTTGCTGACCTACAAGATCCCATACTGAGTTGAAGTACATCGACTCTATCTCGAGATCCATGGCCTTGACCCAGTCATCCCGGTCAACATCTTTCATTGCCTTTTTATAAGACAACGGATCCTCAATGTCGCCATCTGCTACTATAGCAAGGATTTTCGGGGGTAAAACCCAGATAGCGAACGAGTAGGTTTGCAACCCTCCCACTATGCCGAGGTTCCCTCAACTCTTGAGGTCGAACCGACCTACTAGATGAACTCCCATCAACAAATCTTGTTGAAGTTTCAGTAGTTTCATTGGAAAGCTCACGCAACACGACTTTGCTCCTTGGACTATGCTCCCTTATATGATCCTTATACAAAAAAGTAGCATTTTTTGAAACAACCCCCTCGAGTATCTTTGAGGTAGCCTATAAAGAGGCAAAACCTCGACCGTGGTTCCAACTTCTTGGGATTAGCCTCAAGCACATGTGCAGGGCAACCCCAAATGCGGAAATTACGTAAACTAGCTTTACGCCCGTTCCACAACTCTAGAGATAATCTTGCAATACTCTTGAAGGGAATACAGTTGAGTATATACACCGTAGTCTCCACTGCAAAACCCCAAAACGATTCTGGTAGGGAACCGTAACTCATCATCGATCGAATCATGTCTAACAAGGTCCTATTTCTCCTCTCCGCTATACCATTCTTCTGAGGTGTACCCGGCGCTGAGAGTTGGGAAAGGATTCCATGTTCTATCAAATAGTCCTGGAATTCGATGTCCAAAAACTCTCCACCTCGATCTGATCGAAGTGTTTTAATCCATCTATCCAATGCGTTTTCAACTTCAACCTTGAACTCTTTGAACTTTTCAAAGGATTCAGACTTTCGTTGCAAAAAATAAACATACCCGTACCTGGAGTAATCATCAGTAAAACTGACAAAATACTCATAGCCACCTCAGGCTCGCACATTCATAGGACCACAAAGGTCAGAATGTACTAACTGTAGAGGCTCCTTGGCTCTAAAACCTTTTCCAGTAAAAGGACATTTAGTCATTTTACCCTAAAGACAAGATTCACACACAGGTAAAGAATTTTCTTCTAACTCACTTATAAGTCCATTCTTTACCAATCTCTCAATTCTATTGAGATTGATGTGCCTTAAATGTAGATGCCAAAGTTGGGCATTTTCTTTTGGAGAAATTCGTTGACGTTTTGATTGAGTTACGACAGTTCTGAACATTTCGGTATTATGGAGGGAATTAATGACTGACGACCTTAGCACATATAAATTCGATTCTAGATTTGCTGTGAATATAAAAACACCATCTTTATGAATAAACACTTTACACAAATTAAAAGAAACAGTGTATTTATATTGCAATACGCACTTTACAGAAATAAGGTTCCTTTTTAGTTCAGGAACAATATATACATCATTTAAAATTAGAAACCTATTCTGTAAAGTCAACTGGAGTCCTCCCACTGCCATAGCTGAGACGACGTGCCCGGTGCGTACTCACATCGTCATCTCACCAGTCTCCAGCTATCACCAAGATCTAATGCCCTGAAAAGAAGAACAAACATGGTTAGTGGCGCCTGAATCAATTATCCAGGCTGAATCATCATTCTCCACTAAACAAGTTTCGAGCACAAGTAAATCACATTTACCTTTATCCGCCTTGGCCTTAGCCTTGGCTGCTTTCTTCTCCTTCAGATACCGAGGACAGTTCCTTTTCCAATGTCCATCTTGGTTGCAATGAAAACACTTTCCCTTAGCAACTAGTGAACACCTCCTCGGGACGACAGGTGGTGGGTTAGCAGGTACCTTCCCTTTTCTCTTACCACCCTTCTTCTTCTTCCCCCTTGTAGAGTTAGAAGTAGAAGGTGCAGACATTGTTCCTGAGGTCGAACCTCTATGGAACGTCCTTGAGGATGAAGCAACATTTGCCTCACCCTTCTGCCTCTCCTTACTTTTCAGTAAAGATTGGTATGTCTACAACTCGTTGAGGAGAGTTGTAAGGTTATACTTCACTTTGTTCAGGATCATATTGCTAACAAAGTGCAGGAAGCTCTCCAGCAAAGAATGCAGGATTATACTAACCTGGCTGCCACATTGAAATGGACCATCATGTTTAGCACATGTTCACGAACAGAGGTGCCTTATTGCATTTTGGAGTTGAATATGTATTTAAGAGCCTCATGCATAAGTTGTTCAGATGGTTGTCAAAACATCTCCCGCAGGGACTCCATAATCTCACGGGCTGAGACCATAGGCTCATGCTTCTTAGCCAAGACGTCAGAAAGACTTTCCAAGATATATGCTTGGGTCTTCTCACTCGCCCTTGTCCATCGCTCGTATGCCTCCCAAACATTTCAAGCGACATTTGGAGCTGGAATAGGAGGACAACCCTCCATGAGAGCGAATATGAGATCCTCAATGATTAGGATCGTCGTGATCATATGTTTCCATGTTGAAAAATTGTCGCCAGTTAATTTTTCGGGGCTTAACAACGATAAGGTGGCTGTAGCCATTTGAAAAAGTTTCTGAAAATACGAAAAAATCTTGATTAGATTTTGCTAAACCACTTTTAAACCAATTAGTTTTGCAAAACAGTTTCAAGTATCCTAAGTTATTGATTTCTATTTTGTAATGATGCCCCAGTGAGTCAGGACAAACGCCACCGGTGGGGTGATCAGTTGCCCCTTCACTGGGATGAGACATTCTCAACCATTAGGCAGAACCAACTCTTGGAAGTGAACCTACCAGCCACCATTTTTCGGTCAAAAATCGTTAACCTTTAACTATTTCGTGTAAGTATAACCCCTTGTTTTCGGTGCCAGAGTCCCGTCCTAATGCACTTACCATAGAGAAAAGATAGATTAGGACAAGAGACTAAGTTACCTTATCCTCTTATAGGAGATCAAATAAAAAAATGCGCAAAACTGCCATCCTTTAGGGGGACACTCCCAGGGTGCCTCGAGGTGATGCACAATAACTTTATTCAACTTAACGAGGGAGACCAAGGGATATGCTGTCACATTTCGCACTCCCACTTACTATGAACATTCTTTCCATCCACCTTGATATTGACGTACCCAAATACCATCCGTTGGGGGGGACACGCCAAAGGTGCCGCGAGGCTGAAGATAGATCTCACGGTGTGGACTTTAGGAGAAAAGTGAAAGGTTTAAGTGAAGCATCTTATGCCTCAAGTACCTCCCAGTGAATGTTCTACCTAGGCATTCATTAACCTAGAAAATCTGACTACTGATTTGAGTCTAAGTGGTCTTTTTAAAGCCTGCTCATAAACAACGTTTGTTTTTGAAATATAAACAAGTTCAAGTAGTCACATTTAAACACTTTAATGCACTGTCCTTAACTCTCATGCATGCATCAAATCTATCTAATTCACCTTTCCAGGTAAGTTCCCAAGTAGGGGTATTACGTTTTTGTCAACTTAAATACCCCAGCCTAGATAGAACCCGCCTTAGACAAAAGGTCCCTTATAGATAGATTTGCTACACTTTAACCTTTTATTAGCCAATTTAATCCTATTAAACTTATTAAAAGATTAAATCCTTAGGATTGCTAATCATATTAGAACCGTGATATTAGGTCTATGTGATCCAAGTTTTAAACATTTTAAACATGAATTAAACCTAAGTTAGCATGCATGTCTTTCTTATTTCTTTTAGTTCTAATTTCTCTTTAACTCTTAAAAAGAAACAACTACAAAATATTGTGCATAACGAGGCATTTATAACAATTATAAAATAACCTATATGTCATGTTTCATGCAATATTCGGTCATTACTATATAACTTTTATATAACGCATAATAAAAAAGCAAACAAGTTATTATTCACTCTTATACTATAACAATTATAATATAAAGATGATGCATGTCAATGCTTTGTATGCATGCATAAATATAACTCGTATATTGTATGATGTATGAGCATGCTCTTACATAATTAAAATCATGCTTCTCTAAATTATAACAATTACAATAAAGAGATGATGCATGATCAATGCATAACCTAAGGTGGGTTTTACTATATGTGCATACTATATGACATATAAAACATACATCGTATGTATTAAACAAATAGATTAATGGATCGGGATGAACCTTTAAACCAAAAAAGAAAGGGAATGAAAACCCTATCTATTACATTTTTCATCGAGCAAACCGGTCACAGGTGAATCAGGTCTTGAACCACCAAGAGGTCTCCATCGTGTAGCAATCTTCAGTAGGTAGACGATCGTTCAACGTGCACTAGAAGATAAGAACTTTAGTAAACAATCGCGTAGACGATGAGGAGGCTCGAAGCCTGATCGTCCATGTGACCATGTAGTGCGACGAAACTTGTTGACCTAAATGATCGTCTAGCTCGCACACACATTAAATGATACTCAGTGATCGCGTGCTCGATCGTCAACCTGATACGACCAACTCTTGATCGCATACCCCATCGTTCAACCAATGCGTTCAACCACGATCACATAGTCCTTCATCTTCACAATGCAATGGACAGCGATCACATAGAACCTTTTCTACATGATGCAATCAACCCTAGATCATCTCCTTCCTCAGCCGCAAGCCCAGAACATTTAAAACGACGTAGAAATGCAGACCATTGAATAAACGTTATTTCGTTACAACGATTATTTATGCCCAAAAACGCAGGGCCTTTACAAACAACCGCAAATGTAAAAGGAATTTAAAAAATCGAAGCAATTCATCCCGAAAACATCCATTAATCCGGCGTAATTCCATTTTTACAATTTTTTTCATTATCCATTATCTAAATAGTGATTTTACGAAACTTTACTTTAATCAATAACCGAAATTCCATTAATATTAATGAAATAAAAAAAGAGGGTGAGGAAAAGACGTCGTGTAGACGATAAGCAAGTGGAAGATAAACTCTGTTATCGTATAGCAGAAATGCTTATCGTTTAGTACAACTACATGATCGTTTAGGAAAAATTGAACGATCGTTTAGAAAGATGAATATGATCGTTTATAGAATACGTGAACTAGACGATTATTTAGACGAACGAGCTTCTAGCGTATAGGCTCTCGTGATTGTTCTTTCACGGATTCTTTTTGGGTGCGGGTGATACGAATGCACGATTGAATAATAAAATGAAAACGATTTTCGTAGCTTTAACCCGCCCATTACCATAACCTTTGCAGCTCCACTTCCCACGTCTGAATGTGGATTAATCGATTAATTATCAAATAATTAATCAATTAATTTAATTATAAATATAATCATATTATATTTATATCCTATAGTTTGATATCATATACCTACTGTAATATTTTCTTCTCTACTTGATATAAATCATATTTATATCTAATTTCCTCCAAAATAATGTATTTCATACATTTAGCCAATTATATCATATATAATTAACCAATCTAATTATATCATATATAATTAAACTTCCTCTAGTCAATTTGAACATTCCAAATTAACCCAAACACTGGTTCTCGACTTTATCCAAACTACCCAGGTGACCTAATGGGCCTGTGGCTCGAAGCTTCAACGGTACGTGAATAGTTGACTAAACTCTTTAGCCACGAGATTCACCATCTGTTAACTGTTAGTGACTCCACTAAAGAACAACAGCTGAATTCTTCTTACCATAGATATATTTCTGTATCCATCGGATATAACCAATCATGAGTACGATGACCCCTCACAGATGCTTGTAAGTACAGTTGGGCTAATTTATTGTTTTGCCCCTGTAGTTACATTTCACTCCTTAAGTACCACTGATTCCTTTAATGAACAATACGACATAGTTCAACTATGTGTGAACACCTCTCGGGCCAAGAGAAGGTGTGTGGCGCCACATCGTTCAAGCCCCGGAATCAGCCCTTAAGGTAGCCATCTATCTACTTACCCCTGCCTCGGGGAAGGAGTGAATTCCATCTTGTGTAGTTGAGTTCCCAGCTCCCAAATCAGACGAATCCCCAAAGTGGTAGGTTTGAATCGGCAACTTGGACACTCGCACCCATACAAATAAAATGACCGGCCTCAATGGCAGGAGTTCCCAACTCACTCAGGATTGAGGTCATGTTACCTATGGTCATCCTAGTGAAGTGAAGTCTCTGTCATGAACGATGTTATATAACGAGAGATTAATACTTCGTGGTCAGGTCTTATACAAACTCTTTGTATAGGACGCCCTCGCTCGCATGTCCCCAACACAAATGATCAGGATCAAACCATCTGTGGCAAGTCACAACACTTGTGACCATTCCACAAAGTAGGTCGAGTCCGTAGCATTGCCAGGATAAGGTTTCCCTCCTATATCCATATACTACAGACCATTTTGATTATCACTCAAGGCATGATCCACTTGTATGTCACCACATACATGTTTGAGTCACATATAGATAACCAAGGATTTTATGTTTATTGGTTTGTGGTAAAGCAAATAAAATAAATAACCAAGCAAAACAACAATATGTGAAGTAAATATCATATATTAAAAATCACTGGTGTTCGTATGTATTGTTTACAAGCTACAGGACACGAGACTTTAAGGCATCAACCCCAAGGATTGTGGGTTTTATGCTACTAAATGTCAAATAAAATATCTCATATTTTATTAAATAAATAAAATCTTTGTACAATACAATTACAAACTACAAATGAACATCCCAAATTTCAGGAAAATTTAAGTTAATTATCTAAAATTATTGAGTTTAAATTTCCCTTTCATTTGGAAAATTGAGGTTAAATTGAAATAATAGAAAAACCTTTATTGGTTAAATTGAATTTAATTGATTAGATATTCAAACTGATTATCTTGAAAATATTGAATTTTGCTTCCCTTTGATTTTGGATTTTAGGGCCAACTTAAAAAAAAAAAAAATAGATAATTAATATCATGTGGTTTTGAATTGATTTAAATATTTGGAAGGATTTAATTTTTTATCAAATTCATGGATCTTATGCCTTTTAATTTTGGTTTTTGAAGCCTAAATTAAGATAATTTGAAAAGTTAATTGATTTCTAAATTTAATGGAATCTTTGGAGATTTTTGAGATATTGTGATAAAATATTTTATTTTTGTAATGACCTGACCCCCTAGGACTTAAGTTAGGCCGTTACTAAACACATGCATGCATGGAACTTAAAACGACACTTTGTTATGGTGAAATAAATGCTAATTAAATAAGGTAAATTTAAAAGACTTTGCATTTAATTTCAAATATTAAAAACAACGATAGGGTACCCATAAATCATAAATGATAATAAATAATTCTGGAAGCGATTCTTAATAGTAAGTTTTAAACATCAACACTGAAAGCTAAGAAAAACATGAAAAGAAGTTTAAATCTCATGAGCAGAAGCATAAAACTAGTCCCAGTGGCTCGATCACGAATTCCGCTTGTCATTCGCCGGCGCGTCCCTACTCTTACCTGAAATATAAACATAAGAGAAGGGTGAATATAAAATACTCAACAAGTAACCCCACTACTGGGGTCAGGCTGGGCATCTATGTCCTCTAAATGCCTACCTCTAGTGGAACATATAAACTGCTCTAGTCCTCATGGGACACATACATACATGAAAAACTTATTTCTATCCTACTGTAGTTAAGTATATCCATTACCTCTAGTAAGTCCGTAGGACCCACAACCTCTGGTGAATCCCGAAGAAAATACAATCTCTTACATACGCATGGTTATGCATACACCTCTTTTGTATACACATAACCCACTTAATGTGTACCTCTTTCGTATATATGGTTACGTATACACCTCTTTCGTATACACATAACCCACTGAATGTGTACCTCTTTCGTACACATGGTAACGTATACACATCTTTCTATACATATAACCTACTGAATGTGTATCTCTTTCGTACACCTAGTTAAGTATACACCTCTTTCGTATACACATAACCCATTGAGTATGTACCTCTTTCGTATACCCTAGATCCTCTCTATAAATGTAAGGATGCGTACCTCTTTCGTACACATGGTTATGTATACACCTCTTTCGTATACACGTAACCCACTGAGCGTGCATCTCTTACGTACACCTCAGTACCCTCTAGGTATGTATCACCTTCATACACACCAGCCCTAGTACATCTCTTTCATGTACTAGCGCCCTTGGACGTGCATCATTTTCATGCAATCACATAGTCTGGAAAGGAAAAGATATTGCATCTAACTTCATATTACATATAATGTTCACATAATCATGAATTCTATAAAATCTCCTGATCAAGGTCTTGATCATATTAATTAACCTCAACATATGTAATTAATCTAGTATTAATGGATCCACTCTAGTACATCACTTTCATGCACTAACTCATGTAAACAATAAAACATTTGAAATTTCATAATACATCATGTAGCTTACACACTTTCATAATAAATCACATAAATAAGCGCACCAACAAAATACTCCAACTTTTACCTAACTTTAAGACATTCCCGTAGTAGTGTCGCTTAACTTATAATTTAGGGACATGCTCAATCATCCTTTTAATATATCTCAAAAAATTCTAAATCGTGCTCATACATTAACATGCTTCAGACATATTATCACATGCTCATATATCTTTTCTAAACAGTCCATTAAATCTCAGAAAAGTCAAAATTATTCTGGTAACTAGTCTTACCATCCCCAACATAAATCATAAATTTATCGGCACAAAGGCGGTTCCAGTAGTAAGATTACTTACCTCAACTTGGTAAAAAACGCAAAACAAAATCTCTTTAGAACTTCTTTAGCACACTTGAATCAACCTAAATTATGGCTTGGTCCAAGAAAAATTCCAATACTCAATTTAATTAGCCAATCTGATCATGAGTTAAACCAAAATCAATAAGTTAATTTTCCCACTTTTACTCTCAATCCAAAAGAATAACCATCCAACAACTTACAAAACCTATCGATCTTCACCAATTTTCTGCAAAACAAAATAGTATCTAGCTTGATGATCAATGCCTCAAAACTTTCAAACCTTGAATCTAAGTTTCAAACCAAAGTGAGGTTATTAATTTAACTCAAAATCAAATGGGTGAACTTCATCTCCCAAATTATAAGGAAAAATAAGTCTTACCTAAGGTTTTCCTCAAAATTTCGGCAAAGATCGGGGCAATGGCAGCCAACGGTGCGTCGACTTGTGGCTTCCATAGATAGGCAGCATGTGTTGATTTCGAACGACATAAATTGTTTAGGCTAGTGGCTGGTAGTGAGGGTCTTGCAGGAGGGTTTGCGAGAGTGGGAGAGAAGGGCAATTTCTAGTTTACATATTTTATTCAGCAGTGGTTACGAACAAACCAGAGCTTCAAACAATGATCCAACCGTTCAAAATAAAACTCTATATGTCTTGAACAGGCTGACCAAATTTGAGCACGATCCAACGGTTCAAACTCTAAATCGATAATTTTGTGGAAGCTGTCGTTGAAAAACCGAATTGCTTTCTCCCCCAATTTTTTTTACCTCTTTTCACTCTCATTTAATTTCGAAAAAAATCTCAATTCTTTTATTTTTCCCAAATTTTGAAAAGATAAATAAAATATTTTATCACAATATCTCTAAAATCTCCAAAGATTCTATTAAATTTAGAAATCAATTAACTTTTCAAATTATCTTAATTTAGGCTTCAAAAACCAAAATTAAAGGGCATCAGATCTATCAATTTGATACAAATTGAATCCTTCAAAATATTTAAATCAATTCAAAACCACATGAAATTAATTATCTATTTTATTATTATTATTATTTTTTAAGTTGGCCCTAAAATCCAAAATTGAAGGGAAGCAAAATTTAATATTTTCAAGATAATCAGTTCGAATATCTAATTAATTAAATTCAATTTCACCAATAAAAGCTTTTCTATTATTTCAATTTAACCCCAATTTTCCAAATGAAAGGGAAATTTAAACTCAATAATTTTAGATAATTAACTTAAATTTTCTTTAAATTCGGGATGTTACAACAAAACCCTATGAGATTTAGGGCATCAACCCCAACAATCTCCCACTTATCCTAAAGCTAGTATGGTGTACAATATACAAGTCATACTAATATACAAGTACACAAATCAATAAACTAAGGCATAACACGTGCCCAGTACAAAATCTCCCACTTGCCTAGACTAAATATGGCCTATCCCATAGACCATGCTCAACAGGTGACCCTCAAACACCTTAGTCGTGAAGGCCTTTGTAAATGGATCAGTAACGTTGTGCTTTGAAGCTATCTGTATGACAATCACGTCCCCTCGATGCACAATCTCTCAGATGAGATGATATTTTCACTCTATCTGCTTCCCACGCTTGTGACTCCGAGGCTCTTGAGAATTAGCCATAACACAACTATTATCACAATAAAGGGTGACGGGCTTTGACATGTCTCGAACCACCTCTAGATCAATCAAAAATTTTCTGAGCCATACAACTTCCTTAACAATTTCACAAACCGCTACGTACTTAGCCTCCATGGTGGATTCAGCAATGCACCCCTGCTTGGTGCTCCTCCAGACTACTGCTCCTCCATTAAGAGTAAACATTGATCCTGATTTGGATTTTCTAGAATCCTTATCAGTCTGGAAATCAGATTATGTGTATCCAAGGATCAAATCTTTAGAATCATACACGAGCATGTGGTCCCTCCTTCTCCATAGATACTTGAGAATGTTCTTAACAACGATCCAATGATCAAATTTTGGATTAGACTGATATCTATGGACTATCCCCACCGCATAGCAGATGTTAGGTCTAGTACATAACATCACATACATCAGCCTGCCAAAAACCAATGAATAGGAGATCCATCTCATTTTCTCAACCTCCTTAGGTGTCTTAGGACACTGTTCCTTGGACAATATAACTCCAAGCCTGAAAGGGAGTAAACCCCTTTTGAAGTTTTGTATCAAAAATTTGACAAGTATCTTGTCAATATACGATGCCTGAGACAGAGCTAGCATTTTGTTCTTTCGATCTCTAAAGATTTGAATACCCAGAACATACTTCGCCTCTCCCAAATCTTTCATTTAGAATTGGGTCACTAGTCAATTCTTAATTTCAGTCAGTAGACCTACATCATTCCCTAGGAGTAGGATATCGTCTACATATAGCACTAGAAAAGCTACTGAACTATTGATGATTCTCTTGTAAACACAAGACTCCTCAACATTTTAATCAAAGCCGTAAGATTTGATCACAGTATCAAATCTTATATTCCAAAATAAAGAAGCTTGCTTCAATCCAAAAATGGACTAATAAAGCTTGCAAACCTTTTGCTCTTGACCTTGGGTTATGAATCCCTTAGGTTGTTCCATATAAATGGTCTCCTCTGAAGAAACTCTTATACAAGAGTACCTTTGAGCGAAAACAGATCTTTCCAAAAACATTGTGACAGAACTTCCACACATACAGATATGCATTAACTGATGCCCTAAAGTCTCGTGTCCTGTAGTTTGTAAACAGTTTGTACGAACGCTTGTGTTGTTAACATATGATATTTACTTCACATCTTGTATTTTTGCTCAGTTGCTTGTTCTATTTGTTTTACCACAAAACCAATAAACATAAAATCCCTGGTTATCTGTATGTGACTCAAGCATGTATGTAGTGACATACAAATGGATCATTTCTTGAGTGATAACCAAAATGGTGTGTAGTATATGAATATAGGAAGGAAACCTTATCCTGGTAACGTTACGAACGTAGCCCCCTTTGTGGAATGGTCACAAGTGATGTGACTTGTCACAGATGGTCTGATCCTGATCATTTGTGTTAGGGACATACGAGCAGAGGCATCTTATACAAAGAGTTTGTATAAGACCTGACCACGAAGTATTAACGTCTCGTTATATAACACCGTTCATGACAGAGACTTCACTTCACTAGGATGACCATAGGTAACATGACCTCAATCCTGAGCGAGTTGGAAACTTCTACCATTGATGGTGGTCCTTTGATTTGTATGGATGCGAGTGGCCAGGTCGCCGATTCAAACCTACCATTTTAGGGATTCATCTAATTTGGGAGCTGGGAACTTAGCTACACAAGATGTAATTCACTCTTTCCCCGAGGCAGAGGTAAGTAGATAGATAGCTCCTATAAGGGCTGATTTCGGGGCTTGTACGATGTGACGCCACACACCTTCTCTTTGCCTTAAAGGTATTTATACATAGTTGGACTATGTTGTATTGTTCATTAGAGGAATTAATGGTAGTTAAAAAGTGAGATGTAACTACAGGGGAAAAATGGTAATTTATCCCAGCTGTACTTATGAGCATCTGTGAAGGGTCATTGTACTCATGATTGGTTATATCCGATGGACACAGAAATATATCTGTGGTAAGAAAAATTCAGCTGTTGGTCTTTAGTGGAATGCCTGACAGTTAACGAATGGTGGATCCGTGGCTAAAGAGTTTAGTCAGCTATTCACGGACCGTTGGAACTTCGAGCCATAGGTTCATTAGGTCCCCTGACTAGCTTGGATAAAGTCGAGAACCAGTATTTGGGTTAATTTGAAATGCAAATTGACAAGAAGAAGTTCGATTATATATGATATAATTGGGCTGGTTAATTTTATATGATATGATTGGCTAAATATATGGATACATTATTTTGGAGGAAATTAGATATAAATATGATTTATATCAAATAGAGGAGAAAATACTATAGCAGATATGTGATATCAAACTATAGGGTAAAAATATAATATGATTATATTTCTAATTAATTAATTGGTTGATTATATGATAATTAAGCCAATTTATCACGTTCGAACGTGGGTTAGTGGGGCAGCGTCAGTTATATTAACCGATGAAATAAAAATGAAATTGTTTCATTTTGAATCGTTCGTTCAATCATCGTCTGAAAAGAAAGTGAGAAGAGCACACTGGTGAAACCTAAACGATCACTTAAGTAAATCGAGAGCCTATACGATAGTCACTCTCCGCCTAAACGATCGTCCACCTCACGCCTAAACGATCGCATACTAATTCCTACACGATCGGATAGCTTACCTAAACGATCGTATACCATTTCCTAAACGATCGTGTAGTGTCTCTTAAACGATAAGCACGTGCTATGCAATAGCGCCTTTTTCCCTCCCACTTGCTTATCGCCTACACGATCCATTCGTCCTTCTTCCTCTATAAAATTCACCAATGACCATGCTTTGGGTTCTCACTCCGAGAATACCTGGGGCTCTTTTCTGGTGATGTCGTCCCCGCGACGTTCTTGTTCGTGCGGTTGTTCGTGCTGCTGTAGTCGACGCTACACCTAGCCATTGGTTGATCGGGTGGAGGGTTCTACTTCGTTGAGTTCCAAAGTTTGAAGACCGTCTTCAATTGGTATGGCAACTCATTCCCTTGTTATTTTCTTGTTCATAACATGCCGATAATTACTGTTTGTTTGCATAACCATACATTTGAATGTATATTGTGTATTTCGGTCATAGTGAGATCGAAGCGATCCGAACGTGCTCATGGAACTCTTCGGTAAGAGATCCTTCATTTAGTATCATAACCAGATTCTGATACTCCGATTTCATATGTTGCAACGAAATGACATTTACGTTCATGGTGGGTGCATATCTACACTGTTTAATGGTTAAATTTGTTGTAGATGTACGAGATTAATAGATGTTTTGTGAGATGATAAGCCTCGATTTGATTTAGATCCTTTACATTTGCGATTTTTGTAAAGGCCCTTGTTTTTTGGGCATTAATAATCGTTATCGAGTCTGTATTCAAAGTTTGTTTGAAGTTTTGAGTCCTTCGAAGAAGCAGATCTGTGCACGTTGTGGTTCTTCAAAGAAGGAGGCGATCTAGTGTTGATCGCATCGTAAAGACGATGGAGTACACGATCACTGTAGAACACATTGGTTAAACGATGGGGTATGCGATCAAGAGTTGATCGTATCGTTTTGACAATCGGGTAAGCGATCATGGAGTATCGAGTCGTGTAGACGATGAGATGCTCGCGTAATATTTAATACGCGCGCACGCTAGACAATCGCTTAGGTTAGTAAGCTTCATCGCTTGGTAACTAACTAAACGATCGCTTAGTAATGCAAGGTAAATCATTTACCTGTCGTCGCGCTACATAATTACATAGACAATCAGGCTTCACAACCTCGTCGTCGTCTACGCGATCGTTTAATTATGCTCTTATCGTCTACTGCGCGCTGAATGATCGCCTACCTACTACACGATGGAGCCTTCCTGGTGGTTCAAGACCCGGTTCGCCTGTGAACCGGTTTGCTCGATGAAAAATGTAATAGATAGGGTTTTTTCATTCCGGTTTTGGTAAAGGCTCATCCTAGTCCATTAATCCTTTATTTATTACATGCGATGTATGTTTTTTATATGTCATATGGTATGCACATATAGGAAATCCCACCTTAGGTTATGCAATGGTCATACATCATCTCTTTATTGTAATTGTTATAATGTAGAAAAGCATGATTTTAATTATGTAAGAGCATGCTCATGCATCATATAATATAAGAGTTATATTTATACATGCATAAAAAGCATTGATATACATCATCTTTATATTATAATTGTTATAGTATAAGGGTGAATGATAATATGTTTGCTTTGTTGTTACACGCTGCTTAAAAGTTATATATAGTAATGACTGGAAATTGCATGAAGTATGAGACATAGCTTACTTTATAAATGTTATAAACACCTCGTTATGCACAATGTTTTTAGTTGTTTGTTTTTAAAAGTTAAAGAGAAATTAGAACTAAAAGAAATAAGAAAGACATGCATGCTCACTTAGGTTAAATTCATGGTTTTAAAGTGTTTAAAACTTGAAGCACATAGAACTAAGATCACGGTTCTAATACGATTAGTAACCCTAAGGCTTTAATCTTTTTAGCAGTTTAATAGGAGTAAATTGACTAATAAAAAGTTAAAGTGTAGCAAATCTATCTATAATGGACTTTTTGTCTAAGGCGGGTTCTATCTAGGCTGGGGTATTTAAGTTGACGGAAACGTAACACTCCTACCTGGGAACTTACCTGGAAAGGTGAATTAGATAGATTTGATGCATGCATACAAGTTAAGGACAGTCCATTAAAATGTTTAAATGTGACTACTTGAACTTGTCCATATTTCATAGTCAAACTTTTTTAATGAGCAGAGTTTAAAAAGACGACTTAGACTAAAATCAGTAGTCTGATTGTCTAGATTAATGAACCCTAGGTAGAACATTCAGTGGGAGGTACTTAGGGCATGAGATGCTTCACTTAAACTTTTAACATTTCTTCTAAATAGTCCATACCGTGAGATCTACCCTTGGCCTTGCGGCACCTTTGGCGTGTCCCCCTAACGGGTGGTGTTTGGGTAGGTCAATATTAAGGTGGATGGAGAGAGTTTTCATAGTAAGTGGGAGCGGGAAGTGCGACAGCATATCCTTCAGTCTCCCTCGTTAGGTTGAATAAAGTTACTGCGCATCGCCTCGAGGCACTCTGGGAGTGTCCCCCTAAAGGATGGCAATTTTGCGCGTTTCTTTATTTGATCTTCTATAAGAGGATAAGGTTACTTAGCCTCTTGTCCTAAACTGCTTCTTCCCTACGGTGGGCTCATTAGGGCGAGACTCTAACACTGAAAGCGAGGGGTTATACTTACGCAGAATAGTTAAAGGTTAACGATTCTGGACCGAAAAATGGTGGTTGTTAGGTTCAGTTCCAAGAGTTGGTTCTACCTAATGGTTGAGAATATCTCATCCCAGCGAAGGGGCAACTAATCACCCCACCGCTGACGATTCTCCTGCCTCACTGGGGCATCATTGCAAAATAGAAGTCTATATTTTAGGGTACTTGAAACTGTTTTGCAAAACTGATTGGTTTAAAAGTGGTTTAGCGAAATCTAATACAGTTTTGTTCATATTTTCAGCAACTTTTTCAAAATGACAATAGCCACGTTGGCATTGTTAACCGTCGAAAAACGTACTGGCGATAATTTTACAACATGGAAACACATGATCATGACGATCCTGATCATCGAGGATCTCATGTTTGCTCTCACAGAGGCTTGTCCTCCTATTCCAGCTTCTAATGTCGCTCGAAATATTCGGGAGGCATACGAGCGATGGACAAGGGAGAATGAGAAGGCCCGAGCCTATATCTTGGCAAGTCGTTCTGAAGTCTTGGCCAAGAAACATGAGCCTATAGTCTCAGTGCGTGAGATCATGGAGTTCTTAAGAGAATGTTTGGACAGCAGTCTGAACAGCTTATGCATGAGGCTCTTAAATTCATATTCAACTCCAAAATGGAAGAAGGCACCTCTGTTAGTGAACATGTGCTAAACATGATGGTCCAGTTTAATGTGGCGGAGTTGAATGGGTCTACCATCAATGAGGGTAGCCAGGTTAGCATAATTCTGCTTTCTTTTTCGGAGAGCTTCCTGCACTTTGTTAGTATTTGATTCTTAACAAAGTGAAATATAACCTTATAACTCTCCTCAATAAGTTGCAGACATACCAATCTTTATTGAAAATTAAGGAAAGAAAGAAGGGTGAGGCAAATGTTGCTTCATCCTCCAAGACATTCCATAGAGGTTCGATCTCAGGAGCGAAGTCTGCACCTTCTACTTCTAACTCTGCGAAGGTGAAAAAGAAGAAAGGTGGTAAGGAAAAATGGAAGGCGCCTGCTAACCCATCGCCTGCCGCCCTAAGGAGACGTCCATAGGTTGCTAAGGGAAAGTGTTTCCACTGCAACTAAGATGGACACTGGAAGACGAACTGTCCTCGATATCTAAAAGAGAAGAAAGCAGCCAAGGTCGATAAAGGTAAATGTGATTTACTTGTTTTAGAAACTTGTTTAGTAGAGAATGATAATTCTGCCTGGACAATTGATTCGGGCGCCACTAACCATGTTTGTTCTTCTTTTCAAGGGATTAGATCTTGGCGATAGCTGGAGGCTGGTGAAATGACAATGCGAGTATGCACGAGGCACGTCGTCTCAGCTGTGGCAGTGGGAGGACTCCAGTTAGCTTTACAGAATAGGTTTCTTATTTTAAATGATGTATATATTGTTCCTAAACTAAAAAGGAACCTTATTTCTGTAAAGTGTTTATTGCAATGTAAATACACTGTTTCTTTTGATTTGAATAAAGCGTTTATTCATAAAGATGGTGTTTTTATTTGCACAAAAAATCTGGAATCGAATTTATATGTGCTAAGGCCGTTAGCCATTAATTCCCTCCATAATACTGAAATGTTCAGAACTGTCGTAACTCAATCAAAACGTCGACGTATTTCTCCAAAAGAAAATGTCCATCTTTGGCATCTACATTTAGGTCACATCAATCTCAATAGGATTGAGAAATTGGTGAAGAATGGACTTGTTGGTGAAGAAATTGGTGAAGAAATTGGTCACATCAATCTCAAAAGAAAAGGTACGGATATGTTTATCTTGTTGGGTTGTATGTCCTAAAACTTGTA
Organism: Benincasa hispida; assembly: GCF_027475165.1. Classification (NCBI taxonomy): domain Eukaryota; kingdom Viridiplantae; phylum Streptophyta; class Magnoliopsida; order Cucurbitales; family Cucurbitaceae; genus Benincasa; species Benincasa hispida. Next base: position 17,676,691 of record NC_143485.1, read on the forward strand.
GTTTTTGTAAATAAGTGAATTTTAGTACATATGAAGTTAGTCATGTGAATTAATTGTTTATTCTAAATTCAATTAAATTATGAACCCTTGGCTATTATTATGAGTACTTGGACTTTATGTGGAGACATAAACAGGATCAAAGTTCAAGTAAGTAGCCTAAATAGTCTATAGTATATGGATCAGGTTGGGTACCTCTTCCTGGAGACACTATTGAATACGACCCACTTCATGATTGTTACAAATGTTGTAAGGTGTCATAAATTAAGTGATCCTGATTTGTTCATGTAGAGACATGTGAGCAGTGGTATTCTACATAATAAGATTGTGTAAGATTGACCCTAAAATAATCACTGTTACGTTTTAACACCGTTTATGATTAACACTGATTAATTTCACTTAACGATGACCTAGATAACTTCATCTGAATCTTAAACTATCTATGAACTCCTGTTTATTCAGAATTATCCCCTGATCTGCATAGGTGAGAGTAAGCTCAATAACACTGCTCAATATTCCTCCCATTTCAGGCATAAGACCGGGTAGATAGCTGGGGATATAGAATTTGCAAGACGAAATTCACTCCTACCCAACTTAGGGATAGTAGAAAGGTTGTTCTCTTAAGTGCTGTTCCCGGGTCTTGAACAAGGGGCCCCATCCTCTCACTGGCCCTAGAAGGAATGGATTTAGTGATTAGATCCTAAATCAATTGTTCATTAGAGGGACAGTGGTACTTAAGGAGAAAAGATGTAACTCAGAGGTAAATCGGTAATTGACCTAGCTGAAGTTATGAATGACCTGTGAAGGATTGACTTATCGATGACGGTTATATCAAATGGACACAAATATATCAACAGTGAGGAGAATGCAGCTACGGGCTTTAGTGGAGTGTCCCGTTAGTTAACGAATGTTGGTTAACTAGGTTAAAGAATTTGGCCGTTAATCTCGGATCATTGGAGCTCATGATCTGTAGGTCCATTAGGTCCCTCTACTAGCTCATAAATGGACTAAAATCTTAGATAGTGTGGTGAATGAGTTTGAACCGTTCAAATCTTAGCTTAAGGAATGAAAGTAAGATATACACGATATATCGACGTTTAATTACGAATTTAACGGACAAATAGAGTTAATTATAATATTTAAATATGATTTAAATATTAATTATATGAATAGGGATTCATATCGTTTTTTTAGAAAAATCGGGACAAGTGGGAAAAAAATATTATTTTTTATTAAAATAATATTATATTTAATTAAATTAATTAAATATTAAATCATTTGTATTTATTTAATTATTTAATTAATTATTTTTTAAAAAATTAAAAATCAATTTTTTGAAATTCATTGAAAAATTGATTTTTGAAGATTGGATTTTCCCACTAACTAAGCTAGGAGCTTGGTTGTCTTCTTCACAATTAACCAACAAATTAACCATTTTGTGTTGTTAAAGTTTGATGCAATTGGATTGCATGTTATTCTTTAATAAATAGAGATGATTTTGGCATAAAAATGATTAAGAATTTTGTGAAATAAAATGTTAATTTTGCAAAATTCAATCAATTGTTCATTTTCTTCCCAACCTTCATTCCTTCTCAAATTCACCACAAATTTGGATGCCACCATCCAATCTAAGCCTAGAGAATAGTAGAGAAGACTCTTGTGGTGGTCTACAACTAAGTGGTGCAGAAATTCATCAAGAATTGAAGGAGAATTTGGAGCTTCAAGGGTAAGTGTTCTTGAAACTTTGTTTTTCCTTTTTTTAATTGCATGTTTAATCCTCTAAATTGAGCATCTTAGAGTAAAAATTGATCAAATCAACTTCTACTACATACTCATTTATCCTGCAATTGATATCAAAGCTAATTAATTTCACTCAATTTTCTTTGGTGGGGCTTAATTCATGAGATGAATATTTATGGGAGCTAAATTGGTTTTTCTGGAATTGGCAATTTTTTTCCCTTGCATTTGTGGTCAATTGTTGTAATTAATCTAGGCGTTTAGCTCGTTGATGAGTTGGAAAGAGTCTGTATTTTTCCCGAGATTTATCGAGTTGTAATTTCGCCAAATTTCAAAGAGAATCGAGAAGTGCTCATGAAGAAGGAAAACAGAGCATAAATTTTTTTTTTCTTTTTCTTCTTGTTGAACTCACGGGAGGAAGAAGAAGATGAAGTTGACCGGTCAAATTTTGACCGGTTCAGTCAAAGTTTGATCGGTTCAACCCTATTTCAGCCGGTTCAGCCCGTTTTCGAGGTGTTTCAAGTCGATTCAAGCTGGTTCGAAGTGTTCAGGACTTGTTCGAGCAGTCTTTTTAAAATTATTATTGTAATAATTTAGGTTTTTGCTTGCTAAAAATGCCAAAACTGGTCCAATTTAGTGTGTTTTAAATTTATTTATGCATTATGAATGTATGTTTAAGTAATTTAAATTTATTTGTGCATATAGTATGCCATATAGACTTAAATCCCCACCATAGGATAAACATGTTTCATGCATTTTATGTATGTTATAAATGTTATAATGTTTTTTATGCATGATTATTTTAATTTCATGAGTGTTAATATAATTAGTTATATTAATTAATAAAATGTATATATATGTTATGGTTTTTTGAATTGTTTATTTTATAATTGTTATAAAATAAATTAGAATTTTAAAATCTATAACAAAGATAATCGCATGCTCACCTAGGATAAAACCAGTGTAACTCAAATCAACCTCTTTTAATAGTTAAAATTAGGTCGATATTTTGTAAAATTGTGTTTACAAAACCCACCCAACAAAATCCTGTCTAAGGCTAGAGGTATTTAAGTTGACAGTTTACGGAACACCTCCTACCTGGGGATAGAGTTGGTGTCTGAGTTGAGTTAACCCGATTTTATGAGCATGCGAGAGCGGTGTAAGGTGAGTTAAAATGATTTAAATCACTTAAACATCATAGGTTAATACAAACCAGTATAAACGTTATAGTTGGATTGTTCACCTAGACTTAGGTTATATATATTTAGCCAGAATATAAGCAAGTAAATACCCAATTAAATTACAACACTTCAGTGGGAGATTAATAATGTATACAATATATTATCATTAGCTCTCACGTCCCTAAGAGTTCACAACGTGAGATCCCATGCTCGGCTTCGAGTTGCTATTTGGGCAATCTCCCTTCGGAAAGTGTTTTCATGGGTCAATAACAAGGTGAATAGGGGAAGTAGTTCATAATAAATGGGTGAAGAGTGTGTGTTAACAAATTCTACGGTCTCTTCTATTAGGTCACACCGTGAGATTCCTATGTTGCACTTGCTTGGCGTTTATAGGGGTCTAACCCTTCGAAGGGTTTGTAACATAGGATTCGGAACTCCATGAACTCCAGAAATGGATAGAGTTACTTAGGTCCGTTTTCAAGCAATTGTTTCTCCTTCGATGGATTGTTTTGATTCTGATCTTTGTGTTTCAAAAATGGAAGGTATACACTTACAAGACTTACTAAGTGTTAGTAAAGTTCTTGACCAAAGAAACGGTAACTAAATACTATAAGAATAAGATTTATTTTGATATTAGTATTTAGTCAAGAGTATCTTGATTCAGTGAAGGAGTGGTCGACTGCCCTTCGGTAGAGGCCATTCAGACTCACTGAAGTATCGTTGCAAAATAGATAATGAAATATAGGTATATTATTACTTGCTAAATCAATTGGATTAAAATTTAGAGTAAATTCACTAATTAAACTTGTTCATTTCTTTCAGCAATGAGTACATCTATAGTTCAACTATTAGCTTCCGAGAAACTTAACGACGATAATTATGGAACTTGGAAATCAAATTTAAACACTATACTAGTTATCGACGATCTGAGGTTTGTTTTAATGGAGGTATGTCCTCCAGTTCCTGCTCAGAATGCGAACCGAACTGTTCGAGATGCTCATGACAGATGGATTAAGGCTAATGAAAAAGCCAAAGTCTATATTTTGGCAAGTATATCAGATATACTATCCAAAAAGCATGAAAAAATGGTCACCGCTAAGGATATCATGGACTCACTGCAAGCCCTATTTGGACAACTGTCCTCCTCGACTATGCATGATGCTATCAAATATGTTTACAATTTTCAGATGAAAGAAGGAACGAATGTTAGGGAACATATTCTGGACATGATGGTCCACTTCAACATCGCGAAAGTAAACAGGGCTGTCATGAACGAGAAGAGCCAAGTAGGGTTCATCATGGAGTCTCTTCCGAAGAGATTTTTTCAGTTCAGAACTAATGCCATGATGAACAAAATAGATTATAATCTTACCACTCTTCTCAATGAGTTACAAATTTACCAGTCCTTATTGAAAAATAAAGGTTCTGAGGCAAAGGCAAATGTTGCTACTACCTCAAAGAGGAGATTCCAAAAGGGATCTACCTCTGGAAATAAATTTGTCCCAAAGAATAAAGGTATTCAGAAGAAGAAAGGAAAAAGGAAAGGGAAAACACCTCCTCCTACTACTACAAGAGGCAAAAAGCCCGTTGCAGAGAAAGAAAAATGTTTCTACTACAACGGTGATGGGCACCGGAAAAGGAACTACCCAAAGTACCTTGCCGATAAGAAGACTGAAAAAGAGAATCAAGGTAAATACGATTTACTGGTTCTAGAAACATGCATAGTTGAGAATAATGATTCTACTTGGATACTGGATTTAGGAACCACTAATCATGTTTGTTCTTCTTTTCAGGAAACTAGTTCCTGGAAACAACTAGGACATAGTGAGATAACTCTTCGGGTTGGATCAGGGGAGCGCATCTCAGCTTTGGCAGTGGGAGATGTAAAGTTATTTTTTGGAAATAGATATATATACTTAGAAAATGTTCTGTATGTACCCTCTTGCAAGAGGAATTTAATATCTATTTCTTGTTTGATTGAACATATGTACAAAGTTTCTTTTGAAATTAATGAAGCATTCATTACTAAAAGAGGTGTACAAATTTATTCTGCAAACTTAAATAATAACTTATATAAGTTAAAACCAACCAGAGTTAAGGCTATTTACAATACTGAAATATTTAAAACAGCCAAAACTCAAACAAAACGGCGACGCGTTTCTCAAAGTACTTATCTTTGGCACTTAAGACTTGGTCACATTAATCTCAATAGGATTGAGAGATTGGTCAAGAATGGACTTCTAAACAATTTAGAAGATAACTCTCTACCACCATGTGAGTCTTGTCTCGAGGTAAAAATGACAAAGAGATCTTTTACTAGAAAAGGTCTTCGAGCCAAAGAACCCATAAAACTCGTGCATTCAGACCTTTGTGGACCAATGAATGTAAAGGCTCGAGGAGGGTATGAATATTTCATCAGCTTTATTGATGATTATTCAAGGTACGGTTATATTTACATAATGAATCATAAGTCTGAATCCCTTGAAAAGTTCAAGGAATTTAAGATCGAGGTGGAGAACCAATTAGGTAAAACTATTAAAACACTTCGATCTGATCGAGGTGGAAAGTATATGGACTTAAAATTCCAGGACTATATGATAGAATATGGAATTAAGTCTCAACTCTCTGCATCTAGTACGCCACAGCAGAACGGTGTATCTGAAAGGAGAAACAGAACCTTATTAGACATGGTTCATTCGATGATGAGTTACGCATCGTTGCCTAACTCGTTTTAGGGATTCGCAGTGGAGACCGTGGTTTATATTTTGAATAATGTTCCCTCTAAGAGTGTTTCAGAAACGCCCTATGAGTTATAGAGAGGGCATAAAGCTAGTTTTCGTCACTTTCGGATCTGGGGTTGCCCAGCACATGTGTTGGTGCAAAATCCTAAAAAATTGAAACGTCGTTCAAAATTATGCCTATTTATAGGATACCCTAAAGAAACGAGAGGTGGTTATTTTATGATCCTCATGATGAAAAGGTAATTGTATCAACAAATGCCACATTCCTAGAGGAAGACCACATACGTGATCATAAACCATGCAGTAAACTAGTATTAGAAGAGATTTCAAAAAATGCTACAGATAGATCAACAAGAGTTGCTGATCAAACTGGATAATCAACAAGAGTCATTGATAGACCAAGCACATCTAGTCCGTCACGTCAATCTCAAAAGTTGAGAGAGTCTCGACATAGTAGGAGGGTCATTAGAAAGCTTGACCGCTATATAGGTTTAGCTAAAACTGAAGTCACCATACCAGATGATGGCTTAGAGGATCCATTGATCTATAAACAGACAATGGATGATGTTGATTGAGATTAGTGGGTTAAAGCCATGGACCTTGAAATGGAGTCTATATACTTCAATTCAGTCTAGGAACTTATAGATCAACCTGATGAGGTAAGACCTATCGGTTGTAAATGGATTTACAAACGTAAACGAGATCATATGGGGAAGGTACAGACCTATAAAGCCCGATTAGTAGCAAAGGGTTATACCCATGTAGAGGAGGTAGACTATGAAGAAACCTTCTCACTTGTTGCTATGATAAAATCAATAAAGATACTCTTATCCATTGCCACTTTTTATAATTATGAAATTTGGCAAATGGATGTCAAGACTGCCTTCCTAAATGGCAATCTTGAAGAGAATATCTACATGGTCCAACCAGAAGGGTTCATAGAACAGGGTCAGGAGCAAAAGGTTTGCAGGCTGAATAGATCCATTTATGGATTAAAACAGGCATCTAGATCCTGGAATATGAGATTTGATGCTGCAGTCAAATCTTATGGCTTTGAACAAAATGTTGATGAACCTTGTGTATACAAAAGGATCATCAACTCCACTATAGCATTTCTTGTTCTATATGTAGATGATATATTACTTATTGGAAATAATGTAGGATACCTTAATGACATTAAGAATTGGCTAGCAACCCAATTTCAGATGAAAGATATGGGAGAAGCTCAGTATATTCTCGGGATCCAAATAATTTGGAACCGCAAGAACAGAACGCTAGCTATGTCTCAAGCATCTTATATAGACAAAGTGTTGTCTAGGTTTAAGATGCAGGATTCCAAGAGAGGTCTTCTACCTTTCAAGTATGGAATATATTTGTCAAAGGAAAAATTTCCTAAGATACCTCAAGAGGTTGAGGATATGAGACGAGTTCCCAACGCATCAACTGTCGGGAGTCTGATGTATGCAATGCTATGTACACGACCAGACATTTATTTTGCAGTAGGAATTGTCAGTAGGTATTAGTCCAATCCCGAGTTTGCACATTGGACTGCCGTCAAGAATATACTCAAGTATCCAAGGAGAACAAGAAACTACGTGCTTGTGTATGAAAATAAGGATCTGATCCTTTTCGGATACACTAATTCCGATTTTCAAACCGATATAGACTCAAAGAGATCTACTTCGGGATCGGTATTCACTCTTAACGGAGGAGCAGTAGTATGGAGAAGTATTAAGCAGAGTTGCATTACCGACTCCACAATGGAAGCAGAATATGTTGCTGCATGCGAGGTAGCCAAAGAAGCAGTATGGCTTAGAAAGTTCCTGAATGATCTAGAAGTTGTTCCAGACATGCATCTGCCAATCACTTTACATTGTGATAATAATGGGGCAGTAGCGAACTCTAAAGAACCAAGAAGCCATAAGCGTGGAAAGCATATTGAGCGCAAATACCATCTCATCAGAGAAATTGTGCAAAAAGGAGACGTTATTGTGAGACAAATAGCATCTAAGCACAACATTGCTGATCCATTTACAAAAGCCCTCCCAGCTACTGTTTTTTAGGGCCACCTGAAGAGTTTAGGACTACGAGTAGAATAAACAGGGCAAGTGGGAGAAATTAAAATTGTGGGTATGGGATGCCCTAGTTTATTGAATTTAGATTTCTCTTCCTGTACTCAACTTTGTTGTAATGCACTAGGAGTTTTAGTCCAAGTGAGAGTTTGTTGGATTGTATGTCCTAAAACTCGTAGTTTTTGTAAATAAGTGAATTTTAGTACATATGAAGTTATCAAGTGAATTAATTGTTCATTCTAAATCCAATTAAACTACGAACCCTTGGCTATTATTATGAGTACTTAGACTTTATGTGGAGACATAAACAGGATTAAAGTTCAAGTAAGTAGCCTAAATAGTCTATAGTACATGGATCAGGTTGGGTACCTCTTCCTGGAGACACTATTGAATATGACCCGCTTCATGATTGTTACAAATGTTGTAAGGTGTCATAAATAAAGTGATCCTGATTTGTTCATGTAGAGACATGTGAGCGAGGGTATTCTACATAATAAGATTGTGTAAGACTGACCCTGAAATAATCACTGTTACGTATTAACACCGTTTATGATTAACACTGATTAATTTCACTTAACGATGACCTAGATAACTTGATCTGAATCTTGAGCTATCTATGAACTCCTGTTTATTCAGAATTATCCCTTGATCTATATAGGTGAGAGTAAGCTCAATAACACTGCTCAATATTCCTCCCATTTCAGGCATAAGACCGGGTAGATAGCTGGGGATATAGAATTTGCAAGACGAAATTCACTCCTACCCAACTTAGGGATAGTAGAAAGGTTGTTCTCTTAAGTGCTGTTCCCGGGTCTTGAACAAGGGGCCCCATCCTCTCACTGGCCCTAGAAGGAATGGATTTAGTGATTAGATCCTAAATCAATTGTTCATTAGAGGGACAGTGATACTTAAGGAGAAAAGATGTAACTCAGAGGTAAATCGGTAATTGACCTAGCTGAAGTTATGAAAGACCTGTGAAGGATTGACTTATCAATGATGGTTATATCAAATGGACACAAATATATCTATAGTAAGGAGAATGCAGCTACGAGCTTTAGTGGAGTGTCTCGTTAATTAATGAATGTTGGTTAACTAGGTTAAAGAGTTTGGCCGTTAATCTCGGATCGTTGGAGCTCATGATCTATAGGTCCATTAGGTCCCTCTACAATCTCATAAATAGACTAAAATCTTAGATAGTGTGGTGAATGAGTTTGAACTGTTCAAATCTTGGCTTAAGGAATGAAAGTAAGATATACACGATATATCGACGTTTAATTACGAATTTAACGGACAAATAGAGTTAATTATAATATTTAAATATGATTTAAATATTAATTATATGAATAGGGATTCATATTGTTTTTTTTAGAAAAATCGGGACAAGTGGGGAAAAATATTATTTTTTATTAAAATAATATTATATTTAATTAAATTAATTAAATATTAAATTATTTGTATTTATTTAATTTTTTAAAAAAAAATTAAAAATCAATTCTAATTCAATTTTTGGAAATTCATTGAAAATTTGATTTTAAAATTGATTTTTGAAGATTGGATTTTTCCACTAACTAAGCTAGGAGCTTGGTTGTCTTCTTCACAATTAACCAACAAATTAACCATTTTGTGTTGTCAAATTTTGATGCAATTGGATTGCATGTTATTCTTTAATAAATAGAGATGATTTTAGCATAAAATTGGTTAAGAATTTTGTGAAATAAAAGGTTAATTTTGCAAAATTCAATCCATTGTTCATCTTCTTCCCAACCTTCATTCCTTCTCAAATTCACCATAAATTTGGATCCCACCATCCAATCTAAGCCTAGAGAATAGTAGAGAAGACTCTTGTGGTGGTCTACAACTAAGTAGTTCTGAAATTCATCAAGAATTGAAGGAGAATTTGGAGCTTCAAGGGTAATTGTTCTTGAAACTTTGTTTTTCTTTTTTTTAATTGCATGTTTAATCCTCTAAATTGAGCATCTTAAAGTGAAAATTGATCAAATCAACTTCCGCTACATGCTCATTTATCCTGCATATCTTATACAACAGAAGTCTGAATCCTTTGAAAGTTCAAAGAGTTCAAGGCTGAAGTTGAGAATGCATTAGATAGACGGATTAAAACACTTCGATCGAATCGAGGTGGAAAGTTTTTTGACTTGGCATTCCAAGACTATTTGATAAAACATGGAATCATTTCCCAACTCTCAGCGCCGGGTACACCTCAACAGAATGGTGTAGCGGAGAGGAGAAATAGGACCTTCTTAGACATGGTTCGTTCGATGATGAGTTACGCTTCTTTACCGGACTCGTTTTGGGGTTTCGCATTGGAAACTGCGGTATACATACTCAAATGTGTTCCCTCCAAGAGTGTTGCAAGAACACCTCTGGAGTTGTGGAACGGGCGTAAAGCTAGTTTACGTCACTTCCGCATTTAGGGTTGCCCTGCACATGAGCTTGAGGCTAATTCCAAGAAGTTGGAACCACAGTCGAGGTTATACCTCTTTGTAGGCTACCCCAAAGGTACACGAGGGGGTTATTTTTATGATCTGACGGAAAATAGGGTGTTTGTTTCAACAAACGCTACTTTCTTGGAGGATCATATAAAGAAGCACAGTCCACAAAGCAAAGTCATGTTGCGTGAGCTTTCCAATGAAACTACTGAAACTTCAACAAGAGTTGAAAGAGCCTGCTACATCAGCAAGGGTTGTTGATGGGAGTTCATCTAGTAGGTCGGTTCCACCTCAAGAGTTAAGGGAACCTCGACATAGTGGGAGGGTTGCGAACCCCACCCATTCGCTATCTGGGTTTCATTGAAATCCTTGCTATAGTAGCAGATGGCGACGTTGAGGATTCGTTGTCTTATAAGAAGGCAATAGAGGATGTTGACCGGGATTAATGGGTCAAGGCCATGGATCTCGAGATGGAGTCGATGTACTTCAACTCAGTATGGAATCTTGTAGATAAGCCCGATGGGGTAAGACCTACAAGTTATAAATGGATCTACAAGCGCAACCGGGGTACTGATGGGAAGGTACAGACCTTCATGGCTCGACTTGTGGCAAAGGGTTATACCCAGGTAGAGGGAGTCGACTATGAGGAGACTTTCTCGCCTGTTGCCATGTTAAAGTCGATCTGCATCCTCCTGTCCATTGCAGCTTATTATAATTATGAGATTTGGAAATGGACGTCAAGACGGCCTTTCTAAATGGAAATCTAGAGGAGACCATTTATATGGTGCAACCCGAGGGATTCATAGCCCAAGGTCAAGAGCAAAAAGTTTGCAAACTGAAATGAATCGAAACAAGCGTCTCGATCTTGGAATATACAGTTTAATATTGCGATCAAGTCATATGGCTTTGACCAAAATGTTGATGAACCTTGTGTTTGCAAGAAGATCATCAATGCTTCAGTAGTCTTCTTAGTGTTGCACATAGACGATATCCTACTCATTGGGAATGATGTAGGCCTACTGATTGCTGTTAAGAACTAGCTAGCGACCCAATTCCAAATGAAATATTTGGGAGAGGCTCAGTTTGTTCTAGGTATACAGATCTCAAGCATCGTACATTGATAAGATGTTGCTCAAGTACTCGATGCAGGACTCCAAAAGGGGTCTATTGTTGTTCAGGCATGAAGTCACTTTGTTTAAGGACAAATGTCCTAAGACGCCTCAAGAGGTTGAGAAGATGAGATGGATCAGTCTCACGGCTATAGTGTTTGAAGGTCACCTACAGAGCATGGCTCAAAGGTTCACCCGCAGTTGAACTAGGACAAGTGGGAGATTTTCTTGTAATGGGCTTTTATGCTCTAGTTTATTGTTTTGTACTAGTTTATTATACCCCCACTTTGCTTTAGGACAAGTGGGAGATTGTTGGGGTTGATGCCCTAAAGTCTCGTGTCCTGTAGTTTGTAAATAGTTTGTATTAACGCTTGTGTTATCAATATATGATATTACTACACATCTTGTATTTTTCTCAGTTGTTTGTTTTATTTGCTTTACCACAAAACCAAAAAACATAAAATCCCTGGTTATTTGTATGTGACTCAAGCATGTATGTGGTGATATACAAGTGGATCATGTCTTGAGTGATAACCAAAATGGTCTGTGGTATATGGATATAGGAGGAAAACCTTATCCTGGTAACACTACGGACGTGGCCCATTTTGTGGAATGGTCACCAGTGTTGTGGCTTATCACAGATGGTCTGATCCTGATCATTCGTGTTGGGGACATGCGAGCGGGGGCGTCCTATACAAAGAGTTTGTATAAGACCTGACCACGAAGTGTTAATGTCTCATTATATAACACCGTTCATGACAGAGACTTCACTTCACTAGGATGACCATAGGTAACATGACCTCAATCCTGAGTGAGTCGGGAACTCCTGCCATTGATGGCGGTCCTTTGATTTGTATGGGTGCAAGTGGCTAGGTCGCCTATTCAAACCTACCATTTTGGGGATTCGTCTGATTTGGGAGCTGGGAACTCAGCTACACAAGATGGAATTCACTCCTTCCCCGAGGCATAGGTAAGTAGATAGATGGCTCCCTTAAGGGCTGATTTCGGGGCTTGAACGATGTGGCGCCGCACACCTTCTCTTGTCCCAAGAGGTGTTCACACATAGTTGGACTATGTTGTATTGTTCATTAGAGGAATCAGTGGTACTTAAGGAGTGAGATGTAACTACAGGGGCAAAACGATAAGTTAACCCAGCTGTACTTATGAGCATCTGTGAAGGGCCATTGTACTCATGATTGGTTATATCTGATGGACACAAAAATATATCTGTAATAAGAAAAGTTTAGCTGTTGGTCATTAGTGGAATGCCTGATAGTTAATGGATGGTGGATCTCCTGGCTAAAGAGTTTAGCCAGCTATTCACAGACCATTAGAGCTTCGAGCCACGGGTTCATTAGGTCCCCTGGCTAGCTTGGATAAAGTCGAGAACCAGTGTTTAGGTTAATTTTAAATGTTCAAATTGACAAAAGGAAGTTCGATTATATATGATATAATTCGACTGGTTAATTATATAATATATGATTGGCTAAATATATGAGATATATTATTTTGGAGGAAATTAGATATAAATATGATTTATATCAAGTAGATGAGATATCAAACTATAGGGTAAAAATATAATATGATTATATTTATAATAAATAATTCGTTAATTATATGATAATTAAGCCAATTTACCATGTTCGGACGTGGGTTAATGGGGGCAGCGTCGGTTATTGTAACAAATGAAATAAAAATAAAATTGTTTCATTTTGAATCGTTCGTTCAATCGTCGTCTGAAGAGAAAGTGAAAAGAGTGCACTGGTGAAACGTAAACGATCGCTTAAGTAAATTGAGAGCCTATACGATAGTCACTCTTTACCTAAACCATCGTCCACCTCGCGCCTAAACGATCGTACACTAATTCCTACACAATCGGATAGCTTACCTAAATAATCGTATAGTGTGCCGAGTTTGCTAAACGATTGTTCAGTAAAATCTGCACAATCGTGTAGTGTCTCCTAAACGATAAGCATCGTGCTATGTGATAGCGCCTTTTTCCCTCCCACTTGCTTATCGCCTACACGATCCATTCGTCCTGCTTCCTTTCCAAATTCACCAAAGACCACGCTTTGGGTTCTCACTCTGAGAATACTCGGGACTCTTTTCTGGTGGTGTTGTCCACGCGGCGTTCATGCTCGTGCTGTTGTTCGTGCTGCTGTCGATGCTGCTCTTGGGCATTGGTTGATCGGGTGGAGGGTTCCGTTGCGTTGAGTTCCAAAGTTTGAAGACCGTCTTCAATTGGTATGACAACTCATTCCCTTATTATTTTCTTGTTCATAACATGCTGATAATTACTGTTTGTTTGCATAACTGTACATTTGAATGTATATTGTGTATTTCGATCACAGTGAGATTGGAGCGATCCGAACGTGCTCATGGAACTCTTCGGTAAGAGATCCTTTATTAACAATGCTAAATTACCGGCATGCTTAAAGGATAAATAAACAAGAGACCGAGAGAACATACTAGTTGATGACTTTCTTCACAGTAAATCTCGCTTTCGCTGGAACGGTAAGCTATCATTCAACAACACTCGATCGTCTACCACGAACAGTCTCCACACGAACAGATGAAGAAAAGGGACGACACCACCACTTGAAACCCTCAGTATTCTTGGAGTGAGAATCCAAAGAGTGGGCTCTGATCGGATTTGGTAGAGAGGAAGAGGAAAAGAGATCATGTACAATGATCAAGCAAGTGGGAGAAAGACTCGTCTATCATATAGAAATGCTTGATCGTTTAGGTGAAGTATACGATTGTGTAGGAAAAGCTAAGAAATCGTCTATACGATCGTTTAGTAAAGCTCGGACGCTAAACGATCGTTTAGTAAAAGATAAGTGATCGTTTAGTAAAGCTCGGGCGCTAAAAAATCATTTAGTAAAAGATAAACGATCGTTTAGTAAATAACGTGCACGGGTGTAAACGATCGTTCAATAAATAGCACTATTGCATAGGCTCTGATTTATTAAGAAATCGTCTATACAATCATTTAGAATTGCAACACACCGTGAGTTATTTAAGCGTCTCAAAATGATTCTTCATCTTACTCATCAGTTACGAAAACAGAAGAGACGCCAGCCAATTATCGCATAACTATCCAATTAATAAATAATAAATATAATCACATTATATTCATAATCTATGATTTAATATCAAATATTAATCATGGTATTTTTCCTCTACTAGATATAAATCATATTTATATCCAATTTCCTCTAAATAAATATATCTCATACATAAAGTCAATTATATCATCTATAATTAACTAGTTCAATTATATCATATATAATCGAACTCCCTCTTATCAATTTGAACATTTCAAACTAACCCAAAAACTTATTCTCAACTTGTATCCAAGTTACCAAAGAGACCTTATGGACCTATGGCTCAAAGCTCCGATGGTACGTGAATAACTGACTAAACTTTTTAGCCACGATATCCACCATCCGTTAACTGCCAGGCATTCCACTAAAGACCGACAGTTGAACTCTTCTTACCACAAATATATTTCTATGTCCATCGGATATAACCAACCATCAGTACGATGACCCTTCATAAATGCTCATAAGTATAGCTGGGCCAATTTACTATTTTGCCTCTGTAGTTACATCTTACTCCTTAAGTACCACTGATCTCTCTAATGAACAATACAACATAGTCCTACTATGTGTGAACATCTCTCAGGCCATGAGAAGGTGTGTGGCGTCACATCATTCAAGCCCCTACTGCGGGGAAGGAGTGAACTCCATCTTGTGTAGCTGAGTTCTCAGGTCCTAAATCAGACGAATCCCCAAAGTGGTAAGTTTAAGTTGGTGCTCTAGCAACTCGCACCCAAGCAAATCAAAGAACCGTCCTCAATGGCAGGAGTTCTCAACTAACTCAGGATTGAGGTCATGTTACCTATGGTCATCCTAGTGAATTGAAGTCTCTGTCATGAACGGGGATATATGAGAAGATGTTAACACTTCATGGTTAGGTCTTATACAAACTCTTTGTATCAGACGTCCCCGCTCAGATGTCTTCTACACAAATGATCAGAATCAGACCATCTGTGGCAAGTCACAATATTTGTAACTATTCCACAAAATGGGCCGCATCTGTAGCGTTACCAAGATAAGGTTTTCCTTCTATGTCCATATACTACAGACCATTTTGGTTATTATTTAAGACATGATCCACTTGTATGTCACCACATACATGCTTAAGTTACATAAAGACAACCAAAAATTTTAAGTTTATTGGTTTGTGGTAAAGCAAATAAAACATCCAAATGTGCAAAGTCAAGAAGTGAAGTAAATATCATATATTATACATCACAAGTGTTCGTACAAACTGTTTACAAACTACAGGACACGAGACTTTAGGGCATCAACCCCAACATCCTCAAGATTTCCATTCAGAAAGGTAGTCTTGACGTCCATTTACCAGATCTCATAGTCATAATATGAGGTAATGGACAGGAGGTTCCAGATAGACTTCAATATGGCAACAGGTGAGAAAGTTTCCTCATAGTTAACTCCCTCAACTTGGGTATAACCTCTTGCCACAAGTTTAGCCTTGAAGGTTTTCACATTCCCATCAGTACCTCATTTTCTCTTGTAGATCCATTTGTAACCTATTGGTTTTACCTCATCAGGTTGATCTACAAGATCTCAAACAGAATTGAAGTACATAGACTCCAATTCGAGCTTCAGAGCATTGATCCACTCATCTTTGCTAACATCCTCCATTGTCTTCTTATAAGACAATGGATCCTCAACATCTCATCAGCTACCAGGCCAAGATTTCTGTTAAACCCATGTAACAGATAGGCGGGTTCACAACCCTCCCACTACATCGAGGTTTCCTCAACACTTGAAGTGGATATGACCTACTAGATGAACCAACTTCAATAACTCTTGTTGAGGTGTTGGGTTCTTCAACAACTCTTGTTGAAGGTTCAATAGTTTCCTTGGAATGTTCATTCAACACAGTCTTATTACAGGGCTTATGCTCCCTAATGTGATCTTCCTCTAGAAATATAGCATTTTTCGATACAAATACATTATTTTCTTTAGGATCGTAAAATTAATCACCTCTCGTTTCTTTAGGGTAGTATACAAATAGGCACAATTTTGAATGAGGTTCTAGTTTCTTAGGATTTGCCTCAAGCACATGTGCTAGGCAACCGCATATTTTGAAATGGCATAAACTACCTTTACTACCATTCCATAATTCCAAATACATTCTAGTAACACACTTAGATGGAACAGAGTTCAAAATATATGTTGCAGTCTCTACTGCATAACCCCAAAATGAGTTAGGCAAGGAAGCATAACTCATCATAGACCGAATCATGTCCAATAGGGTTTGGTTCTTCTTTATGATACACTATTCTATTGAGGTGTACCGAGTGCTGAGAGGTGGGATACAATTCCATGTTCTAACAAATAGTTCTGGAATGTAGGATCCAAAATGTCTCCATTTCAATCAGATCAAGATGTTTTAATTGTTTTATTTAATGCATTTTCAACTTCAGTCTTAAAATCTTTGAACTTTTCAAAAGCTTCAGACTTCTATTGCATTAAATAAATATACCCATATCTTGAAAAATCATCAATAAAAGTGATAAAATATTCAAACCCTGCTCTTGCTCTAACATTCATCGGACCATAGAGGTCTAAATGTACAAGTTCTAAAGGTTCTTTGGCCCTATGATCTTTTCTAGTAAAAGATCTTTTAGTTATTGAACAAGATCAAGAGCAAAAGGTTTTCAAGCTTAATCGATCCATTTATGGACTAAAACAAGCATCTCGATTTTGGAATATAAGATTTGATATTGCGATCAAATCTTATGGCTTTGATCAGAATGTTGATGAGCCTTGTGTTTCCAAGAAAATCTTCAACAGCTCAGTAGCTTTCCTCATGCTGTATGTGGATGATATCCTACTTATTGGTAATGATGCAAGTTTTCTGACTGATGTAAAGAAATGTTTGACCACCCAATTCCATATGAAAGATTTGGGAGAGGCACAGTTTATTCTAAGGATCTAGATCATCAGAGATCGTAAGAACAAAAGGTTGGCCTTGTCTCAAGCATTGTATATTGACAAGATGCTTGTCAAATATTCAATGCACAATTCTAAGAAGGGTTTATTACCTTTCAGGCATGAAACTGTATTGTCTAAGGAGTAGTGTCCTAAAACTCCTCAAGAGGTTGAGGCAATTAGACGAATTCCCTATGCATCGACTATTGGTTGCCTTATGTATGCAATGTTATATACCAAACCTTAAATTTGCTATGCAGTAGAGATTGTCCGTAGATATCAATCCAATCTAGGATTAGATCACTGGACAGCTGTTAAAACAATCCTCAAGTACCTTCGGAGAATGAGGGACTATTGTTTATAAACCACGAGTTTTATGACATAAAACCCAACAACCCTTAGCCACAAATCTTGCCTTAAATCTTTCAATACAACCATTTGACTTGTATTTAACTGTGAAAATCTATTTGCACCCAACACGATTCTTTCCAGGAGAGAGTGTTATGAGAGTCCACGTTTCATTGCTTTGAAGAGCTTTAATTTCCATATGTACAACCTTTTTCCATCTAGAATCTATAATTGCGTCTTGAATATTTTGTGGAATTTGAATATTGTCCAACTGTGTTACACAAGCTTATAAGACGGATTTAATTTCTCATCGCCACATATTTTTCAATTGGATGACTAGTACAACTTCGAAAACCTTTTCGTTGAGCAATTGGTAACGCTGCATCATGAATCAAAGGCACCATAGAATTAATATTCTCATGAGTGGAATTCAAAGAAGATGTGTCTGGTTCATGTGGTTAACATTCAAAATCTTGTAAGATAGCCCCTTTTCTTCTCGAGTAAAAAATAGGAGGTCAACTTTATGAGACTAAGATTCAAAAACAATAGGGCGGACCAATGTAGAGCTAGGTAGCTCATTTATAAGAGGAGCTAATGCTTCAATTATGATGTGAGTAGAAGGTGTGGAACAAGTAGGTTGAACATCCCATGGCTCAAATTCTCTAACATTCTCCCCCTGAATTTGGGACTTAGTGAAAAAAATGTTGGTTTTCAAAGAAGGTAACATCCATAGAAGTGTATATTTTCCTAGTAATTGGGGAATAACATTTGTGCGTCTCTTGATGTGATGAATAACCTAGAAAAATGCACTTAATGGATTTTGGATCAATTTTGGATTGATGAAAAGAATGATTGTGAACAAATGAGGAACAACCAAAATCTCTAATGGGTAAATTTGAGGAAAAGTTTTGTAGTTGAGAATGAATTTGGAGGACTCGAAGAGATTTGAACTTGAGGACTCAACTAGGCATTCGATTTATGAGAAAGGTTGCAGTAAGAATGGCTTCTCCCTAGAAACAAATTAATTAGGAACATTATTAGCAAGTATAAGAGAACAAGCGACCTCGATAAGGTGTCTATTTTTCCTTTTGGCAATCTCATTTTGTAGAGGGGCACCCACGCATGAACTAGTGTGAATAATTCCATGAGATGAAAGAAATGACCCAAGAGATGAATTGAAATAGTTTCGAGCATTGTCTGTTCTTAGAACCTGAATATTACTTTGAAACTGAGTGGAGATCATAGAGGAAAAGGATTGAAAAATACTTGATGTTTCGGATTTGTCCTTTATAAGGAATGTCCATATCAGTCTAGTATGGTCATTAATAAAAGTTATGAACCAAGATGCACTCAATATATTTTTAACTCTAGAGGTCCCCCAAATATCACTGTGAACCTATTCAAAGGTTTTGAAGATTTCTAGGGCATACTTGGATAAGAATTTCTTATATGTTCGGAGAGTTGACAAATTTCACAATAAAATTGACTCGATTTTTTTATTGATGAATAAATGAGGAAAATACTTGTAACAACCCCACTTTTCAATATTTACTAACAGAACGTTACTACATACATGTATAGACCTTAGATAAAAATCTAACCCTTTGCTCAAAGAAAAATAAAATGATTTCATATGTCAAATAAAATTAATACGATTCCACTAAAATAAACTTAAACATTTATTCGAAGTCCCCCTAATAACACAAGATAAAACTAGAAAACCTTTAAGAATTTAAAAGTTTAACATAAAAAGTTATAGAATTTCAAATACTAAGACTCTTTTTAATCATGAACACATGAAAAATGTTCGGAAGCTTTTGTCTGTCCTAATGACACGGTTATGGACTCTTCTTGTCATTTGTCGATTTGTCTTTGCCCTTACCTGAAAAACATATTAAAGGAAAGGTTGAGTATATTATACTCAGTAAGTGACCCACTACTAGGCCCACTAGGTGAACTTGTTATTCTTTCTATCTGAGAATGGGTGTATATAACACTACATAAGCATAAACATAAGCATAGGCATAAGTAGTGAACCTGAAGGTCCACAAATCATGGCACTTGTGGTGATCCCGATGTTGGGAATGTCTTAGAACTCGCAGTTCGTGTTAAACATTTTATTTATCAATAATATTGACTTGTTGATTTTGCACCTTATTATGAAAATCCAATAAACGTATCCTTAGCTATAGTCTGAGTACTGCACCTTTATGTAGTGACATAAACAGGATCAAGTTGACAGTATATAGCCTAAATGGTCTAATAAGTATATGGATGAAATTGGGTATCTCATCCTAGTGACACTATTGGATGTGGCCCACTCTATAGTTGTTACTAGAAGTTGTAAAGTGCTACAAACGATGTGATCCACAAATCTTTCATGTTGAGACATGTGAGTGGAGGAATCCTATGCAATGAGTTTGCATATAGACTAGACCATGAAAATAGTCACTTTTCTTTATAACGACCGTTTACTGTTAAAACCGACTATTTCATTTATCAAATGACCTAGGTTAACTCGATCTTAATCCTGAGCTAGCTATGAACTCCTATTTATTCGGGATTATCATTTGATCAACAAATGGTGAGAGTAGTCCAACAGCACTGCTCAATAAGCTTCCCATTTTGGGGATAAGACTGGATGAATAGCTGGGGACATAGCTTTGCAAGATGGAATTCACTCCTACCCTATTTAGAGTTAGCAGATAGGTTGTTATCTTAAGTACTGATTCCAGGTCTTGAACAATTGGGGCCCCGCCTTCTCATGATAGAGAAAGGATTTGATTCAAAGAGACTGTGATCTGAATTGTTCATTAGAGGTCAGTAGGAACTTAAGGAATAAGATGTATTCACAGGGGTAAAACGATAATTTTGACCTAACTGTGATTACGAAAAACCTGTGAAGGATCGACTTACTGATTATGAATATTAAGTGGACATAATATATCTATAGTGAGGGGAGTTCAACTATGGGCTATAGTGAAGTGTCCCATTAGTTAACGAATGGGGGTTAGATTGAACTAATAAGTTTAGCCGATTAATCTCGAATCGTTGGAGCCCATGATCTGTAGCTCTGCAAGGTACCCCTACTAGCTCGTAAATGGTTAAGCTTTAGAGTAGCTTGAGAAATTAATTTGAAACGTTCAAATTAAACGGAATAAGAGAATATATATTTAAATATGATTTAAATATATGAAGATGATTATTGTGTAAAAATTAATTTAATATTTGATATTAAATTAAATAATATTAATTTATGAAATTAATTTTAGAAAATGAATTTTCAGTTATTAAAATCAAAATTGAAGTTTGAAATCAAATTTTGGTTTTAAAACAAAAAAGGGAAAAATCATTTTTGCATGCACCAAAATGGAAAATCTTGATTTTCCAATATCATCTTCTTCATGCTTACACAAAGCCCACTTCTTCCTCTTCATTAAAACTCCAAGCATGAGCTGCAAGCCATGCGATTCTCTTCATTGTATGTTCATCTGCAATAAATAAATAAGATTGAAGTGAATTGAAGGCATGCATAACACAGAAATTTTGAGAGAATTTTAGTGAGAAGAAAGAGTTCTTCAAAGTGAGCTACTGTGAGTATATCTCTGTTCTTCATCATTTCAAGCTATTCTTGAGTCCCAAAACTCGGTCTAAATCTTCAAGAGAATAGTGGGAAAGATCTTGAGGTGGTTCACGGTGATCTTTGGTGAAGACTGCTGCTGATTGATCAAGTTCTTGAAGAGTTATTCAAAGGTATGATCTTAAAACCCTCTTTTTAGAATAGCATGCTTTAGTTCCTGCCAAAATTAGTGAATTTGAATGCTTATGGATCCTTGATACTTCCGCTCAATGTTGTCTAACTCTAATACCCGGAGGAACACAAATTATGGCAATCGTGGTGATTCCGAAAGAACACAAATCATAGCAGTCGTGGTGATCCCGAAGGAACACAAATCATGGCATAGGTTGTCACACCCCCTCCCAGATTACCCTCTTAATCTAAAAGGGTATGTGACGATAGCAGTTACTGACCCTCTTGTCGGTACTTATTGCCTAACTTACATTTAAACCTGCTTTAGAACCCCGATATGCATTTATGACTTGATAACGACAATATTTACAACCTCAGAGCTTAACATACTAAACGTACTGAATAGATTAACCAAAACTTAATATTCTTACATCAACAGGGTTTCATAGCTACTATTCACATTCACAACTATGTATACTATTAAATCCAGTGAGCCCATGACACTAAGTTTAATCCTTATACACATAAAACATGTGTACTAGTATTTACAGAACAAACACATAGTGTTCTTTTAGCCTTGGGTTTTTGAGTTGTAGAGCAACAACATAGCTTCTAGGGAGTTGATTGCTACCTGAGGAGGAAAAAAATAGGGTGAGCTACTAGCTCAGTGAGTGACTCAATAAAACAAAAATCTCATGCTTAAACTGAAAGCTAGAAAATTGAATACTGAAATTAAAAACTTGCCAAGCAAACATGTACATAAAATTTTTAAAACCATCATATCTGAAAACATAGTTGAACTGATTCCCGGTTGAGAGAGAACCCTTTCACTCGATCTCTCAACGTCGAATATCCTTGTTTAAGAGAGAACCCTTTTGCTCAATCTCTCAAACATAAGCTTGAGCTGGGGTGAGAACCCTTTTGTTCGACACCTTTCTGCCAATGCTGGGAAAGAACCCTCGTGGTTCAATCCTACTGAACTGATTAACTATCATACGTGCACGTAGAGAAAACTAAATCCTGACGTCAAGGATCATAACTGAAGCAGGGTACCACTGCTTATTACTAAATGTGAATTATTCTGATACCTTCTCTAAGTACTTCAGTATCGGAATCATAACATAACTGAAACTAGGTAGTACAGCTCAGATACCTTCTCCTTATACTTCAGTATCAAGTTGAAAATACCTTATAGGAAAACATTTTCATAAGATAAGCTTACTGAAAACCTGATCTCATAAAACATAGTTTTCATAAGAATATCATTTTCTAGTGCATTCTCAACAATATTAAGAGCACATATGCTTTAAAACATAATACAAATACTTGTAACTTAAACATGTCATAGAATCTTCTTTTGAGAGCTACCATGGCACAACCACTGTACCAAAGCATACTTCATAAACTTTGTAACTAACATGCATTTATAAACTTTAGGAAAATGTGTTGCTTGGAACTTCTTGTAAAATAACTAGCATAAAAGTAATAGTCAATGAAACATGGATTATTTAAACATTTATAAAACATTTATACACTACTACAAAATCTACATTACTTAACACTTGTAGTTTTTAATTACTTGATGTTTCTTTGGAAAAAAAAGTCAAGTAATGACCTTTTAAAAAAGAAAATGTCAAGTAAAAGGGTTAAAAAAAGCGGAGATTGACGGGATGTTTCGGATATTTTCACGCGAACCATTACTTGACACGTTTTTTGTGCCAAGTAATATAAGGTCTTACCTGACACGTTTTTCATGTCAAGTATAAGAAGCTCTTACTTGACATATTTTTCGTGTCAAGTAAAATATAAAAAATAATTGACTTATTATTTTAAAGAAGTAAAAGTGTTAAATGCCCTAGATTTAGTCGATCAACCTTCAACCTCTTATGCACAGCCGCTACGTCCGTTCGACCTTTCCTCCCTTTATTGAAAAGAAAAAAGTAAAAAGTAAAAAGAGAGAATAGAAGAAACCTTAATCCCCAAAATCCCTTTATTTTCTTTTTATCTTCTCTCCGTTTTTACTTTATTCTTGTTATGAGGGAGATTTATAGAAAATAACAAATTATTTAGGTGGGTTTTTATTAGGAAATTGGTGGAATTAAAGGCCCAAAGGCAAACTTGTAAATATGGGCTAATGGCATTTTTGTAATTAATCTCAATCTTCTTCTTAGGCACCCATCGTGTACCACCTAAAATAAGAGATTGGAGCTACCAATTTTGAGCAAGAGAGAACACACGAAGCCGTCTGAAGTCGTCCATCGTCGACGCTGGCGTTCGAGGTGGGTAAATCATGTACCACCCATCTGAAGTCGTTCGTCATCGACACTAGCGTTCGAGGCGTGCAGTGTCCAGTCTGTTTAGTGCAGCCACATGGGTTTCAGTTCGCGTCCGGCGAGTGGGTTTCCGATGTGGGTGTTTTTTGGGCAGATTGATTCCAGTTTCAAGAGCTGTCTTTCGCTAGTGTGTCTCGCTTTCAGAGGCGTTGTTGTCCGCGGATTTCTCGGTATCAGCGGGTATTTTTGGTCGGGGTAGAGTTTGGTTTACCTCTTTCTCTTAAATATCATTTTATTCCCTATAATTTGAGATTTTTTCAATTCTAGTCCCATACTTTCAAATATTTAATTTGTGATTTGGGCTACAATGTAGCATCTTCTATAATAATTTAATTTGCTTGTTTGAATGTTTGATGATGAGATTGATTCTGAAGTGTTGGAAGATCTTGGCAAGGTTTTGATAAGTTTGGAGGTTAGTATTAATAGTTATTTGTTATCTATTAAAGTATTGGTCTAATAAATGAGTTATTTTTAATTTTTTATGTTCAATTCAAAGATTTTAAGGGATTGGAGTCACTGTCCAACAAAGTTAACGATGTTTGGATGTTTTGATAGGTATTAAGGTCTTGAAACTCGTTTGGAATTGTTATATAGTTGCTGGAATTTGGGTTTGTAATCATTATTATTGAACTTTTCGTAGGTTGGATTACTTAGTTTTAAAGTTGTATTCGAATCAAGTCACACTTTAGGTAATATATTTGGAGTTAATTAGTTAGTTTTTTTATATTAATTTTCCTTTAAGAAAAGCTTGTTCCATAGTAAACGGAATGACAATGGCGCTACTGTAAGTATTTATACATTTTCATTCAATATTGCTTCCAATGATTTGGTATGATCCTTGCTGATGAAAATATAAATTCAAAGTTCAGTGTTTCCAAAAGTACATGGATTGATATTCAAGTCAAAATGACAAATCACTTGCTTTGATTTGAGAGAAGCCATGGGAGAACTGATTTGCAGGTGCAAGCTTTCGGGGTATTTGGTGAATGTTAATACAAACATTGATGATTGTAAGGTGGCCTGCTTAAACAACTGCTCTTGCTTGGCTTATGGAATAATAGAGCTTCCAACAGGCGGCTATGGCTATGTTACTTGGTTTCATAAACTGGTGGATGTTAAATTTGTTCTTGAAAATGGACAAGATCTCTTTGTTGAGAGGTTATTTAGTTGATCCTTAATTCTCGATCTTTAGACTTCAAAGCTCAATGTATATATTAAATATAGTACTTTGTTGAGAGGTTACTTATTAAACAATTTGTCACTTTTGTGTTTGTTGAAAGTTGAGTTTTGTATAAAAAAACAATAGTTGAGATTTTATTTTGTGCATGTACATGTGAGAGAGAAATATTGTTGTAATCTATGAGGAGTGTTCATATGAAAGATCATAGTTGACCGTATGGAATTTTTAGTGAATATATTGAGTTGATAGATCTTAAATGTATTTATTTAGTTGATGTAATTGTATTGTTGGAATACAAGGCAGAAAATGAGAATATCAATTGGGGTATTTAATATAAAAAAAAAAAAGACATATACTTGACAAATAAAAAACGTCAAGAGTTATCATATATGATACGTAATCAATGTCAAAAATCAATAAACTTGATATACCACCAATGTCAAGTGTATTATCTTTCTTGACACAAAAATTGTATCAAGAAACATTTGTATTGACGTTTTTTCGGAGTCAAGTTATCACATTATACTTGACAATCGAATACTCAACGCTTTTATAAGCGTTAAGTATACTCTTTACATGACATTGGAAAAACGTCAAGTAATCTAATTTCTGTAGTAGTGTATAAATCATTTATAATCAGCCACTACTCGTCTGAGCTCTTAACAGTTTGTAGGCTTCTCCTAGCTCCTCTTGGCCTGAAGCAACATAATTTATTGTTAGATTCCTTAGATTTCTCATCAAGAAGCTTCAAATAGTTTGCTTACTAGCGAGATCAATACTAGCGAGATTGTCACTAGCGAGATCATCACTAGCGAGATCTTCATCAACGAGATCATCACTAGCCAGATCATCTTCTAAGCGAGACTTAGCATGAAAATCAGTGAGATTGGGCACAAAACTAGCGAGATTTTCCATTCTTAGCGAGACTTACAATTATTAGCGAGATTTAGTGTAATTTCTAGCGAGACTAGGTAGAAAACCAACGAGATTTGAGTGACCAACGAGATTTACACCAAAAATTTAGCGAGATTCTCTTCTTGAGCGAGATTTAGCACAAAAACTAGCAAGATTATCATTCTAAGTGAGATTCACATCTTCCTTGTCTCGCTCTCGCTCTCTATGATGAGCTGTTTGCTTGATCTTGCCAAGCAGCTGCCTGTTTACGCACCAAATTCCTGTTTCAACTTCAAAAATTCATAACTCAAAATTCAGAGTTGTTTTCAAGAAACTTTCTTCTACAAACTTATTTAGAATTGAGTTAACTTCCTTACCTTAAAATTTCAGCTCTAAAGTTCTTGTAATTTGGCATGGAGCTTCCAATCTTCACCCTAGCCTTAATTAATCCGAGAATCTGGCCTTTCTGCAATTTCATTACTTTTCGTCCTTTTTCCTATGAGATATGTTGCGAAATCGACAATTAAAGAACACAAAAAGGAACGTAAAGTAGGGAAGATCAACACACAGATATACGTGGTTCACTAACAGTGTGTTAGCTACATCCATAGACAGAGGGAGAACAATAATATTTAAGAGGTTTTCAAAATTACATCATAACGGTGCCTCTAGGGTTAAAGAGTTTATATAGTGCACTATTTTGACTTGAAGCGCCAGCAAACAGATTCAAGGCATTTCAACAAATCTCCACCTTGACTTGAATTCTCTTCCAGATAACAGATGTACCAAATGTAACATAAGTCAATATCGCCAGATGTACCCAGACTTCTCCCTCATGCCTCAAAGTGTCCCACAAAGGGGACCACTAACAATTCAAAACATTCAACAAGTCCAAACAATGTTGGAACTTGCCTTGTGGATGTGAATGTATCAGCAGTACCAATTTCCATCACTTTAACTCTCTGCTCACCTCTTAAGAAGTGATATCTTACATCTATGTGCTTAGTTCTCTCATGATGAACTTGATCCTTGGCTAGGCATATTGCATTCAAACTATCACAATATACAATAGCTTGGTCATGATGCAAACCAAGATCACCAACTAACCCCCTCAGCCATATTCCCTCTTTAGCAGCATCTACCAAGGCCATGTACTTTGCTTCAGTAGTAGACAAAGTAACTGTAGGCTGTAAGGTTGCCTTCCAACTAACAACAGAACCACCCAGAGTGAACACATAGCCAATCATAGACCTCCTACTGTCAACATCTCCAGCATGGTCAGAATCAGAATAATCAGTCACCAAACACTCTATGCAATTCCCATAAACAATACCAACATCAGATGTACCTCTAAGGTAGTGAAAAATCCTTTTAACGGCTTGCCAATGCTTCTTCCCAGGTTGACCCATGAACCTGCTGACAACACTAACAACATGGGCAAGATCAGGCCTAGTACAGACCATAGCATACATCAAACTTCTCACTACACTAGCATAAGGAACTCGAGACATGTACTCCTTCTCAGCTTCAGATTGTGGTGAAAACTCAGATGACAAACGAGCATTTACAGCACTAGAAGTATCTATAGGCTTAGTTGATGACATACTAAACCTGGACAATATTTTCTGAATATATCCTTTCTGTGATAAGAAAAGCTTATTCTTATCTCTGTCCCTATAAATCTCCATACTCAAAATTTTCTGAGCAGCACCCAAATCCTTCATATCAAACTCGATACTAAGAAGATTCTTCAATTTTAGAATATCAGACTTGGACTTTGCAGTTATGAGCATATCATCTACATATAAGAGTAGATAAATCATCAAATCATCATCAACTTTGTTGTGATATATACAACAATCATACGGACTCCTGTTATAGCCAAGTTCAATCATATAGCTGTCAAATCGTTTGTACCACTGCCTTGGAGACTGCTTTAACCCATACAAAGATTTCTTCAACTTGCAAACATATTCTTCTTTACCTGGACACTGGAACCCATCTGGTTGGGTCATATAAATCTCTTCCTCTAACTCTCCATATAAGAAAGCCGTCTTCACATTTAGTTGTTTAAGTTCCAAATTCTGATGTGCTACTATAGCTAGTAACACCCTACTGATAGAAGTATGTCTGACTACTGGTGAGAAGATCTCATTATAATCAACTTCTTCCCTTTGTGTGAACCCTCTAGCAACAACTCGAGCTTTATATTTAATGCCCTCTGAAAGTGATATTCCCTCTTTTTTCTTGAAGACCCATTTACAAGTGACAATTTATCTCTACTTAGGTCGTTTAACTAATTCCCAAGTTTGATTTTTGTCAAGAGATTCCATCTCATCTCCCACAGCAGCAAGCCATTTAGCAGACTTACCACATGACACAACTTTTCTATAGGTGGATGGCTCATGAGGATCCACCTCTTCAGCAACCTGCAATGCAAAAGTAACCATATCTTCAAAAACATACCTCACAGAAGGTTCAACACCAACTCTTCTAGCTCTATCACGAGCTATGCTCGGTTGATCTACTCGTGATCTAGAGTTCTTAAGCAAATCAACTTCTAACGTTCTAAGCACATTAATTTCTGGTTGCATATCAGTTTCTGTAGTAACGTGTTGATCTTCTCCACCTTGATGTTGTAATTCATTCACAGTTGAAATGAATTGCATCTTCACCTGTTTATCAACACTACTACTTTCTCCCACATCAGTAGACGTCACAAAAGGCTTTACAGTTGAGTTAAGCATGGAATTTTCATTAAATATCATAGTCCTACTAAGTATGACTCTATTCTCAGAAGGTGACCAGACTCTATATCCCTTAACTTCATCCCTAAAACCCACAAATATACCCTTTCTAGCTCTCGGTTCTAATTTACCCTCAATAACATGATAGTAGACAGTACAACCAAAAACTTTTAATAAAGAATAATCTGCAGGCTTACCAGACCGCATCTCGTAAGGTGTTTTACAATCAATAGCTGTGTGAGGTCCACGATTGATCAGATAACATGATGTATTTACTACTTCTGCCCAAAACTTTCTAGCCAACCCTGCATTAGAGAGCATGCATCTTGCTCTTTCTAACAACGTCTGATTTATACCTTCTGCAACCCTATTTTGCTGTGGAGTATTCCTAATAGTGTGATGGCGAACAATCCCCTCAGCTTTACAGAACTCATTAAATTCAGATCCACAGAATTCCAGACCATTATCAGTTTGCAGCCTTTTGATCTTCTTCCCAGTTTGATTTTCAATCAATATCTTCTACTGCTTGAAATTTTTGAAGGCTTCACTTTTATGTTTCATCATAAAAACCTAAGTCATTCTTGAACAATCATTAATTATAGACAAAAAATACCTACTGCCTCTAATAGATTCAACTTTGGAAGGTCCCCAACAGTTTGAATGAATATAATCAAGTGTCTCTTTTGTACGATGAACATCTCTTGGAAACTTGCTGCGATAGAGCTTCCCAAATACACAATGTTCACAAAATTTAAAATCCTACACCTTATGCCCACAAAGAAGATCTTTTTTTGACAGAATTTGCATCCCTTTTTCACTCATATGACCAAGTCTCATATGCCATAACTTAGTCATATCATCCTTGTGAACGACCGACGATGCAACAATAGCATAACCTGTTATCGTGGAACCTAATAGATACAGTGTTCCACGCTTTATGCCTTTCAGAACTACCTCAGAACCCTTATAGACATACTTGCTCCACCTTTACCTTCAAAATTGTAACCCTTGCTATCGAGTACACTA
The DNA here is from genome assembly GCF_027475165.1 of Benincasa hispida. Lineage (NCBI taxonomy): Eukaryota > Viridiplantae > Streptophyta > Magnoliopsida > Cucurbitales > Cucurbitaceae > Benincasa > Benincasa hispida. Next base: position 17,706,283 of record NC_143485.1, read on the forward strand.
AAGGATATCAAACTCTTCTTCATTAGTGGAACATGCCTAACCTCTTTTAAAGTGTAGAAGGCACCATTATGTGTTCGTATCTTGATTGAGCTGATTTCAACTATCTTGCACACAACACCATTAGCCATACTAACATTTCCTCCATCTATTTGTTGATAGGTTGAGAACCACTCTCTATTTGGGCACATATGATAAGATGCCCCAGAATCAAGAACCCACACATCATTAGAATGTGACTGTTCATTCACAACTAAAGCTAGATCTCCTTCAGAATCGATCTTGACTTCTTCAAAATCAATCTCAACTTGTGCAACAGAGGCGGATGCTTCCCTTTTGTCACTCTTTTCCTTCTTTTCTTGATTCCTTTTTATCTTAGCACATTCAGTTTTCCAATGCCCTTTTTCTTTACAATAGTTACAAATATCATCTGATCTAGAACCCTTTGACTTCGAAGACCTTTTATTCTGGTTCAACTTCTGCTTACCAGAATTCCTATGTCCCTTGCTTCATGTAACAGCTAATCCAGATGCTTGACTTTCTGTAACTGAACTTCCTGTATTCTGACGGTCCTCTCTCATAAGCAATGTGGACTTTGTATCTTCTAAGGTCAAAATTTCTTTCCCTCCAATATACGAGTCAACGAAAGTCTCATAAGATAGTAGAAAAGATGTCAACAGAATTAGAGCAGCATCCTCATCATCAACCTTAACCTCTACATTACGCAGATTTAATAAAATTTTATTTAATTGATCAAAATGGTCTCATAGAGACATACCTTCCTGCATACGTAGATGATACAAATGTTTCTTCAGAAACAACTTCTTGGTTAAAGATTTTGTCAAGTAAAGACTTTCCGACTTCAACCAAAGACCAGCAATAGTTTCTTCATCTGCGACCTCAATAATGACGTCATCAGCCAAACATAGCATGATCGTCGAATGAGCCTTCTCCTCAAGAGTCTGCCACTCTTCGTCATCCACGGTAGCCTTCTTTGACTTACTCGTCAGTGGCGCCCACAGCCCCTGCTGCTTTAGCAGGGATCGTATCTTGATCTGCCATAAACCAAAACTGTTTCTCCTGGTAAATTTTTCGATCTTTACGTTCATGCTAGACATCTTCAATTGTCGAACAAATGCAGAATTTCAAAAAAACCCTAACAAAGGCTCTAATACCAGTTTGTTGCGAAATTGACAATTAAAGAACACAAAAAGGAACGTAAAGTAGGGAAGATTGACACACAGATATACATGGTTCACTAACAGTGTGTTAGCTACATCCACGGGCAAAGGGAGAACAATATTATTTGAGAGAATGTTTTCAAAATTACATCATAACAGCGCCTCTAGGGCTAGAGAGTTTATATAGTGCACTACCTTGACTTGAAGCGCCAGCAAACAGATTCAAGGCATTTCAATAAGATCTTCCTTTGGAAAACCAGCCTCAACAACTAGATTTTCCCAGCTTTCAAATTGCACCAATCTCACTTAATTCGCTCGAGTCATTTGCCAAAACCGAGCTTCTGAAATTCATCTTTCTTTTATATTTCTGGCCAGTTCCCATGAATGAATATCAAACTGCCACCTCACCCAGCAGTATCTGAATGCTTTTTGGCCAAGTTCCATTAATAAATTTCTTTAATTTTTTTTCTTTCCTTCATTCGTAATTTCCTGTAATTAAACCATAGATTTCCTCTTATCAATTAATTAACATAATATTCTCATGGCAAAATATACTTATATAGAAAATATAGAATTCGGGGTTTACAATTACCTCCCCCTAAAAGAAATTTCGTCCTCAAAATTTACCTGATATTTCATTACAGAAGTTAAAGATATCTCCTTCTCATTTGCTCTTCGGGTTCCCAGATTGCTTCCTCGATTCCATGATTACGCCATAGTACCTTTACCAAAGGTATCGTCTTATTTTCGAATACTTGGTCTTTCCTATCTAAAACTCGATAGGCACTTCCTCGTATTATAAATCTTCTTTGAGTTGTATTGGTTGTGCTACTAGTATGTGCATAGGATCAGAGCATAAGATTTTAGGAAGAGAGAGTTCATGTATGAGTCTAGGTCCCTTAACGTAAGTTCCTAACATGTGTACTACATAATTAGGAAAGGTTGCTGAGAAGAACTGGCGTGCAGAGTAGTCAGACAGCAGATGGGGACCTTGACCCTACCTTTAGAAGTTCTAAGATTCGAAGGAATCCAGATTCTAGCGAACAGAAAGGTAAAGACCCAGTAACTCAGGAAACGACTTCAGACGGGGAGTCAAGGATTCCGCAGATAGGAATAAATCCTCAGTTAGAGGACAAAATATTTAACAGGATCACCAAGAGGTTGGCGGAAAGTGTTGAGTCCATTCTGGCGGATTCAGAAAGGAAGTACGGTATTGAAAAGACCTAACAAATATTGATAAAGGACAAGGAGCAAAGGAAGAACGACAGCGAGCTTCAGCAAAGTCGAGAGGTGAGAGTTATAGACCACCACTTTCTAGTTAGGTAGTTAGGAAGAGACAGAGAGCTACGAGTCAGCATAGTGTAAGTTAGGCAGTAAGTACCAACAAGAGGGTCGGATTAAGAGGGTAATCTAGGAGGGGGTGTGACATAGGTGGTGATCCCAAAAGGACTCTAAATCAGTCATAAGTAGTGAACTCGAAAGTCACAAGCCTAAGATGTACACAGCCTAATAGGAAAGCTAACAGTCACCATCTAATCTAGCATGCATCGGACAACTAATAGGCCTCATTCCATAAATCATAATCATATTATCATAGCCATCATATCCAACATGCAAAATACAAACATAAGATCTCGTGTTATGTTCATATCAATTTAGCCCATAGGCTTACAACACGTCCAAAAACAAATCATACATCATGAAACATAGCTAGTCAACCGAATACATTCAGAAGCATGCTTTCATAGTAGGTATCCAATCCTAACCGGCAACTTGATTAAGGCGCCTGGCTTGAGAGTGAACCAGTAGTAAGACATTTACCTCGATATCAACTCCTAAATAAAATCTGAACCTCCAAATCCCTCAAATCCTTTTATCCATAACTTAAATTGAATTACCTAATCAAGTCAATTTAATTTTAAATTTCCAAATTTCATAAAAAAACACTTAAATAACTAAATTTTTAAAAAAATATATCTGAAAATTTTGGATGTTACAGAGCTTATTGAGATATAAAAAATTTAGATGACCAAGACGAAAGTGTCATAACATGACTTGATTTTCACTAGACAAAGACCTAGAACTAGAAGAGGACTTGGGATGAAACTAACAGAATGAGAAGAAGATAATTATTTAATTATTTTAATTATTAATTATTAATTAATTATATTTATTTAATTATTTTAATAATTGAATAAAATATTTAATTAATGTTTAATGTAAACATATTCATTTATTTTTATTTTAGGTGGTCAAATAGTTAATTAATATGACAATATATATTAAATAATACCAAATTTAATTTATGACTATATTCATTGATCTCTTACATTAATTGTCATTATTTAATTTTGGTTTCTATACATAAAATTGGTAAAATAAATTCAGATATTTAACTTCTCGATATTAATTATCTTACATATCCAAACACAAACATTAATTATCCCATACATTTCAAATATATTTGGTTTACTATCCAAATTTTATTTCATGTCTTTTAGATTAACTGAGTTTAGCAAATAAATGTTTGTTAGTCAATCTGGATAACTAATATCCATTCTTGTTGATGCCAAATTTGGCCAAGGAAGACACACGTCACCTTCACGTGGCAACAACGTAAATTTGTAATTTGAGGAAGAAAAACCCTGCAAAATAAAGAAAATGGCTCTTATGCCTAAGTCAATATAAGAATTATAGGGGAGAAAAGAAATCAGAACTTTTATTTACCTTCCTTCATGCTTTCATCCCTTATTTATAGGCTTCTTCGACTCGGCTTTTCCATGTCCCTATTTCTATTTGAAATAGGGATATTTCCTACCCACTCTCCTAAGGAAATATTTCCTTGAGCTGAGCAGCACGGTATGGGCTCAACCTATACCGTTCTTCTTTCCTTCTCTTCCTTTGACTCTTGCTATTCCCCTTTATAACCCTAAAACCAGTATTTTGTTTGTTAAATGTCTATTTGCCCTTTAGTCAAATTTTAGCCTATAACAATTCCCATGAAACAATATTATATGATCTAAATGAGTCGTAAGGGAAAAAAATGTATTTCAATTATTATTGTGCTAAGCTCACCTTAACTAGATTGCCTTTTAATAAACTATCAAGTATCATTTTACCGATACAACTTCATCAAATTATTGATTGCCTATTATATCTTTACATTTACTTTGAGCCCTACTCTAAAATTTTAGTGATACATCTTGAATGGAGGGTTTACAAAATTATTCAATGTTGTTAATTACGTTCCTAACAATTTGATAGAGAGTAAAAATACAACCTTTAATTTATTACTCAAACATCAAAAAAATTGAAAGTATAGGCATGATTACTCCCAATTCTAATGAAAGGAGTTTAAAGACAATAAATCTCAAAAAGATAAATATATGATAAAAACCTGAAATTTAAAAATCTTATAGAATTAACATATATAAAAAAAAAAAAACTATCTATATTTAAAATTCAAAGAAAACAAAAGATAATCATTTTTAAAAATCCAATAACCAAAATCTTAGGGTTTGAAACAAGTGTGAATTAAGGTTACGATGTAATTGCATGAGCGTCATTAGCAAATATGATATAATTTCAACGTCATGTTGATGTCACTAAAAATCAGACGTTTGTATTTCAACCTTGTATTCAATCTGGCACCCCAATTTTGAAAACTATAATTCTTATTTTAAAAAACTATGTTAATTATTTTAAAATGTATTCTCTTCCTTATTTATATAAGAAAAATGTAAAAGAAAAAAAAAACTTCAACTTGGAGAGAAGTAACAAATTTTAGACCATGATACAACTTTGAATTTTGTAACAATTTAATAGTTAAACGTTAGTATGTTCAAATTTACTTTAATTATTTTAAATTTTGTAATAATTTAATTTTTATAATGCACACAAGTATGGTGGTGCTCACCATACAAGTTTTGATACTTAAGTTAGAGAGCAAATAAGTATAGCAAGTTAAGAGTTACCTTCCCTCCTAGAGTTATAATGATCTACTTATTGAAGTGATTCACCTAGATTGTCACGATAGGGTCTCAAAGTATTTTCGAGATAATTCTTCATCTCACTAGGTCGAGAGGCTACATACCTCATTTCGTGTTTGGCCAAGATCGACCTCGGTCGAAGCCGAGGCCGAGCACCTTTCCCTAGGCCTATTTTGGTTCTAAGGTGATACTTTGGGTTGGAGCATACATGAGATATGCTCCATTAATTATTTTGCTAGACTCGATCTCGACCTTGATTTGAGATTGACAGGAGTCAGCCCTTTTCCTTAGATCCAAAATGGGCTTGGAGTACTATTGTTTTGGCTCCAACCTTGTTATTTATTTAACTCGATTGCTCTATCTCTATTTTATGTCGATTATACTTTCAGTTCAAAATTACCCATAACACATAATGAAGTTAACACAGAATTCTTTAGTGGTGGGGTTAAATGGTTATAGATTATAATTAAAAAAAAAAAAAAAAAAAAACCTAAAATTATTACTTTTTTGTGAAAATGTAGGGATGACCGAGAGTGTTTTTAAATCCATACAAAAATCCTCATACATTATTTTATTGAACAAACTAAAATTAAAATATATCTAGCTCACTCTGACAAATTAAAAAAAAATTCTTTAACATAAAAGAAATATAGTTTAAAGTCAAAACTCTATGAAGTACATAATGAGACAAAGAATCTATATCAGATACGTATCAATATCAATATTTCTAGATACTTCTCGAATACGTATGTGACATGCGATTTGACATATCTATTTTTATTCTTACATTTTTTTAAGAAAAAAGATAACCAACTCATTTAATCTTTCTCAATCTAAAATTAGGAAGCCTATTTAAAAAACTTACTACTCGAGATCAAAACTAAAAAGAAAAGAAAAATAAAAGACCAAACCCTAAAATCATCTAATCTTCATCTTCACATTTGAGTTCCCACAAAATCCACCAAAATATAACTCACTTGAATATCTTCAACAATTCAACGAAGAAATTCTTCGCTTATCTTCATACTTCTCCGTCTAATCTTCTTCTTTTTCTCTAATCAATATGAGTCACTTTTTTATTATATTTTATTGATTATTTTATTTCAATATTTTAGATGTTGATTTTTGTATTGTATTATAGTGTTTGTACTATATTTGTATTATTATCATTAACTTATATGCTAAATTTATCTATATCCTAAACTTTTTTTAAAAAAAATGTGTATTCAACGTATCAGTATCTTAATTTTTTATAAATTAACATATAACTATCATATCGTACCTATATCTATATCTATGCTTTATATTTAATAATTCTCTCTACGTGGAGTGCTCATAGGCATTATCCATTTAAAAAGTGTTTTTATTTTTCTTATTTTATTCTGTGGTTGAAAAAATTGTCATTCTAAGGGTTGACATTCCATGGGTTAGGTATAGTTTCACTCTTCTTTTCTTTTCTTTGTTGTCTCTAAAAAAAATAATAAAAAGCCTTAATTTGTATAACATCAAGAACTTTGACTTTTAATTATCTCTCTATATATATTCTTAAAAATATCTTCTAGAAAAGCTATTCTTATATTGTTAAGATATTTCTCTAATTTATTGATAAGTTTTCTTACATTTTTTTTAACTTTTTAGAAAATATTTTAAATTCTTCCTGGTAAATATTTATATTAAATTTACCTTTATTCATCAACTTATTTTTAGGTCAATTAGTAATTTAAAATGATATCAAAGCAAATAGTCCAAGAAAGTCTTATATTCAAGCCCCTGTATTGTTTTGTTTCCTTCCCAAATTAATATGCATTTCTATTTGTTGGGTCTTTTTCATATTTTGTTTAGGATAATTGGTGATTTAAGATTCACTAAAAAAATATTTTTTTAAAACAATAGTTTTTTTTTTAAAAAAAAAATAATATTTGACCAGAATATAAAAAGGTATGTTACAAAATAAAGAAATAATAGAATAACTACCCTAAACTTTAAGAGTATGGATATTAACAAATTATGTCAATAAACTATGCATAGATCCAATTAAAAAAGCAATATGCTTATTTATTTATTGTATTCGACTATAGTTCATATAACAATTTTTATTGTTGATGGAAGACGTGTTTAAGTTGTTAAACCTACGTAATGGAAACAACTAAGAGAAGTTTGAATATTTTAAATATTCAAAGAAATTTAAATATAACAAACGAAAAATAATTTATTGCTATAATAAAAAGAAAAACGGACCCAATACAAATAGTTTTAAGTGAGATAAGGTACCAAACCTCTATTTTAAAGGTGAATAGTTCGATATCATGCTCTACAATTTTCTAATTAAAAGAAGATTAAAAGAAAAATCGTTCAATACCATACTACTATCTCAAGTTTGATCAATTTAATGCTCAGAAAACGATTTTAATTAGTGGCAAATATAGAATTTTTGTTTAGGGGGCTAAGTTTAAGGATTTTTTTCCCTCAAATATTGCAAATGTGAAAACTCTTGAGGCAAAAAAAGCTAGCATTTGTTTTAAAAAGGATAAAAGATCGCAGGTGAAAGATGTGATCTTTTTTTCTCAATACATCACGTCACTTCAACATGCGACCTATTCTAAATTCAAAACTTTCAAAAGATAGGAAATATTCGGAGAAAAGGGTTTTAAAAAATTGAATTTAGAATAGGTTGTAGGTTCTTTTTCCTTTTCTTTGAATTTAAAAATGATTTGATTCAAATTTAAAAAAAGAATTGAATTTGGAGAACAAAAAGATTTTATTTAAATTCAAAACTCCGGAGTTGATTTCTTCTTTTTTCACTCTTTTGATCTCCAAATTCCATTCTCCCTTAAAGTTTTATTTGTGGAATATAAATAGAGAAAAGAGGCCAATTAATTTTGAGTCATTAATTAGATCGTTACTAATTTAATTTGATGAGTACAAATAATCGAGATTATTTCATTGGGAATCCCTATAGATCTAGAAATCAAACATTTAGACACATGTAGTAGCCTCACAAAGTAAATACTAGGACATAAATTTCTTCTCATGGTCAGCTTTATGGATCGGACTTCATGAAGTCTTTGGCCAATTCATTCATAATTTTCCATTGATTTTATGATGTGAGTTGATCTCTTCAACCTTTGTGATTGAACTTAAGAGTCGATTTCTATACTTGACCAAATAATTCATTTATTTTCGAACGACTTATTGGGTCAACCTCTTAGAACTCTTAACCATATTTTTTTACTCATAACAAAAAGAGGCATTTGGGATCATTTTATAATGTCCAAAATCTTTATGCCTATAGTTTACATATTGGAAAAATAAAATAGCAAAGTAAAAGTGAAAGTTGAATAAAATCATTCATCCTTGTTAATTGTCAATCCAAGATTTTTGGATGAAATTTTAAACTTGGACATTTGTGCCTAACAGACTTTTAAAATTAAAATTTTAGTGCACAAGCTTTTGAAATTTATAAAATTTATATAATGAAATAATGTTCAAATTTATATCTAATAAACCAATTATTTTTTTTAAAAAAATAAATTTTCACGATTTTGTTAGACATAAAAATAAAAGTTCAAGAATCTATTGATTAGACAATATTTTTTAAAGGTCAAGAACCAAATAGACATAAATCTTTAAGTAATTGGCTAAACTTCTACTTTAAGTACATGTTTTGAAGTGATTTTGAAATTATTAAAATCATTTTTTACATATTTAAAATCACTCAGAACACGTTTTTAATAATTCAAAATTAATTTTATGTTTAATTTTACATTTTTAAATGCAATTTTCATATAATCAAAATTGATTTTGATAATTAAAAATATGAGTGATTTTGAAAATGTTAAAACTGATTTTAACCATTTTAGAATCACTCGTGAACATGCCCATAGTAGAAGAAAGACGTGAAAGTGAAGATAACATATGTAACAAAATTAGATAATACTCAAAGTGCATTTATTGTTTAGGGAGATTTCTAAAAATAGAAAAATAAAAAAAAACTATTTACATAAAATAGCAAAACTTAATCTTCTTTGATGGAGGCCGATAAAAGTCTATCAGTGTCTATCAATGATAGAAACTAATACATGTTTATCATTGATACTATGTGATAGACGTTGATAAAATGTGTATCAGTATTTTTTTTTCTGTAAATAGTTTGACAAATTTTTATCTGTGAAAATTTACCTATTGTTAATTTGAAAAATATGTGAAAAAAAAAAAAAACAAACATATCAATAGGATGGTCAATAGCAACTTTGAATCGCCAAACATAAACATAATTTAGTTGACATAAGCTTGTAGTACTATCAATCTCGAGGTAATACACGTCAATTATTGTTGAACTATGCTCGCATTTTTGTGTCTTGCTCTCTTTTATAATCTAAAGGGATTTAGGGCTTGTTTGATAGAAAAACTGAAAATATAAATTTGAAAACAAGGGATTTGATAAAATAAAGTTGTATTTTATGTTTTGATATGCGTTTGGTAGCATATTTAATTTAAACAATTGTTTAAAATGTGTTTGATACTAAATTATATAACATAAAACTAGTTGTAATTTTCTATTAAATATTAGTTGACAACAAGCTATTATTATTTTATTTATGAATATGTTTTATATAAAGAAAAATTGTATAATTATTCTCTTGTAACATTAGATAATACGTATTTTAATTTTTAAAAAATGAATTGAGTCTATAACATGACATGTTGTATTTCTAAATATTTTTTTTATCTTCATATAATATAATTTTGCACTTTAAAATTTAAAATTCAAAATCTAGATTGAAAAATATAAAAACGTGGTTGACAATACATTAAAATATAAAAATGTGGTTGACAATACATTATTATTAATTTATTTATGAACATATTTTATGTTAAAAAATTGTATAATTATTATTTTGTAATATTATATAATTTGGAATACACTATATAATACATATTTTAATTTTTTTTAAAAATGAATTGAGTTTAAAACATAACACACTGTAGTTTCAAATGTTTTTACTTTTATTTAATATAATTTTGTACTTTAAAGTTTAAAATTCAAAATCTGGATATAACGAAAACATAAAAATGTTGTTCCAAAATTTTGCGACATTTGGATCATAAAATCTAAAAACAGTTTTTAGAAACAAAACTCAAATTGTTTCGAAACACATATTTGCTAAACCCAGTAAATCTAAAAGTATAAAAGGAATCTAGATTGTCAGCCAGACAATATACGATAAAACTATAAACTTCAATTACCCACTAGAGAATCATTGAATGAAAATATATAACAATAGGGTCATAAGAAAAGGGAGATATTTGACAAAACCAGTCCAAGAAGATTTTGATTATGTCAAACCGAACATAATTCATTTTACATATTAGTGTGCTAATAACCACGAGATCTGTAGTTCGAATCTCTTACTCTTATTTCAAAAAAAAAAAAAAAAAAAAAAGAGAAATTAAACGTGAACAAAAACGTATTCCCTGCAATTGATCAAAATGGGAATTTTATTAAATTGGAAGATAAATTTTGAATTGCTGCATATTATTATTAAATGATCTGGATAATTCCTGGATAAATACTAATTCATATTTAATTAAGATATAAATACTCGAGAATGAAATTATTTAAGGAACCAATATTTGAGGGGAATTTATTTGAGAGAGAAATTATTATTGAGTAATAACAATTTGGGAATTTATGATGAAAGATTGGTTTTTTTTCCCTCTCATTGAATAGTTAAAACGAGCCTAAATCAATTCACATAAAATTTATATCATAGATTTTAAAGTTAGAGGTTACATTTTCTCATACTCATTTACCATATAATTTTTATATATACTGAAAACTATCTTTGGAGAGAGAGGCACATTAAGTTTCAAAAGAAAGATAAAAAAAAAAAAAAAAAAAAAAAAAAAACTAATAGGGAAAAAAATCAAGTTACATAAATGAATGAAAAATATAGTTCTAATTAACTAATTTCGAAGTACAATCAATTTTTTTCAAAAAAAAATCAGAAGTTTTAATTAGGGTTAAAACATAATTTTAATACAACTTAAAAGAATGCAACTTTTAATCTTAAAATAATTTCAACAAAAATACTTATTTTAAAAAAGAAAATTTTCATAGATAGAAAAGATGTCAAACTATTTATAGAAATAGCAAAAAAAAAAAAAAATGATGGACATTGATAGATTTTTATCAAAGTTTATCATATAGTATCAATGATAGACTTCTATGAGTTTCTATCACTAATAGACACTGATAGACTTCTATTATCCTCTATCATTCTTCATCAAATAAGATTAAATTTTGCTTGTGTGAATATTTTCTTTATTTTTCTATTTTTGAAAATTCTTCTTTAAAAAATTCATTTCTTTTATCTCACACAATATTTTTCTTCATTAAAAAATGTGGCATATATTGTAATCTAAGTGTAAAATTATGAAATTAAAATAATGGGTAAATGATTTCACAATATGCATACTTTTCCAATAGAATTAGAAAACTTCATCTTTTAAGTGAAAAATTCAACTTTTGTCAAATATGGAATTCTTAATTACAAGCATCAAAGTACCCATTTAAGATAAATAAATTATAACAAAAGTATTAAATTTATAATATTAATCACAAAATATATGAAATCCTTAAATTTTTATTGTACTATATGCGTGCAACACACGTAGCCATTTACTTGTTGTATATAATAAAAAGTGACCATTCTCTTACCCTCTCTTTACTTTTTTGTTTTGCCATTTACCTATAACTAGATAAAATATATATTTCTGTTAAAAGAAAAGTTAGAATTATTCAATTTTAAAATTCTATATTATTCACTTTCTTTAATGGAAAAAAAAAAAAAAGCACACGATAATTATTTAATTTTAAAAATCTATATTGTTCACTTCCTTTGTTAAAAAAAGACACATGATGGAAAAATTTCATGGAGAAGAGTTTATTTCATAGTAATCTAAAATTTCTATACAATGAATATCTATATTATCTTGTTTCGATTTGTAGGAATCTGATCCCTTGACATTTCAAGATATCCATATATTTGAGCATGTCCATAAGAGGAGATATCTAACTAATTTTTTATACATTTTTAAATCATGGTTGCTAAGTTTTTCATATCGAGGATATTCTCTAATGATATTTTTATCCTTAATTTTTCTTTTATTTATTTTTTTCTTATTCCACATTTTTTTTTATTGTTATGAAAAAATCATGTAAATACTACCAATTATTTTTTTTAAGAGAAAAAACGTTAAATTGAATTAACATTTGATAATTTATAGGAACCTCAAACTAATATATAAATTAATTTATCGTACAAAATATAACATAAAGTTAGTATAAACTAAAATCGATATATAAATATAATGTTAAATTAATAAAGACCAAACTGCTTGTGATAATAAATTTATTTTATATTCGATTAATATGTAAAATGCTTAAAGATTAGTAAGAACAAAATTGTTCTTTTGAAACAAACATACTTATCTAAATATTTATCTAAATACCGAGTGTATGTTTTTCAGGTATCTATAATTTCAGACATCTAAGAATTTTTATTATTTAGGTCCCGTATGGTAATTTTGATTTTTTTTTATTTTGAAAATTAAGTTGGTTTCTTTCCTATTTCTTAGGATGATTTAAATAGTTGAACTCTTAACCAAATTCTAAAAATAAAAACTACTTTTTAAAAACTAATTTTTTTAGTTTTCAAAATTTAGCTTGGTTTTTTAAACCATTGATAAAAAAATAAATAACAAATGAAGAAATTTGAAGGTAGAAGTTGTATCTATAGACTTAATTTTAAAAAACGAAACAAAACACTAAGGTCACGTCTAGTAACCATTTTGTTTTTTCTTTTTATTTTAAAAAACTAAGCATATTTCATTCACATTTCTTACCATAGTTTGCATCTTTCTTAAGTACGATGGTTAAATTATTGGCCAAATTTAAAAAACAAAAACAACTTTTTGGATGCTACTTTTTTTAGTTCTCAAAATTTGACTTAGTTTTTTAAACCATTTGGTGAAAAGTAGATAACAAACGAATAAATTTGGAGGTGAAAATAATGTCCATGGACTTAGTTTTCAAAAACAAAAACAAAAAACAAAACGGTTATCAAATGGGACATAAATAGTTATCAAATTCATGTTAGATTTTCAAAAAAACAAAGAATCCTTTTAAGATTTTATATCTTTTATATTTAATATTTTAATCTAAGAGAAATTACGAGGAAAAATAATTTTCTTATCCTCCTTTCTTTCTCATTTTACCTGAGTTCATCTAAATTAACTCAAATGTATATGAAATACAAAATTTATATATATACACTTTAAAAGTCTATATTCTACAGGTTTCACTTTGTAAATTTGTAATTTGTAAAATTAAATGAAGTAATGTAGTTAGCTTTGATGGTCACAAGCACAACTTATGAAATTGCAACTTGTTGTCCAATTTCAAATTGCATTATACTTTTATTACAATTATAAAATATGATGCATTAGCATCTTATAAAAAATAATAATTAATAAAATACAGAAATAGATGGGATACAAAAGACATTCCCAATTGCTATACTTTATTTACTCTTTTTTTTTTTTAATTTTTGGAAAGCAATTGTAATACTTTATTGTTTAAACATATGGAAAGTGACAAATATGTCAATTATTTATCCCAACCTTATCCATAGTTTAATTTAACAAACAACCATGATTAATACTTTAATTTACAAAAATTCCAATTACTTTTGACCAGAAATACAGTCAATTATGTCATTAACATTATGATTTTGACTAATTAATTATCTTTAAATAATAAATTAGGTAGTTAAAATTCTATTTAATCTTCTGCACTTTCATTTTTATTCGACCTTATTCTCTAAACTTTTAAAATGTTAAATTAATATTAAAATTAACTATATTTGAGTAGATAGTGGAATGTATTTTAAATTGACTTTTCCATAAATATAATTTTAATTTATCTAGTTAGCTACCTCTTTCTATCGTCCATTATAAATCATCACTCGTCTATGTGCAAAAGAAACTTATTTTATTACTTAAAATAATTTATTAAAATCAAATTAAAAACTTAGGGGGGGAAAAAAAAGAAAGAAAGTAGGACTTAAAAGTTTTCTAAATTAAGGAACTATATAATACAAACAAACCTATCAAAGATTAATCTCATAATTGAAATTTAATAAAGTTAACCACTATATAAAAAAAACATTTTGAAACATTTGGTGTGCTTTTAATTGTCTAATTTTAATATTTTTAATAAATTTTAAATTTTGGTCACATTATTGGTTATCATTGATTTCTTTTTTCTTTTTTTAATCCATTAGCATTTTTACTATACATTTTGAAAACATGTTCACATATTGTATTTTCTTACATAAAAATATTATTATTATTTAATTAATTCCTGCAAAAGTTAACTTCCAATGACTCAACTTAAGATTTATTAAAAATACAGAAACTAAAATTGGATAATTAAAACTATAAGGATTAAAATTGAACAAACTTTAGAATAAGAGACTAGTTTTTTAGTACAACAATTACGAAAAGAAAATTAATATTAAAAATACATAAACTAATATTAATGAAATAATATACCAATATGAGTGTAGTTCAACTGGCATCGTGCTTGTACTATCAACCTCGAAGTTTAGGCAAATTTCACAAAATGACCCAAAAACCAAAAACTTTTCTTCCAATAACTTCTTCCTAAAAATTTTTTTACTACTAATCTTTTACTTATGCAAAATTTCAAAAATACCCCCAATTTTAAAAATCCTTTAGACCGTTTGGTATCCATGCTCCACTATGAATACTTTACAACGATAGGTCCCTTCATTTCCTTCTCAAAGCATTTCTCTTCGAATAATTTTCTCTCAAAAGTGCTATCGTTTTCTTTTCGAACTTTAGCCGAGCACTCCTTGCAAGTTTGTCGCCGATCATCTCTACGCACTTGCCACTGTCGTTGTGATCTGAAAGGTATGAGACTCTTCTCCTTGAAGAATGGCCGACCCGGACGTTTTCAGGATGCTCCTAATAACCAACGAATGGCAAGTGCTTTTCCTTGTTGATATTCGAGGTTTGACTATCACATATTCATTCGTAATTAATCGATCGTTGAGAATACTAGGCGATCAGATAGAGAACACTAAGCGGGAGTTTAGATAATATTAAGCAAGCAATTAGATATTACTAAGCGATCGGATAGAGATTACTAAGCGATCGAATAGATAATACTAAGCAATCATTTAGATATTTATTGTGTGATTGTTTAGGTTTATATCGTGCGATCATTTAGGTTTATATCGTGTGATCGTTTAGCTAACTATTATGTGATCGTCTAGATATTTATATAGTGCGATCGTTTAGGTTTATATTGTGCGATCGTTTATCTATTTGTTATGTGATTGTGTAACTAACTGTTATGCGACGTTTAGGTTTATATCGTGTGATAGTTTAGCTATCTATTATGTGATCATTTAGCTGATTGTTACACAATCGTTTAGATATTTATTGCGTGATTGTTTAGGTTTATATTGTGCGATCATTTAGTTATCTATTATGTAATCGTTTTGCTAACTGTTATGCGACCGTTGAGATATCTGTTATGCAATCGTTGAGATATCTGTTATGTGATCATTTAATTTTGGTTATGCGATTGTTTACTAATTGTTGTAATGTACACACTTGTCAGATTGGTAAGATGGGCATCCTTGCTGAGAAATATTTCCCTGCTACAGTCTCTTGTCAAGTCCACAAAACTGCCTATGTGGTTAAGAATAAGTTGACAGATGAACAGATGAGATTGGATAGGAAAACTGTCTTTGGTCCACTGTTGGATATAAATCTTGTTTCTAATGGAAAACTTTTGCACCACTTTCTCTTAAGGGAGGTAGCATATACGAACCCAAACATTACACCATTCAACATTTTAGGGAAGAAGGTAACATTGTCCCAAGACGATTTTAACTTGATAACTGGGTTGTGACCGACCAGGGAAACAGTAAAAAAAGAAACAAGCAGTGAAAGGCTGCGATAACTCATTCTTATACCAAAGAACCTAAATGAAAAGGATAGTTCTTGTAAGGATGTGGAGACCGCATTCGAGAAGTTCAATTTTACTAATGACGGAGATCTTGTCAATATTGCATTGACATTATTCATCGAAACGATGATGATTGGAAAAGATAAGAAAATCCAATTCGATGTGAATATATTTGGTTGTCGATGACCTTGAAGTCTTTGTACATTATAACTGATCTTCTCTCTTTTATAAACGTATATTGAATAGCATGAAGACTATCATGCGCAGGAAGAAGAAGGTATATGATTCAAAGAAAGCAGAAAATGATCACCTTACCTCATATTACCGTATAAAGGGATTCACACTTGCATTCCAAGTATGTACTTTTGTTTCTGATTCACTTTAGTATGCATTGAACCTGTGTGTTATGTACGTGTAACAAAGTTCCCATATCGTAGGTTTAGGCTTATGAAATTTTATCCACATCAAGTAAATTCATAGCCACCAATGTCAGCAAGGTTGCAATTCCTAGAATTCTTATATGGACTTATTCTCGTGCTCCATCTTACCAATCATTTAGAAATAAATTTTTCCAGCGAAAAAAAGTAAATAACCGATCGCTTTTGACTTGTTCATTTGTTTATAGTTTCATGCATTCTGACTTGCTCAGTTGTTTATGCACAGACTATTGTTGTGTCGAGACTTGTACCTACTACAGAGGAGATAAGGTACAAAGAGGCCTGACTGGAAGGACTTAATGTGGTTCATGTTGTTGGAGAAAGAAACATCGAAGGGGTTGAACACTCCATCGGTACTCACGAGTCCTCTGAGGGGCACAAAGAGCATGAACCTCATGTAGATCAACATATAAATATGCAACGTATAGAGCCAAAACCATGTATGTCGGTTCAGACTAACCCTCTGAAGGGAAAGAGGCAGCAGAAGTCCTCAAGACGTCGTCATTCCAAATCCTACAAGGTCCTTAGGGAGGAAATTAAAGAAGTTCACAAAGATTTAGCGAACTTGACAACCATGGTTCGTCAGATGGGAGATACATTTACCGTCCAACATCATTTGATGGGCCAACAACTGAACAAAATAAAGATGATAGCCTATCGTCTGAATGAGATATGTTTGTGTACAGTCGTTTAGATATTCTCAAATGATAATGATCGTTTACATAGTCTTATAAGATTGTTTAGATAATCTAAACGATCACTTATATTTTCTAAATGATCGTTTACATATTCTTAAATGATCGTTTAGAAAACATAGACGATCATTTAGGATTATTAAACGATCACTTATATTTTCTAAGTGATCACATAATCTAAACGATCACATATTCTTAAAAGATCACTTATATTTTCTAAATGATCATTTACATATTCTTAAATGATCATTTAGAAAATATAGACGATCGTTTGAGATTATTAAATAATCGTTTAGATAGTCTTAAACGATCACTTATATTTTCTAAACGATTGTTTATATATTCTTAAATGATCGTTTAGAAAATATAGACGATCATTTAGAATTATTAAACGATTGTTTAGATAGTCGAAACGATCGCTTACATTTTCTAAACAATCATTTACATATTCTCAAATGATCATTTAGAAAATATAGACGATCGTTTAAGATTATTAAACAATCGTTTAGATAGTTGTAAACGATCGCTTATTATTTATATTTTTTAAGTGATCGTTTACATATTTTTAAATGATCGTTGAGAAAATATAGACTGTCGTTTTGGATTATTAAACAATCATTCAGATAATCTAGATGATCGCTTACATTTTCTAAACGATCGTTTACATATTCTAAAATAATCGTTTAGAAAATATGGACGATTATAAGAGTTCCTTCAATATCAAACAAATTCGAATCGATATTCAGTCGTTGGTGTATGATACTCACTGATTCACCGACTGTTATATAATTTCCATAAAATTTTAGAAATCGCCCAATAATTGATAAGTGATCACCCAACTATTTATATGTGTTCGCTTAGTATTATATATGAGATCATATAAATTTATGAACGATCATTTATACAGTATTACACTATCGTTTGTACAATACTACACGATCATTTATACAGTACTACACGATCTCTTATACAGTATTACACGATCATTTATAAATTACTACACGATCGTTTATAACTTACTACACGATCGTCTAGTAATTCATGAACGATCATTTATATTGTAGTGAATGATTATGTATATATTACTATACAATCGTTCATTTAATGTTAAACAACACTTATTAAGAAAGCGATATGGGACAAGAAATATTGAATATCACTTACATTCTCTCTGTTTCTAAATCTGACGATGAAAGCGATTGACGAGAATATTGGACTGAAACTCTGAGATAACACTCCAAGAGAATAATGAGAGGATTTCGTGGGGAGTTCGATGAAAGTGAGTACTGAGAGTGACCTTGCATTGATAGAATATTAGTTGGGAATAAATGCTTCGGTGAAATGTTGATGTTGCATTGAATACATATTGAAAGCTTGAGAAATGGTTGGAGGAACAAGATGGAAGGGTTTGGTCTAAAGACTTTTTAAAATTAGAGGTAATTTTGAAATTTCACATGGACAAAAGGTTACTGATAACAAAATTTTTAGGAAGAGGTGATTGGTAGAAAAAATTTTGATTTTTGGGTCATTTTATGAAATTTTCCAATACTTAATTCTAATTAATGAAAATTAGAATGTAATTTAATATTAGCCAACATAAACTAAAACATTGGGCGTCGCCCGCTGTTTCTAGGAATTACTTTTAACAACTGAAAACTTGCCACGTCATTTCAATAATCATATCCTTTATTCTTGTGGGCCCAAACTTAATTTCTCTCGACAATTCCCTGCCTAAAATTCTGAGAAAATACTTATTAATTATATGTCATTTAATAATATATTATTTTATTTTATACCTTTTACGCCATTTTTAAATATACTTTTTTATACTAAAATGAGTATAAATTCAATTGACGTAGTTTTAATATCATTGCAGCATTCTATTAATTCAATACACAGATGTAATATGACCAATATAAAAAGTTTATATTATTGTAGTACGATAAAATTTCTCTAAAATATCATATGGAAGAATCTATTAAATCATACTTTAATTACACCACAATCCACCATTAAAAGAATTGGTTAAAAATAGTCGATTTTATTTCATTTTAGTAATAAAATTTTAGAAATAATTCATTTTAACTTTCAATAAATTTTAAAATTAGCCTCTATAATTATTTTATTGTTAATTTTTCCAAAATAATAAAACTCTCTTTTAGTATTTCTATGTATAAATTGTAAAATTAAATTCTTAGTTTTATTAACTAATTTTGATTAACAATTAATTTTAATATATAGCTTTAAGATTTATTAAAAGTATGGGTGAAATCAAAAGGAAAGATTGTTTTTATAATTCAAGTCGAATTGTAATTATTTGATGAAAGGAGGGTAAGATGGTAAATTCAGTAAATTGTGTGGATATTTATAAAAGAGAGCGGCTTTAGAAGGAAGCTGAGAGAAACCGGCGTTTGCTTAGAGAGAATTTCTGCTTATAATCTCTTTTTCGGATTTTCCATTTCGGAAGAAATTTTCTTTCTTCAATTTTCTGTTTGAATATGATGATAATCTGTAGGGTTTCATCTCGAGATTTTGATTCTATTTGATTCATCGTTTCAATTTTTTGTTGGATTGTTGAAACTCTGTTTTTTCCGGGAAATTACGACGCCATGGGAAAGCTTTCATTCAAGGATTCGCTTAAAGCGCTTGAAGCCGATGTTCAACATGCCAATACTCTGTAACTCTCTTCCTCTTTTTCTTTGTGAATCAAAATTTTTTTGAAATTTTTGTTTCTGCAACTGTTTGGCTATAAATTCGAGAATTAAGAAACTGATGCTGAAATGTGTATTGCTTGATTTACCTTGTTAACTATCTTTTTCTAGCTATGATTTTCAAGACACATGTTCTACAGTCGACAGTACAATGGACTGTTTACTTCTTGAAACAGTCTACATTGTTGAATGTTGGACAAGGAATATAAATATCCTTCAGTGAATTGTTGAATCAAATTAAGAATGATCTTAATTGCTGCATAGTTGTTTAGTTTCACGATTTCTGTGTGTGTGTGTGTGTGTTAATTGATTGTGGTTTTTATCAGGAATAGTAAGGAAATTTAATTATTGATTGCTCTTTTAGTCGGCTGTGTAAAAGTTGAGCAGTAGGGAACTGAAGAAATATCTGAAATTTGGAGGGGGTGAGGAAATTCATATGAAATAGCAAAAACAATCATCAAATTTTCTCTAACTCTGTTTTTTTTTTTTTTTGGTTGATCTTTTCCTCTTTGTTTTGCAGTGCTTTAGACTGTCCAAGAGAGAGTGATGGAGCTTGTGTTCAAATGAGATTATCATACAGCCCTGCTGCTCCCTTTTTCCTTTTTCTTGTTCAATGGACTGATTGTTACCTTGCTGGTGCATTGGGGCTGTTAAGAATCCTTATCTATGTGGTATGTATGATGTATGCCTTTTACATTTTGGTTCTATTTGGCAGTGATTACCAGTTGGCTATTGGTCTTAGTTTTGTGTGTTTTTTGTCTTGATATATTTTTTTTTTCTTTTCCATTGAAGACCCTTTATCTTTACTAACTTTAAAATATATCCTGATTGACAACTAAAATAAATTTTTTTTTTGAAACAAAGAAGTCTGATTGTGATGTTCAATTTCTTGACAATGGAGGTAATTATAATTTAATTAGTTCTTGTCTTGTGCAACAATGCTTTGATGCAGACTTATCCAGATGGAAAGACCACCATGTCCATTTACGAGCGAAAAGCAAGCATTAGAGAATTTTATGGTGAGTGAGTGCAGCCTAAGTGAATTTTTAGTTTATTTAGTTAGAAATTTTGGTGCTATAAATCTGTTTTGGAACTTAGATTTCTGAACTTTTTCTTCTTGTTCTTTTCTGGTTGGGGTTTTAATGGATTTGGCCTTCTCATCCACAGTGGTAATCTTTCCTTCTCTTCTGCAACTTCAAAAAGGCATCACAGAATTGGAAGATAGAAAGCAAAAAGAAGTCTGCAATGCCAGGTACAACAGAAGGGATGAATTTGGAAGGGGGAAACTGTCCGAAATCGACATAGAAAGAGAGAAGGAGTGTGGAATTTGTATGGAGTTTAACGGCATGGTTGTTTTGCCCAACTGCAACCATTCTTTGTGCTTGAAATGTTATCAAGACTGGTAAGTATTTGTTTGTGATTAAGGTCATGTTTGATAGCAACTTTCATAAGTGAATAGATAAGTTTATTCGTTAGATGTCCTTAAAGTTATCCACATTTTAGACCAGCAATATTTTATCAAAGTGAGCCTAGCTTAGTTGTAATTGACATAGCCACTTTGAGAAGTGAATAGATAAGCTTATTCTTTTAGACGTCCCTGAAGTTCTCCACTTTTTTTAGGCCAACAATATTCTCCCAAAGTGAGCTTAGTTTAGTTGTAATTGATATAAACTCTATCTAAAGTCGGAGGTTCGATCCCCGTTCTCACAATTGTTTTACTATAGAAAATAATGAAAATAAAAAAAAAAACTATGGATTTAACATATCTGTCGGCAAGTGGAAGTAGGTCTAGACAAAATGCACTCTCTCTCGTGGGGTAAAATTAAATTCTCTTGTTGGATTTGAAAAATCTTCTTTAACCATCCTGATGTCTATATAGTTTTGCATTTATTGCTAGCATTCTCAAATTCATATCCAACCTCATCTTCTTTCAATCTTTCTATGAATGACTAGAATCTTGTCTGTCTGTTTCCATCTTCCAGGCGCGGTCGTTCTCAGTCGTGTCCCTTCTGTCGGGATAGCCTCAAGAGAGTCAACTCCAGCGACCTTTGGATCTTCACAGACAAGAGTGAAATGATTGATCTAACTTCGATTTTGCAGGACAACCGGAAGAGACTATTTGCATACATTGATAAGTTGCCATTGGTTGTTCCTGATCCAGTGTTTCTTCCTATTGATTCTCATATTAGGTGAGAGAATGGTGGACAAAGTTTTTTCAATCTGTGAGTATTAATTAGTTCTTATCCCATGAAATGTGTGAGTATTAGGTGAACTTTCTGTATATATAATTATAGTTTGATGAGATGAGTTAGGAAATGTAAATAAGGGTTCTCTGGCTAATGCTAGGATGTTGCTAATTTTCAGTTTCTTAGCTTATCAAAGTGAATGATTTTGGTTCACTCAATTGTCACATTTCACCCTCCCCAATCAATCAATGCAAATCTTTATTGAAATATCTGCAAATCAAATTATTACTATATATATAAATACACATAGTTGTGGATAGGGACAGAGATTTGTTTTGTAATCTTATGCTTAGGTGGATCTGGAGGCTACTTGTTGGGATATTTTGGGCTTGTCTAGATATTTTGGTACTCCAGCAACCAAAAAAAGAACAAAAAAGTTTGAAGAATGGTCCTGCATCCTAAATCTAGTTCTTTCTTTTTATTATTATTATTATTGTTGTTGTTTCTTCTCAACTTTTTAGACTTTTAGCCTGGACATGACTTTAAGCTTCGACATGTCAAACATAAAGTAAATAGCTTGAAATGTTGGGGTTTTAATCTTAAATTTTGATAAAAATGTATGAATATTCTTAAAAGAAATTATAAAAACAGAGCAAATTATGGAAGTAATTTTTTTTAAAAAAATATTCTATTGTGTCAAATGGCAAAATCAAAATGTCATTATAAGATCTATTAGTGTCTGGTATTTTACTATATTTGTAAATAAGCTTGTTCATTTTCTAATATTTGAAAATAATCCTTGCATTAATGTGATTTTTTTTTTTTTTTTTATGCATCATGGTTTTTTTTACGATAATAGGTTGATTCACCTCTTATATAGATGTCAATTTCATAGAAATAAGAAAATATCAACAAAAATGTTGACATGTAGTTGGAAATTTAATAACATGATTTTTTTGACAATATGTGGAGTGGGAGATCGAATCTCAAACCTCGAGATTGATAATATACGTTCATGTACTTTAATACTATCTCATTTTAAGTTTTATTAAAATTTAAGTCTAAGTCTCAACTGTAAAAACTCTCTTCGCTTATGGAATCGGGTTTTATCTATACATTATTGGTCAAAATAATTAAGATGAAAATGGGTAAAAAAACTTTAAGGTTCCGTTTGTTTCATAGGTTTTCCTATGATATTTCAGATCAATATTTAATATTTTCATAAAATTATACTCTTTAAAATCTAGGATATTATTATCTAGGGAAAATTGAAGATATTATTATTTAGGGAACTTTAAAATTTATCTACATAGATTTTTTAATACATTATGAACAGTAAAAAATATAGTTTAATTAATTAATAAACTAATATCGAGTATCCACTAGACTTAATAAATTTCAACTAATATCTTTACCATTAATATTTTATGTTATCTTAATTATTTAATATAAATTATTATTATTAATTATCAATATTCTAATTAATTTGATTGTTTTTAGTAATTAATTTAATTATGTTTAATTAAAAAGTATTTATTTAGTTTTTTATTATTTCACTTAAAAAATTAATTAACATAACAATAATTAATGTTAAATTTAATTGATCTCTTATGTTTAGTTAAGTAATTATTTACTTTTAGTTTCTATATACAAAATATTGAATTGAACACAAATATTTAAATACAAGACATTAATGATGTATATCCAAACACAGATATTAATTATCTCAGACATTTAAAACGTAGACATTCAAATCTTAGATATTTAATATCTATATCCACAAAACAATATTTGCCATCGAAACAACTCCTAAAGATGAAAAAAAAAAAAAAAAAGAGGTAAAAATCAATTTTCACACCTAAACTTTATGGGTTGCACCACTTAAAATTAATAAAAACTTAAGCAAATATTGATTTATAATCCTAAATTTAATATTGTATCAATTAAAACTTTTAACTAGTAATTCTATTAATTTAAATCATGAATTTTTGTAAGTCTATCAATTTATATTATTCTCGTGATTTTGTTTGAACAATAACATGTGAAACTTATAATTTGAATTGATCAGACTTCTTAATTTTGATTAGTCAATCAATTTAGACCCTTCATTACAAGTACATATGGAAATCATTCGTGCATTAATTCTCAAATGTGTGTAAACATCTTTAAATATCGTTTTTACAAAATGGACTATTTGAGTAAATGCGTTGTCGATTTTCAAAAGAAAGTTTTAACTAAGAGTCTCAATTTATTTATCTATGAATTTTTAGGGGTTCAATTAATACAATCATAAGTTTCACCGGAAGTTCTTCAAAACATAAGGTAATAGATGGTGTAAATTTTAATACACTTACACAAGTTCATAATTTAAATTGAAATATTTTCTAAAAATTTTGAACTTTTCATAAATAAATCAATTTAGTACCTTGAGATTTCATTTTAAACCCATCAATACATGTGTGTAAAAATTAAAAAAATACTGAAATCATATGGATATTTCCTTTCTTTTTAATGACCAGTTTTTTCATTTTTTTTGTCTTTATTTTTTTCGACTTATATAGGATGAATTATGTCATTTTTTCTACTACTTTGATGAGATTTCGGGGGAGAAATAATTTTATGAAATGATGTTGAGCTGATTCCAAATAAAATCCAAGTAAAAAATAGTTGTAAATTACAAAAGTTTATGTAGATTTTATCTGTGAAAGTTAGATTGTCAACCTCTGAAATTAATTGAATTTTTCTCAACTAAAGTAAATTAAATGGAGGGAAACAGTTGGTTCGGAAGAGGAGAGGAAAATAATTATGTAGTTTATGTGATGCGTTGATCTCCATGCGTCGATGGTCATGCGTTGGACTAGAAAAATATACAATATGCATTTACGCATGTATGCGATGACCATGCGTTCCTGTCACAAGTTTTCTTGCATTTTCGCCAAGTATAACGAGAACGCAAGTTTCTCGGGGTGATCCGAGGTCGGACTCAGGGACTTGTAACTAAATAGTATTTGTGAAGCAATGCGTTTGAGGCGATGAATAAAAGAAAAAAAGGCAGAAGTTAACGGATTATGCGCTACTCTTACTCTTAACTAGATAGATTGAGCAATGGAAGTTTAACTATGAGAATTGATAGAGATGCAACAGTCGTTAACACATACTAATGTTCATTATGTTAGGCTGCCCAAGTAATCCCAGCTCGCCACACTAACACATCACGCACCTCTCGGTGGCTGGCCACATGCTTATATCTCTATAATGCATAGTTGCGTCGAACATAATAAAAACAATGCATACTTTGCTTTGGTGTGTTCCACCACTCACCCTCTCAGGCGGTTAGTCGCGGCTAATCAACTCATAGACAAGCATTGCGACGGCTCATAGACGAGTGTTGCTACCGTCTCACACTTAAGCGAAGAAGATTATCTCACTATACTCGCACAACACACACCTCTCAATGGGTTGCTACATGCGTTCTATCTATAGGCTACACGATTGAGTATGCGACTGCCTTTGATAACTAAACGATGAAGGTAAATGATGACAAAGATGAAGAAAATGAAGAAGATGGTGTTGAAGGAGTTAAGATATACATTGATTACAAAATGTATTAATGTCTTAAGCCAAAATGTAATACAATATAGAGACAGGAGGAGAAATGGAAGGCTAGATGAAAACAATCTCTTGCTTTTCATCCGAAATGCATCAAGGCTGCTTGTGGTGCCATGGATGGATGATGGAGAAATCTCTCTCAAGCTCTATCTCCGGCAAAAACTCCGATCGTCACTCGGAATGGATTGTGGAGGTGAAGAATCCTCAAAGAAAATCTCGCTCATGCTCTCATCTGTGATCGCAAATATCTGCCTTAAGGCAGAAGCTCAGATGCTTTGAAGTGAAGGTCCAAGGTGCTATTTATAGAGCTTAAACGCCGACAGCCTTCATGATTACGTTCTGCCTCACTGCTATCTTTGTCGCGGTATGGGCAATGTCAACATCATCTTATCTTGTTGATACTCCTAAGGTATGCGTTCATGCTTGTTTCTCCTAAGGTGCCAACACATTCCATTTACCTTGCGAGCAGACTTCTATTACGATTATCACTCTGTGGACGCAACATCTCATGCGGCAAACTAATCAACTCATGCGGTCAACTAGGAATAACGTATGATCTGGGACCGACGCATGCATCAATTCCTATAATATATGCAAAAATGGACACTTTGACCAGGAATAACGCATGGTATAGGTTTAGTGAGGATTTTTGGTGTTGCTTGACGCAAGCTCACTTTTCACATGAATTCTTAATATTATCAACACATATTCTGCTTATTAGCCCTCATAATTCTAAATAGAAGGCTACAATAGCTTGCATTTCTACGAGCTATCAACAACAAACAAAATTTGACCTCTTCCTCTTTGTGAAGGTGAAAGGATAAAAAAACATGTGGCTATTAGTATTGTAATGGTATCAATCCAAAGTTTTTACAACTCTGCAATATCGAACCCAGATTTTAAGGATTAATTTTTCCTAATTTAATTATGTCCCTACTTTGTCATATACAGTATAATTGAATAGTAAAAAGGTTTCCAAATTACTAGAGATCCTTCCTAGTTAGTTAAATACTCAGTTTACAACAATATCAATGAGAAATATGGTAAAGATTGTCATTCATTGAAGTTCAACTCATGTACCAAACAGAGCAAGTGAATATACAATCCATCCTTTTGCTGCTTTTACCAGTAATCCCTACATGAGCAGTGCCCGTCTCGAAAATGATGGAATCGATATCGATCTCGAAGTAATATATCTCTGTCATAAACTCTAGATACAAGCTTGGCAACCTCATGGCAGTCTCCACAAATCCGAAGATTCTTCACAACTCGAATTGGTTGAGATGGAGCCAAACTAATAAGCCCGAATGCGATGGCTAACTTCTCGCTGTGAAGGCTTAAGGCCTGTTCCTTGAGGTCGTCTTCTTCGATGAACTGGAGAAGATGAGATTTGTTTGGTTCATATCCAACTGATTTTAGTTTCGTTGCAATCTCGTCCAACTTCAAATAGATTTTGCTGGATAACGGGTGGGAATTATCGCCTACTAGAAACTCGTGGACGTTGCCATCGACTTCAATGGAACTACAACCTGGTTCCTTTTTCAGTTTAGAGTCTCTCATTAGTTTCCTCAACTCAGAAACCTTTTCCCATCTTCCTGTTTTGGCATATATGTTTGATAAAAGTACAATAGCACCATGATTTCTAGGCTCCAACTTCAGCAATTGGTCACTAGCCAGTTCTGCAAGCTCAACATTCATATGAAGGCTGCAGGCACCAAGCAAAGCACCCCAAATGGAAGCGCTCGGAGTTATAGGCATTTCATTGATCAACTCCATAGCTTCTTCAAGAAACCCTGCACGACCGAGAATATCGACCATACATGCGTAGTGCTTTGTCCCAGGAACAACCCCATAAATTGGCTCCATTTCATGCAAAAACGCCCGTCCCTCATCAACTAGTCCGGCATGGCTGCAGGCACATAATACATTCATAAACGTTACACTATTTGGCTTCACCTTAGCTTCCTGCATTTCGAAGAATAGATTGATTGCCGCCTTCCCACGGCCGTGCATTCCCAAGCCAGCAATCATGGCACTCCAAACATACACGTCTCTCACCTCCACTGAATAGAACACCTCAAGAGCTTTCTCCAAAGCACCACATTTAGCATACATATCCACAAGAGAAGAAATTAAATGGCAATTTAGATCTATCCCCTCCCTTTTTATGTACACATGAATCCAGCCACCCAAATCAATTGCCCCCAATTGAGAACATGCTGATAGAGTACTAACTAAAGTGACTTCATCAGGCTTTGCAATCTTACTGAGCTGCAACTCATTAAAAGTGGCCAGAGCCTCCTTAGGGTTCCCATTTTGTTCATAAGCAGATATGAGAACATTCCAAGCAGCAATTTCTTTCACAGGCATTGCATCGAACACTCGCCGAGCAGCATCGAAGTCGCCCATTTTCGCATACCCATCAAGCATGGTGGTCCAAGAGAAGACGTCTCTTTCAGGCATTTCATCAAACAGTTTCTGTGCATCATCAATGCTTCCACACTTCGTATACATGTCAAGCATGGCATTACACAGAGTCAAATCCACTTTGATTTCTTTCCTTTCAATGTACGAACAAACCCACCTCCCAAACTCCAAATCCAACTTCTTCGCACAAGCAGATAAAACACCCACCATTGTTACAGAGTTGGGCATCACATTTTCCCTTTCCATTTTCAAAAACAAGTCCAATGCATCTTCTGGACAGTTCCCCTGAGCAAAAGCCGAAATCATGGAGTTCCAAGACACTACATCTTTGCAAGAAATACCTTCAAACAATCGCTCAGCCATATTTAAATCCCCACATGTCCCATAGAATCGCACGAGCGAATTAAGAATATAAAGATCCATACCAAACGACAACTTAATCGCCATTCCATGAACAGCTCTGCCGACCCGTGAAGCTTTTAGCTCCGAAGCGGCCTTAATGACAAATGGGAAAGTGAAATTATTGGGTAAATCGTCACATTTATCAAGCAAATCCAGAAATATTACGAAACTCTGAAAAGGGTCGGAGCTGGAAGCGTAAGCTCGAATGAGGGTGTTCCAAGTGTAGAGATTTGGATGGGAAATTTGGTCGAACACGTTGAGGGCATAGTCGAGAGTGGAGAAGGACGAAAGAGCGGAGGCTGTGAAGAGCTTGCTGGCGGAGAAGGGGTCGAAGAAGAGGCCGGTGCGGAGCATGTGAGCGTGAACTTGTTTCAATTGCTTTGGACTTGAACATTGATCGATTGTAGAGAGAATCTGATGGTTTCTGAAAGGAAGATTGTCGTTCGGGGTTGGGAAATTCTGGAGAGAAATCAATGGAACGCTTAGAGCTTCCATAGCCCATCACAAATGGCCGCCTAGTGTCGTATCTCTGCTGTCTGCATAGCCCACGAAGCCAATGACCCGCTTTTTGAGGTACTCTCTTGTCTGACGTCTTTTCCTCGTTAGTCTAACAAAACTCGTCTTTTCTTCTTTCATTCTTCAATATTATTAAATATGTTTTTAATACTCGAATCAATATTTCCATGGATATTTACACATTTTTTCTAGATTTAATAAAATCTATCGATATTTTTATTATATCTAAAAATACTTCACCAAATATATATATATAAAAAAACAATGAAATGTCATAAATTTAAGAAAATAATATATTTTTTATCTCTAGATTTTGGCTCTAATTTATATTTGGTCTCTAGGTTTTAAAATGTCATACATTTAGTAAGTTTTGAGTTTTGTTTCAATTTAGTCCATAAATTTTAAAATGTTACAATTTTACGCTTGAGGTTTGAATTTTTTTCAATTTGATCCATGAATTTCAAGATTTTACATTTTTAACCTCAATTTTTCATTAAATATTTATTTTCAATCATTGACGTCAATTTCTATTAGTTAATTAAAAATAATTAGAACTGAAATTTTAAATTTAATTTAAAAAGTGATAAAAATATGAAAACTTAATTAATTATAATTGAATATTTAGAGAAAAATTGAGATTAAGAACTAAATTTTAAAAGTGATAAAAATATGAAAACCAAATTGAAGATAAATTCAAATGTCAAGAGTAAAATTATAGTATTTTGAAACCTATGGATTAAATTAAAACCAAATTCAAAATTTAAGAACTAAATGTGTAACATTTTGAAACTTATGGATTAAATAGAAACTAAACCCATAACCTTTTAATCAAAAAGATATTTTCCCCTAAATTTAAATATAATATAATTAAATTAATGTTAATTTGTTTAAAAATCATAACATGTTTATTTGCTAATTTAGATTTATTTTTTCAATTATATCCTCAACATTTTCATAAAATTAAGATCTTGAAATTTGACATCGATATTTTTTATGCTTTATTAAAGTGGTCTCAGTCAATTAGAGATTATTCTAAAGGTAAAATTCTAATGATTTGAAACTATATTTCTTCAATTAAGACATGTAGCAACTTGAAAATGAACCAAAATCCCCCACAAATGGGTGATTGAAAGGATATGGTGGAAGAAAATTGAGTTATGATGTATTGTTTGTCAATTTTAGTAAAGGGATGCTAAAAAGCTCACTTCTTGTTTACTTTGTGTGTGTTTTGGTTGGAGATTGTTCTCATGAGAATTTTTCAAATATTTGAACCATAATCCTTAAATATAGGACCTGTAACATCCAATAAAAAAACAAAAATTCCTACCACGAATAATTAAAAACCGTATAGTAAAAAAATGAATGGTTTAAGAGACCAAGCCAAATTTTGAAAACTTAAAAAAGTAGCTTTCAAAAAGTTTTTTTTTTGTTTTTGGAATTTGACTAAAAATTCAACCATTGTACTTAGATGATATGGACTTAATTTTCAAAAACTAAAACTAAAAACAAAATGATTAGTTATAATGATTGTTTTTCAATTTTAGTGTGGGGGATGTTGAACTTTCATGAATTCCATGTTTTCAAATAAAAATTCATTTCAAAGCTTTATACTTTTTTTGGCTTGGTCATTGTTTGGTCATTTTTCAAAGAGGTAGCATGGTCCATTTTTCGTCAATTTTAATGTAGTGGCATTGACCATTTTTAAAATCCTATTTTTTCATTTTAATTTTCGTATATATTGATTAGAGACTATTCTCTAGAGGTGGTCATTCAAACTGCAAAAACTGATTCGTTTCTAAAAATCGAATCGAAAATTCAATGAAACTGAAAAATGCGGTTCGATTCGATTTTAAAACATTTTGAAACTGAATTAATTCAGTTTGGTTCGGTTTCACTTTCGAAAACCGAATTTGAAACCAAATTGAACCGTTTTTAACTAATATATATATTTATTTATTTATATGTTTAAAAAAAGAGTTAAACCGAATTTAAAATCGAACCGTTTTTTTTAATTAAAAAAGAATATAACATTTTAAAACCGAATTTGAAATCGAACCACATTTTAAAAAATTCAATTCAGTTTGGTTTGACCACCAAACCGGTCAAACCGAACCATTTCCACCCTTAGTATTTTCATGATAAATTTTCAAATACGTTAAACCATAACCCCTAAATATATGACCGGTAACACCCGGTAATAAAGTAGAAACCTCGCAATAAATAATTAATAGGACGTGAAAAAATTGAGTTACAATGATCGTTCTCAATTTCAGTGTGGGGATGTTAAACTTTTATGAATGTAAGCCCATATTTTTAGTTAAAAACATATTTCAATTTTTTTTTTACACTGGCATTATTTGGTCATTTTTCAAATGGATAGGATTGCAAATTTTCATCGGTTTTAAGTTGGTTGTTGAAAAGTGCGTTATTTGCCTTGTATTTGTAATGATTTTTACTTTGATATTATCAGATGATGTTGTTTGCTAATGTCTTTGGAGATTTGAATATGAGAATGAGTTAAAAAAAAAAAAAATTAAGATGGATCAATTTTGCCCAATAAAGTCAATGAGGGGCAAAAACTTCAAAATAGGAAAGAAAGAAGACTATTTTACCTGAACAAGGGTGGCCATGTCGCCCTAACCCGACAGCACGGGTCTGGGTGGGAAGCACAACGTCGTGGAGGACGCTGCAACGTCTTACTCACAGAAGAAAATGTGCATCTCGCAGTGTCGTAGCCTTGTTCTTCCTTTTAAGGGAAAATGTAGTTTTGGAAATATTTTTCTATTTAACTATGAGGGTTTCAATAACGTTAAACATTAAATTACAAAGCCTTAGAGAGTGTTTTGCTATAGAAAAAGTGAGAGACGGTGAGGGAGATGCTTGGAGGTCATTCATTGATTTCAAGGTGAAATTCGAGGAGTTCCTCATACCTTCTATCGACGGGATTCACGATGATAGTATTGTTTTCTTATTTCTATTTACTTTTCATTCTTTGTATGGTTGTTGCAATGTGTGAGAATATGTGTGTAATAACGATGAGTGGCTAAACATTATAGTTTTAGGATATTGGTGAATTTCTTTATGGATTTAAGTTAAAGTTTAATATTTTCTATGGATGTTGTGGACTTGATTGTTTTCCAATATTATTATGCTTTTTACATTGATTGATTTGATGCATGCTAAATTAAATGTTCAACTAGAAAGATTGTATGTTTATTTGGACCTATAATATTAGATCGTTATTAATCTATCATGCGAATTCTTAACTTGGTTTCAAAAAATTAGTAATTAATTAAGTTTGCATGAGAAAAGATTATTGTTTTTATTTAAAATAATTCGGAAAATATTTTTTAGACGTAAACATATCATTGACACAATATCCATCTAAAATATTTACATGACTTAATGAAGTAATTAACGAAATCAATATTCTTGAACACATTTGTCTCTTGAGTTTCATGTTAGACGTATTTAAATAATAACATGTTTTATTAAAATATGAGTTATGTATGTGGATTAATAATCTATCACATTGGATTATTGGATTTAATGGATAGAAGCTCATTCGTAATTAATTAAGATTTAATGGGAACCTAATTGAACTAGTATATAAGAGATCGTAGGCTATGGTTCCCAATATACCAAAATAATAAGTTTTTCTTGAATTTCATCTAGAGAAAGATCCCAATAAGGGCATTTAGAGTTTTGGTTGAGGAAAACCATAGTCATCTATCTATCATCTTGAAGCTATTATTAGTTTTTCAATGAAATCCGGTATTTTATTATTCTTGACAATTTGGTATGAATGATCGTAGGGTTTATCTATTCAATATAGATATAAAGTAATTTTGATAACAAGTGTGGTTTTTTTTTTTTTTTTTTTTTTTCATTGGGCATGAGATTAAATCCTTGCTTTGGGTAAATTTGATTAAAGAATTAAATAAAATTAAAAAAATAAAATAAAATAAAAAAAGGATGAAACCCTCACTTCACATCAACAATTGCAAGAAAGCAATCGGGGCTGAGAACAATCTTTGGTGATGATTAAAATGCACGACCAATAAGGTATTGTCGGCAGTTGGTTTCATGGGTTTCGACGTGAATGAGAGTACTGGATCGGTTGTTCTTGCTTTGAAGAATTAATATTATTTAATTCTTAACAGATAACTTTGTGATTTTTGAACCTAGAGTTTTAGTTGATAACTTTGTGCATCTAGGTTCTAATTTGATTGATAATATTGTGAATTTGATTTTTTTCAAATAAAATTCATTAATTATGTCGTGGATTCAAGTTTGATTGATCATTTAAATTTGATTAATCATACTGTAAATTTAGGTTTAAATTTGATTAATCATATGTGGATAATTTTAATTTGATTAATTATGATGTGAATTCAAGCTTAATTGATCTTATTTCGGTTTAAGTTAAATTTAGTTGATTATTTTATGGACTCGAGTTTGAATTTGGTTGTTGATTTTTTTATTTTTTTATTTTTTGTAATATTTACATGTTGCTTTAATTGTAATATGCAAATTTTTGGCGAATTTACAATAAAGATTATTTGTGTTTTTTTCCATTATTTTTATTATATTATTGTGTCTTATATTTTAGAATGAATTATTCAAAATAATACGTTACTAGAGTAGCCTCTGTTATCTAGATTAATTTAATTCTAAAATATAAGATGTGCATATCTATAAATTTATGCGGATAATTATCGGCTCAAAGGAACATACTTATTTGGCCAAATTGTGGATATGTATGTGGTAATGAGTATTTACAATTATAAGAATTGCTCATGTGAAAAATAGTCGGTCTAAAGAAAGACTATTTTTTTTACAAAGTTTGTTGTTAGTATTTTGATTAGAGAACTATTTATAGTTGGTGTTTTTTGCTCAAAGGCTGGATATCAATGTCGTGTTAGGTATCTTGTTAAAGGGGTCCACTACATATGTGAAATTATTTTATTATATATTAGTTGTGAGTTCATGGTTTGTTGTTTATTGTTTCAGTTGGTATATGTTTGTTGTTTATTATTTCAGTTTGTCTTACTCAAATATCTAGAAATATGAGTTCAATCCCTAAGTTAAATGGATCGAACTTCAAGATTTGGAAGGAAAGCCTAGAGATACTTCTCGGGTGTATGGGTTTGGACCTCGTATTAAGGATCGATAAACCTACTTCTACCAAGGAACAATCAAATGCGGCTAATATAGAGAAATGGGAACGGTCAAATTGCATGTGATTGATGATCATTCGGCACTTCATTCTGGAGTCTTTTTGGGACTCTAAAGTGAAAATGTCAATAAGTTCCTTGCTCAAATTGAATATTCTGCTAAAAATGAAAAGGGAAAACAATTAGTCTTTTGACTTCTTTAACTTCTATGAGGTATAAGGGCAATGGAAACATGAGGGAGTACATTATGAAAATGTTTAATCTCGCAGGTAAATTAAAGGCACTTGATATCGAGATAAATGAAAATTTACTCATGCCCTTGGTACTTATCTCTCTTCCTGCACAATTTACTTAGTTTAAGATAAGTTATAATATTCTGAAGGATAAATTGAGTATTAATGAGCTTATCTCACAATGTGTGCAAGAAGAAGATAGGATTAAGAGAGAAAGGATAGAGAGTGCTCATTTGGAAATTGGCTCTCATGATAAGAAGAAAAGGAAATTTGTGGATGTTGTAGAAGAGACATCTCAGTAGAATAAAAACAAGAAATAAGCTACTGAAAATCCTTGTTTTTTTGCAAAAAAAAAAAAAAAAAAAAAGTCCCAAGTACACCAAGTGGCGTTTAAAGAAGGGTAAACTTCTTACTTTGGTTTGTTCTGAAGTTAATTTAGCTTTTGTATCTACAAATACTTGGGGGATAGATTCTGGTGCTACTACTTACATAAGTATATCAATGCAGGGCTGCCTATGGAGTTGGACACCAAGTGATGCTGAAAGATTCATCTATGTGGGCGATGCAAAGCAGTTACAGTTGAACATATTAGGAATTTTAGATTACATTTAAAAATTGGTTGTTATTTATATCTGAATGAGACTTTTGTTGTACCGCCATTTAGATGGAATTTCGTTTCTATTTCCAGTCTGGACAGATTTGGTTTTTCTTGTTCTTTTGGAAATAATAAAGTTAGTCTCTTTCAAGATTCCAAACTTATTAGTACTGATTCTTTAATTGATAATCTATATATGTTTGATTCTTTCGATTCATTTAACAAGATCCTGTTATCCAATTCATGCGGTATAAAGCGTAAATTAGATGAGAATTCTACTATGTTATGATACAAACGTTTAGGTCACATCTCTAAATAGATAATTCAGAGACTTGTGTCAGATGGAATTCTTGATTCCCTTGATTTAAGTAACTTCGACATTTGTGTGGAATATATTAAGAGAAAACAGATAAACATAAAAAAATTAGGTGCCAACAGATACTCAGACGTCTTAGAACTAATACATACAGATATTTGTGCTCCATTTCCTACAGTTTCTTGGAATGGACAGCAATATTTTATTACGTTCATAGATGATTATTCAAGATATGGATACCTATATTTAATTCATGAGAAATCTCAATATTTGGATGTTTTCAAGTATTTCAAAGTTGAAGTTGAACTTCAACTTGGAAAGAAAATTAAGGCTGTCAAATTTGATTGTGGTGGTGAATACTACGGTAGATATGATGGATCGGGTGAACAACGTCCAGAGCCCTTTGCCAAATACCTAGAGGAATGTGGAATCATCCTGCAATACACTATGTTGGGTAAAGCCAACATGAATAGTGTAGCAGAAAGGCACAATAGAATATTTAAGGATATGATAAAAAGTATGATTAGTCATTATTCTCTACTATAATCCCTCTGGGGTAAGGCACTAAAGACTACAATATATATCCTTAATAGGATACCTAGTAAAGTAGTAGCTAAAAACCCTTATAAGCTATAGACAAGAAAGAAGCCTAGTATTAGGCATCTTCACACCTGGGGTTGTCCCTGAGGCTAGGTCTTACAGGCCTAATGAAAGAAAATTGGACTCAAGAACTATTAGCTGCTATTTTGTTGGGTATTCTGAGTGCTCTCGAGGTTTCAAGTTTTATGATCTCACTTCTAGATCATTGTTTGAGACGGAAAATGCTAGATTCCTTGAGGATGTTAAGTTTAGGGGTAGGAGAAAGATAACATAAGGAAAGTTGCCTTTGAAGAGGAATTAATTTCTTTTTCCTAATATGATTATAAATGATGTTCACACTCCAATTTCTGACTTCACTATTGAACCAGTTATAGAACAAGACAACATTAAAGTCTCCGTTGTGTA
The DNA here is from genome assembly GCF_027475165.1 of Benincasa hispida. Taxonomy (NCBI): domain Eukaryota; kingdom Viridiplantae; phylum Streptophyta; class Magnoliopsida; order Cucurbitales; family Cucurbitaceae; genus Benincasa; species Benincasa hispida. The sequence goes on from NC_143485.1 coordinate 17,742,824, forward strand.
AGGTGAAGTTCAAACTTAAAAACATCAAGAAGTGCCATTAAGGAGATCCATTAGAGAAAGAATAAGTGCAATTCCAGATGATGATATTGTATTTCTTCAAGAACATTGGGATGATGTGGGCGTAATGGAAGATGATCCAATCAACTTTCAACAAGCTCTACAAAGTCCTAACTCTCAAAAGTAGATAAATGGAAGAGGAAATAAAATCCATGAAAGACAATGACATTTGAAAACTTGTCGAATTACCACCAGGAGTGAACCCCATATATTGTAAATAGCTACTTAAAACCAAAAGGGATTCACATGGCAATATCAAAAGATATAAGGCTCGTCTTGTTGCAAAGGGTTTTACTCAAAATGAAGACATTGATTACAAAGAGATTTTCTCTCGGATTTCATCGAAAGAATCTATTAAGGTAATCATGGCACTAGTAGCTCACTTTGATTTAGAGCTACACCAGATGGATGTAAAAACTGTGTTTTTCAATGAGAACATTGATGATACGATTTATATGGTGCAACCAAAAAACTTTGTATCTGGTAATTCAAAGTTTATGGTGTGCAAATTGAAGAAATCCATCTACAGTTTCAAGCAAGCCTCTCGTCAATGGTATCACAAATTTCATGAAGTGATAACCTCCTTTGGTTTTGAGATGAATATAATTGAAATTTGTGTATATCATAAGTTTAGTGAGAGTAAATCAATCTTTCTAGTGTTATATGTTGATGACATACTCATAACAAGTAATGATGTAGGTTTATTGCATGACTCTAAAAGATTTCTCAAAAAAAAAAAAAATTGAGATGAAGGATCTTGGTGATGCTTCTTTTGTATTAGGAATTGAAATATTGCGAGATTGTTCTCAAGGTGATTGTCACAAAAGAACTACATTGAAAAGACTTTGAGTAGATTTAGCATGAAAGATTGTGCACCAGAAGATACCTGATCGCTAAAGGTGATAAATTTTTCATTTAGGTCAATGCCCCAAAACCAAACTCGAGACTAAGGAGATGCAAATGGTTCCATATGCATCAGTTGTTGGAAGTCTAATGTACGCTCAAGTATGTACGCGTCCAGATATTGTGTTCATAATTAGAGTGTTAAGCAGATATTTGAGCAACCCGGGGATGGATCATTAGAAAGCAGCCAAACGAGTTATGAGGTATTTACAGAGAACAAAAAATTATATGCTCGCTTATCGGAGATCAGAAGTTTTGGAGATCATTGGGTATTTTGATTCTGATTATATTGGATCCAAGACACTTTGCGATCCACTTCAGGTTATATCTTCGTATTAGCTGGAGGAGTTATATCCTGGAAAAGTGTTAAACAAACATTTATGGTTTCTTCTACCATGGCTATGGAGTTTATAACATGTTATGAGGCGTCCAATCATGGAATATGGTTTCAAAATTTTGTCATTGGACTGTGGATAATGGTTGACATAGAGAACCACTAAAATTATCTTGTGACAATAAGTCGGTAGATGTATTCCAACAACAACAGAAGCAATATGAAGTCAAAGCATGTAAATGTGAAGTTTTTGGTTGTTAAAGAAAGAGTTCAGAATGGTCAAATTTCGATAGAACACATAGGAACAAACTCTATGGTGGCAGATCCATTGACTAAAGGTTTACTGCCTAAAGTTTTTCATGAGCATGTTGCTCACATGGGTGTTAGTCACTTTCAGATTTCATGGTTTAGTGGGAGTTTGTTATTGAGGACGTTCTTTGACCTTATTTTGTTTATTTTTTATATAGAATAATGTTAATGGTTTATGTTTTATTATCTGAACTTGTTTATCACGAATGCGATTTAGCATAAAGTTTTTTAAGAATGATCTCATTAAAGAATTTGGACCAATTGAAAACATGCATGATCTAGATCACTTTGTATGTATTTTCCATGCTATCCATCCATACTTGATCTATATCATTGAATGTATTGAAATTGATGATCAAGAAAGGTTTAGTTACAGGGGTAATGAAGAAAGCTGCCTTGATTTCGTGCTAATACAAGAGATAGACCAGATTGAACTAAAGGAGAATTCTATTATTGAAATAACTTGTTTATGTGCACTTAAGGTTTATGTAATTTAATTATATCAGGTATATAGACATAGCCCAAGTAGAAGATTGTTAGACATATTTAAAGAATAATATGTTTAACTAAAGTATGGGCTATGTATGTGGATTAATAATTTATCACATTGGGTTATTTTATTAGATTGGGTCATGTTATGTGATCTAATTAATTAAGGCCCTAGATTCCTAATTGAGTAGGGACTTAATGGGTAGAAGTTCATTCCTAGTTAATTAGAGCCTAATGGGAACCCTAATTGAACTAGTATATAAAGAGACCTTAGCACTATGGTCTCCAATACCAAAACAATAAACACTCAGTCTTTCTTGAATCCCATCTAGAGAGATATTCTACTAAGGGCATTCAGAGTTTTGGTTGAGGAAGACCATAGTCATCTATCATCATCTTGAAGCTATCATTACATTCTCAATGGAATCTGGTATGTTATTATTCTTAACAATTTGGCATGAATGATCATATGGTTTATCTATTCAATATAGATATAAAGTAATTTTGTTAACATTTTAGTCATTGTTTTACTTATGTTTTCTTTTATTTTAAAAACCGCATTATCTAGATTTTAATCCTTAAATAAAATTGACACGATTTTAGAATAGCTAAACTTAATTTGGGCATTTGATCTCTAGGTAACGATATCCAGTCCCTCAAGACCATTATATTATATTACACTTAACACGTGCACTTGCGTAAACATCAGTCGTATCGACCATTTTCAAAGAGCTCACTTCTTGTTTTAATTTTCGTATGTATTATTAGTGACTGTTCTCATGAAAAATTCCCAAATATTTGAAACTATAATCCTAAACATATAAATTGTAACACCTAATTAGAATAGGGTTGGCAATGGGATCGGGCCGGGGCGAGGGGGGGGGGGGGGGGGGGAGGGGAAGGTGAGGGGACTCCCCATCCTCGTCCCTACAGGAGGTATTTCCCCTTGAAGGATCTCTTACCGAAGAGTTCCATGAGCGTTTTCGGATCGCTCCGATCTTATCGTGACCGAAATACACATTATATATTCATGCGTATAGCTATGAAAACAAATCTTAATTAACGGCATGCTATGAACAAGAAAATAACAAGGAAGAGAGTGTCATACTAGTTGAAGACGTTCTTCAAACTTTGGCACTCAACGCAATGGAACCCTCCACCAGATCAACCAACACCCAGCAGCAGCGTCGACTACAGCAGCAAGAACAACTGCATGGACATGAACGCCGCGGGGACGACACCACCAGAAAAGAGCCCCGGGTATTCTCGGAGTGAGAACCTAAAACGTGGTCTTTTGTGAATTTGGTAGAGGAAGGAGAAAACATAGATCGTGTAGGCGATAAACAAGTGGGAAGGAAAAATATGCTATCGCATAGCAAAATACTTAACGTTTTGGAGAAGCTACATGATCGTGTAGGTTTTACTGAATGATCGTTTAGGAAAAGGTATACGATCGTTTAGCAAACTCGACACACACTACGATTGTTTAGAGAAGCTATGTGATCGTGTAGGAACTAGTGTGCGATCGTTTAGGTGCGAGGTGGACGATCGTTTAGACGGAGAAGGAATATCGTATAAGCTCTCGTTTCTTTTAAGCGATCGTTTTCTTTTCACCAACACGCGCTTTCTCTTTTTCTTTTGGACGATTTGACGAACGATTCAAAAATGAAAAAAAATTATTTTTATTTCATTAGTTACAATAACCGACTCATTCCCACTAACCCACGTCCAAACATGATTTTTTGCTTAATTATCATATAATTAACTAATTAATTAATAATAAATATAATCATAGTATATTTTTACCCTATAGTTTGATATCACATATCTACTAGAGTATTTTCTCCTTTACTTGATACAAATCATATTTATATCTAATTTCCTCCAAAATAATGTATCTCATACATTTAGTCAATTATATCATATATAATTAACCAGCCCAAATATATCATATATAATCAAACTTCCTCTTGTCAATTTGAACATTTCAAATTAACCCAAACACTCGCTCTCGACTTTATCCAAGCTACCCAGGGGACCTAGTGGACCTGTGGCTCGAAGCTTCAATAGTCTGTGAATAGCTGACTAAACTCTTTAGCCACGAGATCGACCATCCGTTAACTGTCAGGCATTCCACTAAAGACCAATAGCTGAACTCTTCTTACAACAAATATATTTCTGTGTCCATTAGATATAACCAATCGTGAGTACGATGACCCTTCACAGATGCTCGTAAGTACAGCTGGGCCAAATTACCATTTTGCCCCCGTAGTTACATCTCACTCTTTAAGTACCACTAATTTCTCTAATGAACAATACAACATAGTCCAACTATGTGTGAACACCTCTCGGGCCAAGAGAAGATGTGTGGCGTTACATCGTTCAAACCCCAGAATCAGCCCTTAAGGGAGTTATCTATCTACTTACTCCTGCCTCGGGGAAGGAATGAATTCCATCTTGTGTAGCTGAGTTCCCAGCTCCCAAATCAGATGAATCCCCAAAATGATATGTTTGAATCGGCGACCTGACCACTCGCACCTATACAAATCAAAGGACCGCCCTCAATGGCAGGAGTTCCCAACTCACTTAGTATTGAGGACATGTTGCCTATGGTCATCCTAGTGAAGTGAAGTCTCTGTTATGAACGTTGTTATATAATGAGACGTTAACACTTCGTGGTCAGGTCTTATACAAACTCTTTGTATAGGATGCCCCCACTCGCATGTCCCCAACACGAATGATCAGGATCAGACCATCTGTGACAAGTCACAATGCTTGTGACCATTCCACAAAGCGGGCCGCATCTGTAGCGTTACCAGGATAAGGTGTCCCTCCTATATCCGTATACTACAGACCATTTTGGTTATCACTCAAGACATGATCCACTTGTATGTTACCGAATACATGCTTGAGTCATATACAGATAACCAGGGATTTTATGTTTATTAGTTTATGGTAAAGCAAATAAAACATGCAACTGAGCAAAATACAAGATGTAAAGTAAATATCATATATTATACAACACAAGCGTTCGTACAAACTGTTTGCAAACTACAGAACACGAGACTTTAGGGCATCAACCCCAACAATCTCCCACTTGTCTTAAAGCGAAGTAGGGTGTACAAGAACCTAGTACAAAACAAAAAACTAGGGCATAAAAGCCCAATACAAGAAAATCTCCTACTTGCCCTAATCCAGCTGCGAGCGATCCTGTAGACCTATGCTCCGTAGGTGACTCTCAAACACTGTAGCCGTAAGAGCCTTCATAAACAGGTCAGCAACATTATGCTCTAAAGCGATCTTCGTGATGATCACGTCCCTTCAATGCACTATCTCGCGGATCATATGATACTTCCACTCTATGTGTTTGTTGCACCTATGACTCCTCAGCTCCTTAGAGTTCGCCACTGCCACACTATTATCACAGTAGAGGGTAACGGGTCTAAACATAACTGGAGCAACTTCCAGTTTTGTCAAGAACTTTCTGAGCCAAACGACCTTCTTAGCAGTTTCGCAAGGCGCTACGTACTCCACCTCCATAGTGAAGTCGGCAATGCACCCCTACTTAGTGCTTTGCCACACTACAGCTCCTCCATTAAGAGTAAATACTGACCCTGATGTGGATTTGCGAGAGTCTCTATCAGTCTGAAAGTCAGAATCTGTGTACCCTATAAGGATCAAATCCCTAGAACCATACACGAGCGTGTAGTCCCTCGTTATCAAAAGATACTTGGGGATGTTCTTCACTGCAGTCTAGTGACCCTGACCTGGGTTAGACTAATACCTACTGACTATGCCCACAGCGTAGTAGATGTCTGGATGAGTACAGAGGATCGCGTACATCAAACTTCCAACAGTAGACGCATATGGGACCCATCTCATCTCCTCAACCTCTTGAGGCGTCTTAGGACACATGTCCTTAGAAAATGTGACTCCATGCCTGAACGACAGTAGGCCCCTCTTGGAGTCCTGCATTGAGTACTTGAGCAACATCTTGTCAATGTACGATGCCTGAGACAGAGCTAGCACTTTGTTTTTACGATCCCGAAAGATCTGTATACCTAGAACAAACTGAGCCTCTCCCAAATATTTCATTTGGAATTAGGTCGCTAGCCAGTTTTTAACTGTAGTCAGTAGACCTACATCATTCCCAATGAGTAGGATATCGTCTACGTACAACACTAAGAAGACTACTAAAGTGTTGATGATCTTCTTGTAGACATAAGGTTCATCAACGTTTTGGTCAAAGCCATACCACTTGATCGCAGTATCAAACCGTATGTCCAAAGATCGAGATGCTTGTTTCAGTTCTTTTGCTCTTGACCTTGGACTATGAATCCCTTAGGTTGCACCATGTAAATGGTCTCCTCAAGATTGTCATTAAGAAAGGTCGTCTTGACGTCCATTTGCCAAATCTCATAATTATAATAAGCTACAATGGACAGAAGGATGCGGATCGACTTTAACATGGCAACAGGTAAGAAAGTCTCCTCATAGTCGACTTCCTCTACCTAGGTATAACCCTTTGCCACAAGTCGAGCCTTGAAGGTCTGTACCTTCCCATCAACACCTCATTTGCGGTTGTAGATCCATTTACAACCTATAGGGCGAACCCCATCAGGCTGATCTACAAGATCCCATATTGAGTTGAAGTACATCGACTCCATCTCGAGATCCATGGCCTTGACCCATTCATCCGGTCAACATCCTCCATTGCCTTCTTATAAAATAACAGATCCTCAACGTCGCCATCTGCTACCATAGCAAGGATTTCCATGAAACCCAGATAGCGAACGGGTGGGTTCGTAACCCTCCCACTACGTCGAGGTTCCTTTAACTCTTGAGGTGGAACCGACCTACTGGATGAACTCCCATCAACAAATCTTGCTAATGTAGTAGACTCTTCAACAACTTTTGTTGAAGTTTCAATAGTTTCATTGGAAAACTCACCAACACGACTTTGCTTCATGGATTGTGCTCCCTTATATGATCCTTCTCAAGGAAAGTAGCGTTTGTTGAAACAAACACCCTATTTTTCGTCGGATCATAAAAATAACCCCCTCGAGTACCTTTGGGGTAGCCTACAAAGAGGCATAACCTCGACCGTGGTCCCAACTTCTTGGGATTAGCCTCAAACACATGTGCAGGGTAACCCCAAATGCGGAAGTGACGTAAATTAGCTTTACGCCCATTCCACAACTCCAGAGGTGTTCTTGCAACACTCTTGGAGGGAACACAGTTGAGTATGTATACCACAGTCTCCACTGCGAAACCCTAAAACGAGTCCGGTAAGGAAGCGTAACTCATCATCGAGCGAACCATGTCTAACAAGGTTCTATTTCTCCTCTCAGCTACACCATTCTGCTGAGGTGTACCTGACGCTGAGAGTTGGGAAACGATTCCATGTTCTATCAAATAGTCCTGGAATTTTGAGTCCAAAAACTCTCCATCTCGATCCAATCGAAGTGTTTTAATTCGTCTATCTAAAGCGTTTTCAACTTCAGCCTTGAACTCTTTGAACTTTTCAAAGGATTAAGACTTCCGTTGCATAACCCATTCCCACTAACCCACGTCCGAACGTGAAATTTGGTATAATTAACTTATAATTAATCAACTAATTAATTAATAAATATAATCATATGATATTTTTATCCTATAGTTTGATATCACATATCTACTATATTATTTTTTCCTCTACTTGATATAAATCATATTTATATCTAATTTCCTCTAAAATAATGTATCTCATACATTTAGCCAATTATATCATATATAATTAACCAGTCCAATTATATCATATATAATCGAACTTCCTCTTGTTAATTTGAACATTTCAAATTAACCCAAATACTAGTTCTCGACTTTATCCAAGCTACCCAGGGGACCTAATGGACCTGTGGCTCGAAGCTCCAATGGTACATGAATAACTGACTAAATTCTTTAGCCATGAGAGCCACCATCCATTAACTGTCAGGCATTCCACTAAAGACTAACAGCTGAACTCTTCTTACCACAGATATATTTCTGTGTCCATCGGATATAACCAATCATGAGTACGATGACCCTTCACAGATGCTCGTAAGTACAGCTGGGCCAAATTACCATTTTTATCTCGTAGTTACATTTCACTCTTTAAGTACCACTGATTCCTCTAATGAACAATACAACATAGTCCAACTAAGTGTGAACACCTCTCAGGCCAAGAGAAGGTATGTGGCGCCACATCGTTCAAATCCCGGAATCAAACCTTAAGGGAACTATCTATTTACTTACCCCTACCTCGTGGAAGGAGTGAATTCCATCTTGTGTAGCTGAGTTCCCAGCTTCTAAATCAGACGAATCCCTAAAATGGTAGGTTTGAATCGGCGATTTGGCCACTCACACCTATACAAATCAAATGACCGCCCTCAATGGCAGGAGTTCCTAACTCACTCAGGATTGAGGTCATGTTACCTATGGTCATCCTAGTGAAGTGAAGTCTCTGTCATGAACGGTGTTATATAACGAGACGTTAACACTTCATGGTCAGGTCTTATACAAACTCTTTGTATAGGACGCCCCCGCTCACATGTCCCCAACACGAATGATCAGGATCAGATCACTGTGACAAGTCACAATGCTTGTGACCATTCCACAAAGCGGGCCGCATCTGTAATGTTACCAGGATAAGGTTTCCCTCCTATATCCATATACTACAGACCATTTTGGTTATCACTCAAGACATGATCCACTTGTATGTCACTACATACATGCTTGAGTCACATACAGATAACCAGAGATTTTATGATTATTGGTTTGTGGTAAAGCAAATAAAACCAGCAACTGAGCAAAATACAAGATGTGAAGTAAATATCATATATTATATAACACAAGCGTTCGTACAAATTATTTATAAATTACAGGACACGAGACTTTAGGGCATCAATCCTAACACAACTCATACATACATACATACATAAATATATTAAAAAAAAAGTTAATTGAGGATGGGGACGGGGACGAGGTGGGGACTTGATTATAATCCCCGATTTGAACCCCATCCTCGATCAAATCGGCCGGGGCGGGGTCCCGTTGAGACCCGTCCCGAGGGAGATTTTTACCAACCCTAAATAAGAAAAAAAAGCTATAGAATGATTGATTAAAAGCTATAAAAAAAAGCTATAAAACTATGTTACAATGATTGTTTCTCAATTTGAGTGTGCGATATGTTATATTTTTATCAACGTGAACCCATGTTTTCAGTTAAAAACATATTAAATTTTTTTGCACCGGTCATTGTTCAGTCATTTTCAAAATTGCTAATACTGTCAATTTGTCATTGATTTAAAATGGTGACACTGGCCATTTCTAAAGATCTCACTTCTCACTTTAATTTTCATATGTATTTGTTAGATACAGTTCTGATGATAAATTGTAATGTTCAAGTTTATGAGGGGTATATTAATAAACCAATATCACGTCTAAATGAGGGGGATCTTGAGGATATGAAAAAAGTTAAGTGTGCTTAATTTGGAGCATTATTATATTAGATGGCCTATTGAAAAATTTCCTAGGAAACATTGTGAATGAGAACAAAGCATGTAGAATGGACCTGTATCGGCTTGTGAGACAGTCTTCATCCTTAAAAGCAATTAAAAGTAAGTTGTGTGTGTGTCTCTCATCCTTACATTATACTAAAAAAAAATGATATAAAACAAGTACTATGATGTCGAGGCGGATCGATTCACCTTACATTATAACAAAACCATCTTTGATAAATTCACCTTAACTATTTAATTGATTAATTTTGACAATGCTATAACTATAATTTTGTAGCCAACATGAACATAGCTCGATTGTCATAAAAAGTTAATGCTTTCAACCTCGAGGTTAGAGGGTTCAATTCCTTCAATCCACATATATACACCATTTTGTTCAACCAATATGTGTGAAACTTATAATTTGAGTTAATTTAACTCTTAAAGTTTCATAAGCCGATACTCTTTTTTATGATTACATTTCAAAATCATCCATACATTTAGTCATAAACATATATAACTTCTTCAAATGCAAGTTTTACAAAATGGACGATTAGAGTAAATGAATAGACGATTCTCAAAGAAAATTATGATTAAAAGTCTAAATTGTTTCGTATTTATAAAAGTTTAGGAGTCTAATTAATACAATTATAAGTTTCAGACGACGGTTTTTTACACAAAACATAATGAATAATATAAATATGACCCACCTACAAAAATTTAAAGTTTAAATTGATATAATCCTAAAGTTTATAAATATAAATCTATATCTACCTAATACTAATAATAAAAGTAAAAACACATCCAATGTTAAATAACAAATTAGCAAAACTTACATGCTGTGGTAGCCCAGCCACATGTTACGCATCCATTAGCTCTTTTAAAATTGTTTTTTTTATAAATAAATCTCATAGTCAGCCACTTCTTCATTTGTTCCTCCTTGGACTCGGGTTATCTTCTTCTCGAATCGCTGGTGGTCTTGTTTTTCTCTCTAGCTCACTGTCTTCGTCCGACCAAGCCTATCGCCTCGTGACTTCAGGATTGGATTCTTATTTTTATTTTGATGACTTTATTTTAAAGTAAGTGATGAGAGAAATGCATTTTCTATACTGAGTTACACTAATGTTGTGGGATTTGTTGTTGTTGTTGTTTTTTTTATTTTCTAATGTTATGTAATGAATTTATGCTTTGATTGTTGTGTTTTGAACACCATTTGCTTGAAGTCATGGAGAAGAGAAGAGATACAAACTTGCCTATCGGCAATTTGGATGATGAAACTGAACTCACAACAAATACTCAACTACTCAATTTTAGGCCTTTCATTTGTAATTGACTATCTAGAAAAGGTTTTGTAATTTACCGTGTATAGAACCCAATCTCTAATTTTTGTAAAGTGGATGGACAATTGAATTAGATTTTGAATAAATGTTTCGAATTTTATTTTTAATAGCAAAAATGTGTATTTATATGTCATTAGGTGTACAATTGAAAGTGTTGAGAGGAATAATTTTTTTCATTTTTGAGAGTTCCAAAAGAAACGGGTATGTTGAAGAGTAGTTTTTTATTTTTTCAGAAAGTGGGCAAAATGGAGCAAAAAAAAAAAAAAAAAAAAAATTTAAAGAAAGCTTTTAGTAAGCAACCAAATTCTAAAGCTTTTAGTAAGCAACCAAATTCTTACTTCTTTTTCACTTGTATATGTTATAAAGCAGTATTGAAGTTTTGAAGAAAAAGTTGAGAGAAAATTGAAACATGAAAAATACCGGAACATGATTGAACGTGGAAAAGTTATTGCTGATGTTTTATGGTTCATCTCGTAAAGTTACTTCACAAGACAAAAGACAAAAATGACGTGAAATTGAGTTCATTTTACATGAAGTTTAATTTCACAAGAAAAAAGATAGAAATGACGTGAAGTTGAGTTCATTTCTCGTGAAGCTTGTCTCCTGCAATTACTTTACAAGACGAACATCACAAGACTATTTAATGAGGGGCAAAATTATCTTTTCACGTGGTGGGTCTCTCCATTTAAATTTGAAAAGTTGGAAATGAAGTTTAAAAAATAGATTTTAGAAAGAATGTTATTCTTGAATAGGAAAAAACTTTTTGGGTTAAAACTGACAATATTCCTAATTTTGAACTATTTCATAAATTAAAATTTTGAAGAGAAGAAGAGAAGAAGAAAAAAAAGTCCCACAATTAAGGAAAAAAGAAAGTTATAAATGTAAAAATATAAAAAGGAAAAAAAGAAACCATAACCTTATAGAGTGGAAAAACGTTGAAAAGTAAAAAATTAAAAAACCAAGAAAAAAAAATGGCAAAAACGTAAAAAAGAAGAATAATAATAATAAAGGAAACAATAATTGCAAAAACATTGAAATGAGGAAAATTTGGAAAACTTAAAATAATTTTTTCTAACTTAATCGAACAGACGCTAACTGTAACAGGAAAGTAGATTATTACAAAAACCATAATTTATACACCAATAAATATTTGATACATGGCTAGGCTACAAAAGATAGAGATAGCCCAGCCAACATGTAGGGATGTTCAAAAAAACCCGATAACCCGACCAATCCAGACTACTCAACCCAAACCATAACGGCTGGGTTGGGTTAGATTTTATTTTGGGTTAGGTTAAAAAATATTAAAAATTAAATTTCGAGAATGGGTCTCGAGTTACCCCGTTTTAAGGTCGAGTTGACCTGACCCAACCCGAATATATATATATATATATATATATATTTGTGTGTTAAAAAAAAAAGAAAAAGAAATCCCCACGGTCGCAATTGCAAAAGCTCACGCCTCACGGTCTCAACTCGCATCGCACGACGCATGAAACCCTTGACGGCTTGACCTTCACACCTCCACCATCCATGCCCCACGACCACGATCTCTTAGCCATCCACGCCTCACGGCCCCGATCCTTCTGCCGTCCATGCCCCATGGCCCGATCCCTCTGCCGTCCATGCCCCACGGCCCGATCCCTCTGCCATCCATGCCCCACGGCCCGATCCCTCTGCCGTCCTACACGTCTTGACCCACAATCTGTCGTCCTTCATGCCTCTGCCTCATATCTGTCGTCCTTCATGCCTCCGCCTCTGATCCAACGTCCTTCACGCCATATCTTCGCCGTCCATTTCAGTCTCATAAAAAAAAAAAATCGATGACCCAACCCAAAATTTTTGGGTTGGGTTGACTCTTAAAAAATGAACCGATAGGTTCACTTTAAAAGAGTTTGGACTTAAAATTCAAATTACCAATAAAAGGGAATGATCATAAAATGCTTCTATTATTAAGTAGTAAAGTGACCAACATAATAAGTTTATATAGAAGACTCATTATGAACAAAAAATAAACAGTTCAATAACTACTTAACAAAATTCTTAGAGCTGATGAAATTAGCTGCAACAAACATAATAAACTTACAAACAAATTTACTATTAATGAGCTCTCTTGATACCTCCCTCAAGTCTATGTGTTGAGAAGAACACACATTGAGCTTGTCTTTTAATGGAAGACAGGACTTAGGAGATAATGGCTTGGTGAAAACATTTGCAATTTAAGCACTAGATGGAAGATGTTGAACTTTGATCTTCCTTTGTTGCACAAGATCTTGAACAAAATAAATGTCTATCTCAACATGTTTTGTACGAGAATGAAGAATAGATTTGCACTTAAGTGGACAACACTCAAATTATCACACCATAAGGTTAGAGACTGTGAGAGGGTAATATGCAAGTCAGTGAACAAGGAATGTAGCCATACTAATTATGATGTAGCAAGGGCTAAACTTCTGTATTCAGCTTCAATGCTTGATCGAGAGATGATCCTTTGTTTCCTTGAAGCCCATAAGTTACCTCCAAAATATACACAAACATTAGAAGTTGATTTTCGATCATCTGGATCTGAGGCCTAGTTGGCATCAACAAAACCTTGAATAATCAAATCTTTTGGCTTCTGGAACAACAATCCTTGCTCAAGTGTTCCTGCTAAGTACCTTAGAATACGTTTGACAGTTTGCTAATGAAAATGATTTGGAGAATGCATAAATTGATAAACTTTATTCACATTATATGAGATTTATGGTCTTGTTAAGGTGACATATTGTAATGCTCCAACTATACTCCTATACAACCATACAACAGCAAACCTTTCACCATGAAAAGCCGATAAAATTACAGGCCCACTAACCATTGGAGTAGCAATAGCATTGGCAGCTTATATTTATACTTTATGTAACATAATTCAACAAACCCAAATAAATCACCAGACTATATATTTCTTCTGGGATAGAAATAAATCACCAGACTCAGGGTAAAAGACCTCAACACCCAAAAAATAATTCAACAAACCCAAATCTTTAAGAGAAAATTTATTGTCCAATGCAGAAATCAGCTTATCAATCATAAAAGAAGAACTTCCAGTGATAACAATATCATCAACATATATGAGAATATAGCAAAATACCCCATTTTTGTTATAAATCAGCAAAGAAGAATCAGCCTTAGATTTTTGAAACCCTTGCTGATGAAGAAAGGATGTTAAGCACTCAAACCAAGCACGAGGCGCATGCTTTAAACCATAAAAGGCTTTCTTTAGCTTGCAAACCTTCGTAAGAGCTGACTTATCAATCATTCCTGGTGGTTGAGTCATGTATACTTCATCTTCTAATATACCATGAAGAAAAGCATTGTTAATATCAACTTGTCTCAAATTCCATCCATAATGCAATGTAAAAGTAAATAACACACGAATAGTAATTGGTTTTATAACCGGACTTAAAGGTTTCTGTATAATCAAGATCAGCAACTTGATTATATCCTTGAGAAACTAACCGAGCTTTATATCAAGAAATAGAGCCATATGAATTTCTTTTGATTTTGAAGACCCATTTGCATCCAATGACCTTTTTATCAGAAGGTTGAGATTCCAAGGACCATGTATCATTAGTAATCAGAGCCTTATACTCTTCTGTCATGGCTTGAACCCAATGAGGACATCATTAGGCTGCTTTAACATTTGGAGGCTTCTCTTGTACATACTCCATAACAAGTACGTTGGGTTTAAAAATACCATTTTTTCTTCAAGTAACCATGGGATGTTGATTAACAACAAAGGAAGAATTCGGCAAAGGTGCAGGAGTGAATGATTGTTCTTGTTCATGTGGAACTTTTAAGGTAGGATGCTCAGATTGTGGATATGAGTTTGGAATAGAGGGTATGGAAGACACCTAGGGTAAAGAAGGATCATTTTGTGGAGAAGAAGAAATGAAAGAATCTGAAGGTGCAGTCAAAGAACTGTTAGAGGAGGGATCAGAACAGGAAACAGGAGGCTGGACATTAGTCTTTGGGCAATCAGATATTACCGCAGGACTGTTGGGTAAAACAGTGATGATAGGACAATGGACTGACGAATTCAGCTGGTTATTTAATGGCTGATGTTGATGTATAATAAGGGGTTTTGAAACAAAGGCTGTTGGAGAAGACTTTTGTGTACGATTGTGAATAAAAGAGGAAGTAAGAAACTGTGACTCATAAAAAAGGACATGTCTTGAAATGTACACTCTTCCTGATTGAGAAAACATTTATAGCTCTTGTGAAGAGAGTTGTATCCTAAGAATAGACATGGAGTAGATCGAGGATCAAGTTTATGTTGGTTATAAGGCCTCAAGGATGGATAACATAAGCAACCAAATGTTTTAATAAAGGAATAGTGAGGTTTAATGCCAAAATTCTTCTTTAAATGAGATATTTGTTGATGGACTATTGTTGGAAGTCTATTGATCAAATATACTGCAGTAGAAAAGGCATCATCCCAGAACTCAA
Organism: Benincasa hispida; assembly: GCF_027475165.1. Lineage (NCBI taxonomy): Eukaryota > Viridiplantae > Streptophyta > Magnoliopsida > Cucurbitales > Cucurbitaceae > Benincasa > Benincasa hispida. The sequence continues at coordinate 17,758,258 of NC_143485.1, forward strand.
AAGATAAAGAGGAATGTGACAGCAAAGCCAAACCAGTTTCTACAATGTGTCTATGTTTTCTTTCTACCAGACCATTTTGTTGGGAAGTATGAGGACAAGTCAATCTATGTTGAATACCTTAAGATTTTAGATAAGGAGTGAAGGAATAAAAATCACCTCCTCCATCAGTTTGAAGATAAAGTAAAGGGTGCCCTAGAAGTTTTTCTACAGTTTGTTTGGAAGATAAGAAAACATTAAAAGCCTCATTTTTAGTTCTAAGAAAGTAAATCCATGTAAATCTTGAAAAGGCATCAACAAAACTAATATAATATTTGAATCCATTCCTAGAAGTTTGATAGGATGGTCCCCATACATCTGTTACAACTAATTGTAGAGGTCTTGAATAAGTAGTTTGAGAGTTGAAAAAAGGAAGATTATGAGTTTTAGCTATTGCACAATCATGACAAAGAGAGAATGTATTTTTATTGGAATTTTAAATATTACAAGATTGAAGAACATGCGTAACAGTAGGTAAGCTTGGATGTCCTAATCTATTATGTCATATCTCTAGTAAAGAAAGAACAGAGGATTGATTTTTATTACACTTGGTGATTGTTATGTGAAGAACTTGATGAGTAGCTTTAGGTACGAACTTGTGCTTGGAGAGAAACTTTTGGGACTTAGCCTTTTCCATTGCAAAACAATAGAGTCCATCAACAAAATTTCCTTTGAGAAGAGTTCGGCCATTGAGATCCTTCACAAAGCAAACATTAGAGTGAAATTCAAAGTAAACATGGTTGTCTTTAACAAACTGACTGACACTTATAAGACTTTTGGTTATTTTGGGAACATGAAGAAGATTTTTGAGCTGAAAGACAGTGTTTGAAAAGGCATAAGATTGTATAAAGGAAGTCCCAATACAAGAAACATTCAAACTTGCACCATTGCCTACAAAAACCTTGCTGTCACCAAGATATTCAGTACCAAAAGTGAGATTAAATGCATCATTTGTGACGTGATTAGTGGCTTCGGAGTCTGGATACCACTGGTTTTCCCTGTTGAGATCATTTTGTATAGACAGAGTATTCACATATGAATTCCCTATATGTTGTCCTTGATGATTGGAAGAAGTACGTTGTGTATTATTGCTTGAGTTTGGTCCATGAAACCATTTCTCAAGAAGAAGATAACACTTAAGAGCAGTGTATCCAAACTTGCCACAAACTTGACATTGAGGTTTACTATTATTGTTCCAAAATCTTCTATTCTACTTGCCATTTAAATTCTTACTTCTTCTGGTACCTTCAGCATTATTATTATTGGGTTGAAAAGGAGAAGAATAAGGTTGTTTGGATAGAGTTTGTTTGGTTAGATTGACTGAAGGGATAGAACCATCAATATTCACAAGGCTATGTCTCACAACACGATTTTCTTGAGCAAGCAACTGAGAATAAATCCTTTGTAAAGAAGGGTATTCATCCTTGTCTGTGATGACAGAAACAGTAGAGTCATACTCAGGTCCCAAACCAGCTAGAATATGCATAACATGATCTTCATGAGAGATAGATCAACTGACGACCTTTAATGAATCAACCAAGTTTTTAATCTTCTGAAAATACTCCTCCAACTTCATATTGCATTTCTTCATTGTCCCCAATTTTTCTTTTAAATCAAGTACTCGAGCCATATTACGTGAAGCAAAACGTGCAAGAACACTCCATAACTTTTGAGATGTAGAGCAATCCAGCATTTTGGACAAAATTTCTTTTGACATTGCGCCAAGAAGCCAAGAAATGATGGGATTTTCTTGTCGTACCCAATAATCATATTCTGGATTAAGAATCCTTGAAGAAGAAGAAGATGGGGAATCAGTTGATGGAAATCTTGGTGGAGCAAGAGATCGTGGATCAATAAATCGCTCAAGCCCATACCCTTGTAGTGTCATTGTAATCTGAAGCTTCCACGATAGAAAATTACTTTCTTCCAATTTCATGGTAGTAATTTTGCTGCCAGGATCGATTACTTTAAGGGGCAGGGAAGACGAGATTGTTTTAGAAGAAAATTGATCTCTAATTAGAGTATCCATGTCCAAGAAGGCTTGCCAAAGAAGAAGAGAGGGAATTTTTTTTTTTTTTTTTTGATAGTTTAGACTTAGAGCTCTGATACCATAAAAGAGTTTGGACTTAAAATTCAGATTACCAATAATAGGGAATGATCACAAAATGCTTCTATTATTAAGTAATGAAGTGATTAATATAATGAATTTATATAGAAGACTCATTATGAACCGAAAATAAATAGTTCAGCAACTACCTAACAAAATTCTTAGAGTTGATGAAATTAATTGCAACAAACCTAATAAGCTTACAAACAAATTTACTATTAGTGAACTTTTTTGATACACTTAAAGTCAACCCGAATTTTCAAGTTGATCCACAAAATGCCTCCAATTCGATCCAACCTAACCCATGTACATCCCTACCAACATTTAAACTTTGCTATTTAGTTTTGCTCATAATAAATAGACAAAGAACGATTCTATTGCCAAGGTCTCACATTTTCCCGTTCACTTTATCGGGATCCAAACAAACTCCAACAATAAAATAAATTAATTATTTAAAAAAAAGTAGTGGGCCCACTAATCAAGCCCGCGAAAAAGAACAAAAAATAATCACACGATCCAGCCCCGAAAAAAAATAAAAATAAACTCCTCCATATATATTCATGCAACGATCTTTTCCTTTTTCCCATTCCTATTAGGGTTTCTTCTTCCGGCAAAATTTGTCCCCCAAATCTTCCACCATGGTTCTCAAGCCCACCAGAGCTCAAAAGAAAGCTCAATACGACCAGAAACTCTGCCGTCTTCTCGAAGAGTATTCTCAGGTCCTCATCGTCGGCGCCGATAATGTCGGCTCTAACCAGCTTCAGAGCATTCGCAAAGGCCTTCGTGGCGATTCCATTGTTCTTATGGGTAAGAACACCATGATGAAACGCTCCATCAGAATCCATTCTGAAAAGACTGGTAACTCCGCCGTCACCAACCTCCTCCCTCATCTTGTGGTACGGATTCTCCCCCCATCTCTTTAACTCTATTTTGATTTTTGTTGTCTCGTTTTAATTTGAATGAGTTTTCTTCCATCTATAGGGAAACGTTGGCTTGATCTTCACTAAAGGAGATTTGAAAGAAGTGAAGGAAGAAGTTGCTAAATATAAGGTATGGGTTTATTTCATTTTCGCTTTCTACATTGTCTGAGGTTAGATCGGTAATTTCGGTAAAAGTTATGTGCTAGGTTTCTGATTTGTCTTTTACTTATTCTTAGGTTTTATTGTTCTGATTAAATATTTATCATTGTAAATATAATATTCTGCGGATTATTTCACGATGATAACTTTATGATGGTTTGTTGATAAAAATGAATTGATCGTTGAGAGATGTATAGGACTTGAATGATACTGCATCATAATGTAATAATCAAGTGTAGTTTTCCCTTCTAAAAATTGAAACCACTAATTGGGTTAGGAAAAGAAAATGTGACAAATTTGAATAATAATGTTCAAGCAAATGTGACCCATAATTTATTATATTGATGCCTGCAGTTCATGGTTCAATTTAGTTAGATTATTTGGAGGAAGACTGTTTTACCTATTTTGGTTTTAAAGATTCAACCTTTAGTTTGTTTTGGTTTTTAGAGTGCACGTGTTGATTTCACATTGTTTAATCTAATTTGTTAAAAAAAATTTATTCAACGGGGTTGCCACAATGCAACTCGATATAAACTTGAGGTACTTCTGTCTTATATGTCAAGGATGAAAGTGCCTAATGACCTCCTCGAATAATTTCAATGCTTTACACCACATATTGTTTTTTTTTTTTTTTTTTTTTTTTTTTACAATTTTTATACATTTATGCATCTGTGGAAACAGGTGGGAGCCCCAGCTCGTGTTGGCCTTGTTGCACCAATTGACGTGATTGTTCCTCCAGGAAACACTGGACTCGATCCTTCCCAGACATCTTTCTTTCAGGTTTCTTATAAACTAATTACCTCCATTTTAAACCATTCAACTTCGAAAAGGATCAACTTGACAATCAAATTGATCTCAGGTGCTGAACATCCCAACAAAGATTAACAAAGGAACAGTCGAAATCATCACTCCTGTGGAGCTAATCAAGAAAGGAGACAAAGTTGGCTCATCCGAGGCTGCTCTTCTCTCTAAGCTTGGGATAAGGCCCTTCTCTTATGGTCTCATTGTCCTCTCTGTCTATGACAATGGTTCTGTTTTCGATCCAGAGGTGCTTGATCTTACAGAAGAAGATCTTCTTGAGAAATTTCTTGCTGGGGTTTCCATGGTCGCCTCTCTGTCTCTTGCTGTGTCTTTCCCAACTCTTGCCGCTGCTCCCCACATGCTCATCAACGCCTATAAGAATGCTCTTGCTGTCGCTGTCGCTACTGACTATTCGTTCCCTCAGGCTGATGAAATCAAAGAATACTTGAAGGTTCGTTAGCTTCGAGCTTTTTTAGACACATTTATATATCAAAAACTTATATATAATTTTGGTGTCTGAAGTTTTAGTTTTCAACCGCGTTCTATTTAGATCCAGTTTTGGTTTGATCTCATCAATTACTTTCTAAATTGAACCTTCTTTTAATAGTTAAAACGTCAACTTTAGCCTTCAAATTTGTTAAGTTGTACGTTCTTTAGTCCCTATGATAGAAGTTATGATCTGAACAAGTTTGATTGTGATAAATGTCTGGCTTATTAGTATACTGCCATGTTTTTATAGAAAATACTGTATATATATATACACGTCAAATACAAAAATGTGTGTTATGGGAATTTGAACTTCCAGCTAGTACATGCCAATTACCACATAAGTCACTACTAACTTTTGAATATGGCGTATTTTTATTGGCATTTTAGTGGGATCCACATATGTTAGACATTTTTGTAGGGTCCATCTATCTGTTAAATGCAATAGTCAAAAGTATATATTAACTGGAAAGAATGCATGTGTATTAGGAGATACAAATGAGTTATATTTTAAAATGATAATGTGACATATTTGGTATGATGAAAAATGTTGTAGGATCCAAACAAGTTTGCAGCTGCAGCAGCTCCTGCTGCGGTGGCCGAGTCCGGAGGTGCTGCTGCGGCGGCCCCTGCCGCCCAGGAAGAAAAGAAGGAAGAACCGGAGGAAGAGTCGGATGAGGATATGATCATGGGTCTGTTTGATTAAGTTCACAGTTAAGAACATTATTCTAATCCATCTAGTTTGTATGTCTTTTTGTTTATATGGTCAGAGATATTTTCCGCTGGTTTATCAAATTTGTGGTGAGAATTTGATGCCTTTTTCTGTTTATTTTGTGAACATAACCACACATTTTATCATGAATGGTGGTTGAGTAGTAACTCCTTTTTTAAACATTAGAACTCTACTTTATAATATGCTCCACTGAAGAACTAGTCCTTAAAAAAAACGTGTTTGCAGTCTTTTACGACCAAAATATTTATTTAATTGAAGCTCTTTTTTCCCTCGTTTTTTCCAAGTTTATGTTGTCTATTATCAGTCAGCTTGGCGGCATTCTATAATGGTTAAAATGTTAAAATATCCTTTTGGCATTGGACTTTAAAATTTTTTCAATTTTTTCTTTTTTAATAAAACAAAAGGATTGGTTACCTACCACATTTTTACTATAAATTTTGAAAATATATTTACATATTGTATTTCTTTACATGAAAATCAGTATTATTGTTTGATCAATTTCAAAAAAAAGGATTATCCTTGAACGACTAAATTTGAGATCTATTATAAGTACGAAAAATAAAATTGGATTATTGAAAGTGTAGGTATCGTTTGGTAATTATTTGATTTTTTATTTTTGGTTTTTTGAAAATTAAGCCTGTTTTTTTTTTTTTTTTTTTTTATATTTTTTATTTTTTTTTTTTTTTTTTTTTCTATTTTTTACAATGATTTGTATTTTTATCAAACACAATAGTTGAATTTTTAGTTAAATTCTAAAAACAAAAACAAGATTTTAAAAGTTAGTTTTTTAGTTTTAAAATTTTGGTTTGGTTTTTTAAACCATTTGTAAAAAGTAGATAACTATAAAAGATGAAAGAATTCTGGAGACTAATAGTTTTAAAAAACCAAAACAAAAAAATCAAAATGGTTACAAAACGAAATTTTAGGGATTAAAATTGAACAAATATTAAAGTACGAGGAAGAAAAAGGTATTTTAACTTGGTTAAAATTATTAAATTGTCTTGTGGTTTATATTTGTGCAGTTTCATTTTTACCCTTACTATTGAGTATCCACACATTGATAGGTACCTAATGAATTGGAGCCTAAATTTAAGAGAGATTTTAAAGCTAAAAGGGGCCGTTGGGTGAGTTGAGTTAATAATTATTATAGGAGGAGAGTAATGGAGGGAATTTAATGAATAACGAGATCATAAACCTCTTTAATTATTGGTCCAAACTTAGGGACCAAATGCCTCAAAAATGATTAAATTTTCAACTTTTTGTTTAAAATAAGAACTATTTTTTTAGTCCCTAAATAGGTGCATTTGATCATTAACTTTTTTAAAAGTCCTCCTTTCATTAGTTAGATATTTTTTTATTTTTATTTTTAAAATAATAATTCAAAAAAAAATTATGCACTATTGTGAACTTGAGGAGTTTGGAATACGGATACTAATAAAATATAATATTAAAATTAATACAACTTAATATAATAATAAAATAAATTAAACACAATATATAAATATATGAAATAAATAAATAACAACTGTAAATAAAATAAAAATGATGAATTTCTCCACTTTCTCCGATCTTGTTGAATTTTATGTAATGTGTGTATCCCAAAACTCGGTGGGGGCATGACACATAGTCAATGGATGTTAAAAATGAGTATCTAATGAGCATCTATTATCATAATATTTATAATACTCCCTCTTAGATGTCATTATATAAATAAAATATGCCTCGTTAAAACCAGAAAAAAAAAAAAAAAACTATTAGAAACAAAATCCTAGTGAAGGAAAAAGAGTACATATTTCATATAATCTAATGCTCTTGAAAAGAATATAACATATTTACTCCCTTCATAGACACATCATTTGAGATCTCTGAGTCGCCGCATTCTAATATTGTGCATTGATAGCTTGTAGAAATACAAGCTATTGTAGCCTTTTACTTAGAATTATGAGGGCTAATAAGCAGAATATGCGTCAATAATACGAGGAATTCATGTGGAAAAGTGAGCTTGCGTCGACCAGCACAAAAAATCCTCATTAACCCTATATCATGCGTTATTCCGCATCAAAGTATCTATTTTTGCAAATATTGCAGGAATTGATCGCATGCGTTGGTCCCAGACCGCCACAAGGCTGACCACAAGTGTTGATCGTCATAAAGACTAGTTCGTCGCATGGAATGCTGTGTCCACAGAGTGATAATCGTGATAGAAGGCTGATCGCAAAGTAGGTAGAATGCGTTGACACTTCAGGAGAAACAAGCATGAACACATACCTTAGGAGTATCAACAAGATAAGGTGATACTGACATTTCCCATACCGCGACAGAGGCAGCAACGAGTCAAAATGGGGTATCAGAGTTGTCAGCGTTTGAGCTCTATAAATAGAGCCTTGGATCTTAACTTCAAACTATCCAACTTTCTACCTTAAGGCAGATTCTTGTGATTACAGATGAGAGCATGAGTAAGATTTTCTTTGAAAATTCTTCACCTCCACAGCCCCTTCCGAGTGACGATCAGAGTGTTGCCAGAGATAGAGCTCGAGAGAGACTTCTCCACCATTCATCCATGGCGCCACCAGTAGCCTTGACGCATTTCGGATGAAAAAGCAAGAGATTGCTTACATCTAGCCTTTCACCTCTCCTCTTATCTCTAAATTGTATTACATTTTGGCTTAAGACATTAATACATTTTGTAATCAATGCATCTATTCCTTCCTTCAGCACGATCTTCATCATCTTCTTCTTCTTTATCATCGTCTACATTCATCGTTTAGTTAAGTATTGAAGATATTTGCATACTCAGTCATATGGCCTGAGGATATGATGCATGTAGCAACCCTTCGAGAGGTGTGTGTTGCACGAGTATAGTGAGTTAATCCTCTTTGCTTAGTATGAGGCTGTTGCAATGCTTGCCTATGAGCTGATTAGCTGCAACTAACTGTCCGAGAGGGTAAGTAGTGGAACACACTAAAGCAAGGTAAGCTTTGTTCCTAGAGATAGGAACGGTATTTTGCTTGACGCAACCATGCATTATAGAGATATAAGCATGCGGCTAACCATCGAGAGGTATGCATGCGTTAGTGTGGCGAGCTAGGATTACTCAAGCGACCAAACATAAAGCCACCTTATTATGCGTTAACAGTTGCTGCATCTCTACCAATTTTCATTGTTAAACTTTCATTGCTCAATCTGTTTAGTTAGGAGTAGGAGTAGCGTATAATCCTTTAACTTCTATCTTTTTACTTTTATTCACCGCCTCAGACGCATTACTTCACAAACATCATTTAGTTACAAGTCTCTGTATTCGACCTCGAATCATACCGAGAAACTTGCGTTCTCGTTATACTTAGCGAGACAACAAGAAAACTAGCGGAAAAAATGCATGGTCATTGCATACGCGCTTAATGCATATTGCATATTTTTCAATCCAACGCATGACTATCGACGCATGGAGGTTAATGCATAGCATGAGACAAGTGCATTTTTCCTCTCCCTTTTCCTCCGAACGTGCACCAATTTCTCAAAGGTTATGGTTGATAATGATTTTGTAAATAAGTCTGCTAGGTTATCCTTCAGACAAATTTGTTGTACAGTGATGTTACCATTTTCTTCAAGATCATAAGTGTAGAAAAGTTTGGGTGAAATATGTTTTGTTCTATCTCTTTTAATATATCCTCATTTGATTTGAGATATGCATGCTATGTTGTCTTCGTATAATATCGTTGGAAGATTGTTACTAGAAGAAAAACTACATGTTCCAAGAATTTTAGCATGATTTGAGGAAGTAGTCGTTATGGTCTGTTTCACTGATCGTCATGATATAAAAATTCATCTCCATGTACTAAGGATCCTATTTAAGATCCAGCTTGTATAGTTAGATAACTAACATGCATCTTCACAACCAACTAGATCATAATTATATTTATTAAAATAAAATAAATCAATATAAAAAAATTCTCAAATAAAACGTACCATATGTTTAACTCTACTCCAATATCATCTTTTTGGACGAATATCGTATATATGTAACAAAATTACTAAAAAATACTACAAAGTGCAATGGGTAAACTAGTCAAGCTAATTGAAGGACTGTGTGGTCCGATGCGGAAGCGAGGATCGTTTCCAATTTTTTATTTTCGCAGAAATTAAAATTACAAAGACCTAAATATACATTCTAGAAAGAATTTATAGCATGTTTTTTCAATATGTAGTGAAGAAAAAAATATAAGGTTAATCACACTTACCCTTGAAGCCCAATACTTCTTCACGAATTTCCTCTTAATCGGTCACGAATCTTCCTCCTTATGAATCACAATCAAAACCCAAATTCAATTTGGAATGCCACCGAAAGTGAGACCTCTGTATTCTCCTTAGCGGTTGAGAATCACAGGAGTGTTTTGGGCTCTATGATAATTTTGGGAAGAAGGAGCGTAAGAGAATTTGAGAGAAGTATATGTGTATATATATTACAACGAAGAACTTGGAAGTGTGTTATTGATTCACACAGACCATTTGGTATTTTGGGAAGAATAAGGCGATCTATCCCTCTGCAACCACCTTCATCCTACGATCAAAATTAGAGAGATAAATTTTAATTTAAATAATAATAATACAATAGCTAATTTATCATATTATATATAACTACATATTATATCAAATATAACACATAACATATAGTTTATATTATATCAAATATAATATAAGTTATACTTTATAATCCTCATCTATGGTATTTAATATAAATCAAATTGATATTGAATATAATTATATGAATCCAATTCATATAATTAATATTTGAATCAAATTCAAATATTTATTACCTCTCAAAATAAATTTTATATTATAATGTATCAAATACATTATATTAATTATATCATATATAATTAATTCTCTCAATTAATTTAAACTGTTCAAATTAATCCAAAATTAATTTGGTTCTACGGTCGAGCTACCGAGGGGACCTTATGGACCTGTAGATTGAAGCTCCAATGGAACTTGGATAATTAATTAAAGGGATAATTAATTAAAGCACTTTAATTAAATTATCCAACATCCATTAATTATCACACACTCCACGAAAGCTGCACTCTTCACACTAAAAATATATTTTTGTGTTTATTGGATATAACTAGTGACCAGTGCGATGACCCTTCACAAATTGCTCGTAAGTACAGCTGAGCCAAAATGACAGTTTTGTCCCTGTAGTTACATCTAACACCTTAGGTACTACCAATCTCGCTAATGAACAATAAGTCATAATAGAACTATGACCAAACCCTTCTCGGACTAAGAGAAGGTGTGATGTCAGATTGTTCAAGCCCTGGAATTAACTCTTAAGCGAGCAATTTATCTACTTAACCCGAACATTAGGGAATGAGTTAATTCCTTCTTGTGTAGCTTTGTTTCTAGCTCCCCAATGAGACAAATCCCCAAAATGGTAGGCATATTAAGTCGGTGAACTGGCCACTCTCACCCATGCAGATCAAAGGACCACCTTCGTAGGTAGGAGTTCACAATTCACACAGGATTTAGGTCATGTCCCCTATGTTCATCTAAGTGAAATGTAAGTTTCTACTATTAATGGTGTTATATAGTGAGACTATTCATTTCGTGTTCTGGTCTTCTATAAATCTTTTTGTATAGAACACCCTCGCTCACATGTCTCCATATGAATGATTAGGATCAGATCATTTGAAGAACTATACAATAATTGTAACATCTATAAAGTGGGTCGTGTTCGTAGTGTTACGAGGATAAGGTACCCAGTCTTATCCATCTACTACAGACCGTTCAGGTTATCATTTAAACATGATCCACTCCACATTAATATTTAAGCTACAAAAGATAATCTTGGATATTTGTTTATTGGTTTTGTGGGGTAATGCTACTAAATGTCAAATAAAATACCTCATATTTTATTAATTAAATAAACTGTTCGTATAATACAATTACAAACTACAGGAACCACGAGATTTTGAGCATCAACCCCAACAATATAAGTGCACTTATTTCCCAAAATTAATGGTTCTTCAGAACCTAACATTCTTCATTATCTTTCTAAGATCAGATGATATATCCTTTTCACATCGAGTGAATGAATCACCATAGGAGTATTAAATGATATACATAATCCACAAAAAATCTTTAATGTATAAATTGATGCAATTCGGTTTGCTCTATGCTTTATTTGCAAGCTAAGACAAAATTTATCATCTCAATTTCTTTCTTCAGAAAGTTTATTGTTTTTGAAATCTCTTCAGGGGTTTTTACTCAAATCAACAACACATAGTAAATCTCAGGTTGTGATTTATTTATAAAATGATATAGACAAATAGAGTTATTTTTGTACCCTCATACCAACAAATATTGAACAAGATGATTATATCACATTCGTCGAGAATATTTTATAAGAATCTCTATGATATATATATGATTCTCTAATATTTGAATTATAAAGATATGGTATCTTTAATTCTTCAGGATTTTTCATAAATAAATATCATTATTAATAGATTTATATAAATATGTTGTGATTACATCCCTATCCATAAGATGCATGTCCAGATTTTCATACACAATCAGACCAATTAAATATCTTAGTGTAATTGCATCCACCACCGGAGAGTATGTCTCTTCATAATCAATACCAGGACTTTGTGAAAAACCTTGTGCAACTAGTCTTGCTTTATATCTTGCGACTAATGGGATGAAAACCCTAGACACAGCGAAATTCAGAATACATAATTCAAAGGTATTTAAAATTGGCATTTAAAACAAAAAAATTTTGCATTGGAATAAAACAGGAAAAATAAATTAAGCATGCAATTCCCAAAAAACCTATATTGCAAACCTTTGGGGAATTCTGTGGAATTCGTATGAATTGGGAATGGGCACCACCACTTGGAGTCCTCCATATTTTTGTACTAAAATTGAGGAGATGAGAATTGTGGGACTCTCATTGTTTTCTTTTCAGAATTAGGTGGAAAAAAGAAGAAAAAACACAGAGAATTTTCTCATCAATCAAATTGATATTTACTATTTTTTTCCCTTTTATTTTGATACAGATAGAATGAGAGAGGGTGAAAGTGAGGAGACGTGGGATTCATCCCACTTCTCTAGTAACTCCCCTATGTGAGGAATTACATTTTATTTTATTTAATTTATTAAATAAAAACTAATAACCATTTAAATCATATTTAAATGGTTCCCTCTCACATAACCTATAACGTTAATGTGCATCTAATGTGCTTTAGTTTTAATCTATAGTTTCGATTTAATCAATTTAACTAAATTCAAAATTCAATTAAATTAAATAACTAAATAATTCTCTAATTAATTAATCATCCAATTAAATATCACATATTTAGTTTAAATTTTCCATTTGAATCATATTAAAAAATATTTCTCTCATTTAATCTATAGTTTTAATGCGCATCAAATGCACATTATTTTTAACCTATAGTTTTCAATATGAATCTTATTCATATTAAATTAATATTTAAAGTCATTTAAAATATTCCATTCTCTCATTTATTAATTTTGAATCATATCCAAAATTAATAATAAAGTCTAAATCTAAACTTTATATTAAAATGTATCAACATATATTAAAAAATTTCCAATTCCAAATTTAAACATTTAAATTCAATTTAATGACAAATTATCTCAATATCCTTACAAGCTAAGAAATGGACCTAATGGACCTGCTAAAGACCCACAGCTGCAATATTCTCACTACAGATATGTTTTTGTGTCAACGGATATACACCAATAACAGCAAGTTAGTCCTTCAGGAGTGTTCGTAATACCAGTTGGGTCAAATTATCGTTTTACCTCTGGGTTACCTCTACATTCTTAAGTATCAGTGTTTCTCTAATAAAAACCTGTTTATGATCCAACCATCAAACAGAAACTCCTCTCGGGCCTGTGAGAGGGTAGGGTTCTTTGTTCAAGTCGGAGACACCACTAAAAGGAACAATCATCTACTTACTCTGAAGTCGGGAAGAAGTGAAATCCATCTTGTATGATTATGTTCCCAGCTACTCACTCGGTCTTATCCCCAAAATGGTAGGCATATTGAATTGCCAAACTGGCCGCTCTCACCCATACAAATCAAAGGACAATCCCTCATGAACAGGAGTTCATAATATACTCAAGAGTAAGACTAAGTTGTCTAGGTCATCCTATTGAAATAGAAACCTAACTAGTGTACAGAGTTACATCTAGTGCTTACTGTTTTGCGGTTCGGTCTTGTGCAAACTCATTGCCCAGGATACCCTCACTCGCGTGTTTCCAACATGATTGTATTGGATCATTGTGTTTGAATCAAATACAAAGTGGACCACATCCATAGTGTTACCAAGATAAGGTACCCAACCTTACCCATATTCTACAGACCTTTTAGGTTGTACCTTGAACATTGATCCCTATATGTCTCTACATACAGTTCAAGACTCATAAGACAATATGGGATGTTTCTTTATTGAATTTTAGGATTAATAAAACAAAATTAAATAAAACATCAATAACACTTATTGAGAAAAACTTTAGTAACTATTTATTAATGACGGTCATTTAATTACATTCACTATCTATGAATTTTAGGGCATAAAACCCAACAGTGACCTCATTATTTTCATTTATTTTCCTCACAAATACCTATTTATATCCCACAGGTTTGATGCCTTCTGATTTTCAGACGACTGGTCCAAAAACCTGACATTTTGAAAGCGAGTTTAATTCTACCTCGATTGTTTCTTTCCACTGAAACCAACATATTTTGGTTCAGGATCCTCACTTTCAGATATAATATCAAGAGTAACATTATATGCAAAATGTTGTTAACTTATATGGTCCCATAATTTATTGAGATCTCATTATTATCCTCATTTACTTTAATTTCCTTATGAGTACTTATGTCTAGGATTTCTTCTAGAACATCCATATTCTTAACTAAGTCATTTATTGACTATTTCTTTTTCGTGGATTTTTATCTTTGGAACTGAATGTTCTATCACGCTTCTGGTGTGTCCCAGACTCATTAGTGACAACTTACTACATTTGGTGAAGCATTTGCAGCTGGTATGTGTGACTTAGTTACTTTCTTAGCATTTATAAATGCATCTGGTAACTGATTTGCTATATTTGCAAATGAATTATTTTTTGAACATGTTCATATTGATCTGTACGGGGATCTAAATGAGACAATAACGATGCATTCCATGTAATTTCTTTTTCCAACTTTTTAGTTCCTCCTTCTAATGTTGGAAAATTTATCTCATTAAAATGACAATTAGCAAATCGGGCAATAAATACATCACCGATCAAGGGTTTAAGATATTTAATAATTGATGAGGAATCATATCCAATATATATTCCTAACCTTCTTTGCGGACGACTCTGTTGGGGTTAATGCCCTAAATCTTGTAGGGTCCTATAGTTTGTAAACATTGTATGAACAAACTCTTTATGTGATTAATAAAATATATGATATTTTATTCACTTTATCTATAAAATATGTGATATTTTAGTTGCATGAACGACAAATCAATAAACTAACATCCAAGGTTATATTTATAACTTAAAAATGTATGTGGAGACATACAAGTAGATCATGTTCAAATGATAACCTAAAGGGTTTGTAGTATATCGATAAGGCTTGGTACCTTATCATGGTGACACTACGAGTATGGCCCGATTTTTAGGTGTTACAATTGTTATAAAGTGCTACAAATGATCTGATCCTAATCATTCATGTATTAGACATGCGAGCGGGGATATTCTTTACAAAGGAGTTTGTATAAGACCGGGCCACGAAATGTTTAGTCTCATTATATAACACCATTCATAATAGAGACTTACATTTCACCAGGATGACCATAAGTAACATGACCTGAATCTTGAGTGAGTTGTGAACTCTTGCCTATGAAGGTGGTCCTTTGATTTGTATGGGTGAGATGTGTGACTTGTCTATGAAGATTACCGACTCAACAAGCCTACCATTTTGGGGATTCGTCTAATTAGGGAGCTGGGAACACAGCTACACTGTTGGGATTGGTGTCCTAATTCTTTCAGAGTCTTGTAGTTTGTAGACAATACTGTAAACATTGTTATGAATAAAATAAAAGTTATTTTATTTTGCATTAACTCATATCTAATAAACAAAGCTCCATGGTTATTGTATGAAAACTTAAGCAAGTATATGAGATATACAAGTGGATCATGTCTTAAGTGATATCCTAAAAAGGTCTGTAGTATAAGGATTAAGGAGGGATACCTGATCCTGGTGGCACTACGGATACAGCCCGCTTTGTAGAGGTTTACAAGTGTTGTGAACTACTACAGATGGTTGATATTGACCATTCATGTGGAGACATGCAAGCGGGGGTGTCTTATACAAAGAGTTTGTATAAGATCGAACCACGAGATGATTCGTCTCTTTATATAACGTCGTTCGTACTTAAGACTTACATCTCACCTAAAACGGCCATAGGTGACATGACCTTAATCCTGAGTGTTTTGGTAACTCCTGGCTTTGAGGGCAGTCCTTTGATTAGTATGGGTGAGAGAGGCCAGATTGCTAACTCAAAAAGCCTAACTTTTTGGGGATTTGTCTGATTGGGGAGCTGGGAACTCAGTTACACAAGATGGAATTCACTCCTTCCCTGAAGCAGGGGTAAGTAGATAGATTGCTCCCTTAAGAGCTGATTCCAAGTCTTGAACATAGTGGCCACAACCTCTCTTTGGAAGATTCCAAGAGGGATTTTGAGAATGTTTAGTATTAATGTTGATCAGGTACAGGCTACATGATTCCAAGAGGGGTTTGTTACCCTTCAGGCATGGAATCGTATTGTCTAAGAATCAATGTCCAAAGACACCTCAAGAGGTCGAGGAGATAAGACATATTCCCCATGCTTCAGCTGTTGAAAGCTTAATGTATACAATGTTATGTAGCAGACCTGACATTTGCTATGCAGAAGGGATTGTTAGTCGTTATCAGTCCAATCAAGGATTAGATCTCTGAACGGCAGTTAAGACGATCCTCAAGTATCTTTGGAGAACGAGGGACTACATGCTCGTGTATGGAGATAAGGATTTGATCCTTACAGGATACACAGATTCTGACTTTCAGACTGATAGAGATTCTCATAAATCGACATCAGGGTCAGTGTTCACTCTGAATGGAGAGGCTGTAGTGTGACGAAGCATCAAGAAAAGATGCATCGCGAACTCCACTATGGAATCCGAATACGTAGTCACTTGCGAAGTAGCTAAGAAGGTTGTTTGGCTGAGGAAATTCCTTACAGATTTGGAAGTTGTTCCAAATATGTCTTTGTCGATCACTCTTTATTGTGATAACAGTGGGGCTGTGGCAAACTCGAAGGAACCTCGGAGTCATTGTAGAGGAAAGTATATAGAACAAAAATATCATTTGATCGGGGAGCTTGTACATCACAGTGATGTGATAGTCACAAAAATCGCGTCGGAGCACAACATTGTTTATCCGTTTGCAAGTGTTCGAGGGTCATCAGGAGAGTCTGGGTCTACGGGACATGCGGCATCTTGTGGACAAGTGAGAGATGATACTAGGGTATAGAGTATGCCTTAAATTATTGTATATTGTAATTGTTTTTTTTCATGTATTGTACATTAGTCTCCCGAGGCACTAGGACAAGTGGGAGATTGGTGGGATTAGTGTCCTAATTCTCCAAGAGTCTCGTAGCTTATAAACACTGTACACATTGTTATGAAAAAAATAAGAGTTATTTTATTTTGCATTTACTCATATCCAATAAACAAAGCTCTATGGTTATTGAATGAAAACTTAAGCATGTATATGAGATATACAAATAGATCATGCCTTAAGTGATAACCTTAAAAGGTCTGTAGTATAAGTATTAATGAAGGATACCTGATCTTGGTGACACTACGGATACGGTCCGCTTTGTAGATGTTTACAAGTGTTATGAACTACTACAGATGGTTGATCCTGACCATTCATGTGGAGACATGCGAGCGGAGGTGTCCCATACAAAGAGTTTGTATACGACCAGACCACGAGTTGATTCCTCTCTTTATATAACGTTATTGATACTTAATCTTGAGTGTTTTGAGAACTCCTGCGATTGAGGGTGGTCCTTCGATTAGTATGGGTGAGAGTGGCCAAATTACCACTCAAAAAGTCTACCTTTTTGGGGATTTGTCTGATTGGGGAGCTGGGAACTCAGTTACAAAAGATGGAATTCACTCCTTCCTCGAAGCAGGGATAAGTAGATAGATTGCTCCCTTAAGGATTGATTCGTGTCTTGAACATAGTGGCCATAACCTCTCTTTGGAAGAGAGGACTCAGTCATAGTAGGACTATGACTTAAATTCATTAGAGGGATCAGTGGTACTTAAGAAGTTAGATATAACTACATGGGCAAAAAGGTAAATTGGTCTAGCTATACTTATGAGCGATTTGTGAAGGGTTATCGCACTGTTGATTTGTTGATATGGACATAAAATATATCTGTAGTGAGGAAAGTGCAGCTGTTGATCTATAGAGGAGTGCCTGGCAGTTAACAGATAGTGGATCTTGTGACTAAAAAGTTTAGTTAGTTATTCACGTACCGGTGGAGCTTTAAGCTACAGGTCCATAAAGTCCCCTTGGTAGCTCAATGGATTCAAGTTGAGAATCAGTTCTTGGGTTGATTTGAAATATTCAAATTGACCAGAGGAAATTCAATTATATATGATATAATTGGTCTGATGTATGAGATACATCAAGTGGAGGATTAATGTAAATATGATTTACATTAAGTACCATAGAATAGAAAAAGAAATATCATTTGTATGTTTCATGAGATGAAATATTAAAACTATAGGTTATAAATATAATATGGTAAGTTGGTTATCATATTTATTTATAATAATATTAATTATTTGATAATAATCTCTTTTTCTCTAATAACCAATTAAGTGGGAGATTATTGGTGGTTTTATGATAACCGTGAGATAAAAGAAAAAATCTTTTCCTAATTTTAGAAGTTACTTGATTCGGAAAGAAACTCACGGTAAATAGTGAAATTGTTTCACTAAGCGATAGCTCATTAGAGATACTAAACGATCGTGGACTTACACTATACGATTGTCGACTCAGCTGGTCGTAGCTAAACGATCTTGTGGCATTGTCTATACGATAGGCTGCCATCTTCTACACAATTGAGCACATCGTCTGTACGATAGACTGTGTCATCTCCCACTTGGTCAATCGTCTACACGATTGTTGTTCCTCTAGTCTATTTCTCTAACCGAGATCATACAGAGCCCACAACCCCTAGATTCTCACACCGAGTATACCAAGGTAACCATTATGGTGGTTCCTCACTCAACTCGATTGATATCGAGGATTTAGAGGTCATTCATTGGGTTCGTGATCGTTGTGTGTCCACGTTGTTTGTGTGGTGGTTTTTGTTGATCGTGTTGTTGTTTCGGTTGTTGTGTTCGAGGGCTGAGGTGTTGGTCTTGGACGCATTGAAGTGATCAAGGGAGTTTGAAGAATGAGTCTTCAAAAGTATGATACGTTATCCCTTGATTGTCTTAATGCATGCTGTAATTCCTAGTTATTGCATGACCTATTAGTTTCCTGTAATTGTTAGTGTTCAATTTTGAATGGAATTTGGATCGATCCTTCTACTGCTCATGGAAATTCTCATGTCTAATTTCTTTCATACACAAGATGGAATTCACTCATTCCTTCGAAGTAGAGGTAAGTAGATAAATTGCTCCCTTAAGGGCTAATTTCGGGACTTGAACAATGGCCCGAGAGGGGTTTAGTCATAGTAGGACTATGTGAAGGAACTCTTATCAAGGAGTACCTTTGAGCGGAAGCAAGATCATTCCAAACTCATTGTGATAGAATTATCGCATTCACAATCAAACAGACTAGTTATGCATTTAACAATAACTTACAGGCATGCTTTGAACTTTAACAACAACAAGAGAACAAGATACATACCAGTTGAAGAACTCTTCTTCAAAAACTCGCTCTCATCCAGGCAGCCAATCTCGCTCTCGCTGAGATCATCAAAACCATCGTCCACCAAATCGCTGTCGTCTACCCACGAACGGACTTCTCACGAACTCAGAAGCAAGGAAGATACCCCACTCAGAACCCTCGGTATTCTCGGAGTGAGAATCCAATCACGAACTCAGAAGAGACGATCTTTTACCACGACTAAGTCGTTGGGAATGAGGCCCTAAACTCTTGTGTCCTGTAGTTTGTAAACACAGTTTTGTACAAACGCTTGTGATGTATAATATATGATATTTTCTTCACTACTTGTCTTTGAATATTGGATGTTTTATTTGCTTTACCACAAACCAATAAACTAAAATCTCTGGTTGTCATTATGTAACTTAAGCATGTATGTGGTAACATACAAATGGATCATGTCTTAAGTGATAACCAAAATGGTCTGTAGTATACGGATATAGGAGGAAAACCTTATCCTGATAACACTACGGATGCAGCCCTCTTTGTAGAATAGTTACAAGTGTTCTGACTTGCTACAGATGGTTTGATACTGATCATTCGTGTGGGTACACATGCGAGCGGGGCGTCCTATACAAAGATTTTGTATAAGACCTGACCACGAAGTGTTAACATCTAGTTATATAATGTTATTCATGACAGAGACCACACTACATTAGAATGACCATAGGTAACATGACCTATATCCTAAATGAGTTGGGAACTTCTGCCTTTGAGGGTGATCCTTTGATTTTCTGGGTGCAAACGGCCAGGTCACCGTCTCAAACCTACCACTTTGGAGATTCGTCTGATTTGGGAGCTGGGAACTCAGCTACACAAGATAGAATTCACTCTTTCCCTGAAACAGGAATAAGTAGATAGATTTCTCCCTTAACTGCTAATCCCGAGGCTTGAACGATGTGGTGCCATACACCTTTTTATGGCCCGAGTGTTAGAGTTAATTCCCTAAAGTCTCATGTCCTGTAGTTTGTAAACAGCTTGTACGAACGCTTGTGTTGTATAATATATGATATATACTTCACATCTTGTATTTTGCTCAGTTGTTTATTTTATTTGCTTTACCACAAACCAATAAACATAAAATCCCTGGTTATCTATATGTGACTCAAGCATGTATACGGTGACATACAAATGGGTCATGTATGGTCTGATCGTGATCATTCGTGTTGGGGACATGCGAGCGGGGGCGTCCTATATAAATAGTTTGTGTAAGACCTGATCACGAAGTGTTAACATCTCATTATATAACAACGTTGATGACAGAGATTTCACTTCACTAGGATGACCATAGGTAACATGACCTCAATCCTGAGTGAGTTGGGAACTCCTGCCATTAAGGGCGGTCCATTGATTTGTATGGGTGCGAGTAGCCAGGTCGCCGATTCAAACCTACCATTTTGGGGATTTGTCTGATTTGGAAGTTGGGAACTCAGCTACACAAGATGAAATTCATTCCTTCCCTGAGGCAGGGGTAAGTAGATAGATAACTCCCTTAAAGATTGATTCCAGGGCTTGAAGGATGTGGCGGCACACACCTTCTCTTGGCTCGAGAGGTGTTCACACATAGTTGGACTATGTTGTATTGTTCATTAGAGGAATTAGTGGTACTTAAGAAGTGAGATGTAACTACAGGGGAAAAACGGTAATTTGGCCAAGTTGTACTTACAAGCATCTGTGAAGGGTCATCGTACTCATGATTGGTTATATTCGATGGACACAGAAATATATCTATGGTAAGAAGAGTTCAGCTGTTAGTCTTTAGTGGAATGCCTGACAATTAACGGATGGTGGATCTCGTGGCTAAAGAGTTTAGTTAGCTATTCACGGACCGTTGGAGCTTCGAGCCGCAGGTCTATTAGGTCCCTTAGGTAGCTTGGATAAAGCCTAGAATCAATATTTGGGTTAATTTGAAATGTTCAAATTGACAAAAGGAAGTTCGATTGTATATGATATAATTGGATTGGTCAATTATGAAGAATCTCTTACCGAAGAGTTCTATGAGCGCGTTTGGATCGCTCTAATCTCACCTTGACCGAAATACACATTATACATTCAAACGTACAGTTATGCAAACAGACAGTAATTATTGGCATGCTATGAAGAAGATATAACAAGTGAGAGAGTGTCATACCAGTTGAAGATAGTCTTCAAAACTTTGGAACTCACCGCAGCAGAAACCTCCACCCAATCGTCAACGTAGCCGCACGCACAATTGCAAACTCACGATCGCAAAAAGGACGACACTACGAGAAAAGAGTCCCGAGTATTCTCGGCCTGAGAACTGAAAGCGTGGTCTTTGGTGAATTTGGTAGAGGAAAGAGGAAGACCAGATCATGTAGACGATAAGCAAGTGGGAGGGAAAAAGACGCTATCGCATAGCACGATGCTTATCGTTTAGGAGACACTACACGATCGTGTAGGTTTTATTGAACGATCGTTTAGCAAAATCGGCACACATTACGATCGTTTAGGGAAGCTATCCAACCATGTAGGAATTAGTGTGTGATCGTTTAGGCAGAGAGTCACTATTGTATAGGCTGTCAAATCTTTTAATCGATCGTTTATGATATCACCAACGCGAGCTCTGATTTCTTTTCGGACGAACGATTCAAAATGAAAACCATTTTCATTTTAATTCATCGGTTACAATAACCGACGCTCCCCTACTAACCCACGTCCAAACGTGATTTTTGGCTTAATTATCATATAATTAACCAATTAAAATATTAATGAATATAATCATATTATATTTTTATCCTATAATTTGATATCACATATCTACTATAGTATTTTCTCCTCAGCTTGATATAAATCATATTTATATCTAATCTCCTCCAAAATAATGTATCTCATATATTTAGCCAATTATATCATATATAATTAACATGTCAATTATATCATATATAATTAAACTTCCTCTTGTCAATTTGAACATTTCAAATTAACCCAAATACTGGTTCTCGACTTTATCCAAGCTACCCAGGGGACCTAATGGACCTGTGGCTCGAAGCTCCAACAGTTCGTGAATAGCTGACTAAACTCTTTAGCCACGAGATCCACCATCCGTTAACTATCAGGCATTCCACAAAAGACCGACAGCTGAACTCTTCTTTCCACAGATATATTTCTGTGTCCATCGAATATAACCAATCATAAGTACGATGACCCTTCACAGATGCTCGTAAGTACAGTTGGGCTAAATTATTGTTTTTCCTCTGTAGTTACATCTCACTCCTTAAGTACCACTGATTTCTCTAATGAACAATACAACATAGTCCAACTATGTGTGAACACCTCTCGAGTCAAGAAAAGATGTGTGGCGCTACATCATTCAAGCCCTGGAATCAGCTCATAAAGAAGCTATCTATCTAATTACCCCTGCCTCGGGGAAGGAGTGAATTCCATCTTGTATAGCTGAGTTCCCAAATCAGACGAATCCCCAAAATGGTAGGTTTGATACAGTGACCTGGCCACTCGCACCCATACAAATCAAAAGACCGCCCTCAATGGAAAGAGTTCCTAACTCACTCAGGATTGAAGTCATGTTACCTATGGCCATCCTAGTGAAGTGAAGTCTCTGTCATGAACGGTGATATATAACGAGACGTTAACACTTTGTGGTCAGGTCTTATACAAAATCTTTGTATAGGACGCCCCCAGTCGCATGTCTCCAAAACGAATGATCAGGATCAGACCATTTGTGACAAATCATAACACTTGTGACCATTTCACAAAGCTGGCTGCATCAGTAGCGTTATCAGGATAATGTTTCCCTTCTATATCCATATACTATAGACCATTTTAGTTATCACTCAAGACATGATCCACTTGTATGTCACCACATACATGCTTGACTCATATACAGATAACCAGGGCCTGTATGTTAATTGGTTTGTGGTAAAGCAAATAAAACAAGCAACTGAGCAAAATACAAGATGTGACGTAAATATCATATATTATACAACACGAGTGTTCGTACAAACTGTGTCTAAACTATAGAACACGAGACTTTAGGGATACAACCCCAATAATCTCTCACTTGTTCTAAAGCGAAGTGGGGTGTATAATAAACTAGTACAAAACAATAAACTAAAGCATAAAAGCCCAGTACAAGAAAATCTCCCATATGCCCTAGTCCATCCGCAGGGACCCTTAAACACTATAGCCATGAGAGCCTTCGTAAATGGGTCAACAACATTGAAATGGCCTGGGTTAGACTGATCTGTCTCATCTCCTCAACCTCTTAAGGTGTCTTAGGAAACATGTCCTTAGACAACGTGACTCATGCCTGAACGGTAGTAGACCCTACTTGGAGTCCTGCATCAAGTACTTTAGCAACAACTTGTCAATGTACGATGCCTGAGACAGTGCTAGCACTTTATTCTTATGATCTCGAAAGATCTGTATACCTAGAAAAAACTGAGCCTCTCCCAAATATTTCATTTGGAATTGGGTCGCTAGCCAGTTCTTAACTACAATCAGTAGACCTACATCATTCCCAATGAGTGGGATCTCATCTACATACAACACTAAGAAGACTACTGAAGTGTTGATGATCTTCTTACAAACACAAGGTTCATCGACGTTTTGGTTAAAGCCATATGACTTGATCGTGTTACCAAATTGTATGTTCCAAGATCGAGACGCCTGTTTCAGTCCATAAATGGACCGATTCAGTTTACAAACCTTTTGCTCTCGACCTTGGGCTATGAATCCCTAGATTGCACCATATAAATGGTCTCCTCAAGATTACCATTCAGAAAGACTGTCTTGACGTCCATTTGCCAAATATAATAATTATAATAAGCTGCAATGGATAGGAGGATGCGGATCGACTTTAACATGGCAACAGGCGAGAAAGTCTTCTTATAGTCGACTCCCTTTACCTAGGTATAACCCTTTGCGATAAGTCGAGCCTTGAAGTTCTGTACCTTCCCATCAGCACCCTGTTTATGCTTGTAGAACCATTTACAACCTATAGGTCGAACCCCATAAGGCTGATCTATAAGATCCCATACTGAGTTAAAGTACATCGACTCCATCTCGAGATCCATAACCTTGATCCATTCATCCCGGTCAACATCCTCCATTCCCTTCCTGCTACCATAACAACGGATCCTCAACGTCGCCAACTGCTACCATAGCAAGCATTTCCATGAAACCCAGATAGTGAACGGGTGGGTTCGCAACTCTCCCACTATGTCGAGATTCCCTCAACTCTTGAGGTGGAACGGACATACTGGATGAACTTCAATCAACAACTCTTGTTGATGTAGCAGGCTTTTAAACAACTCTTGTTCAAGTTTCAGTAGTTTCATTGGAAAGCTCACGCAACATGACTTTTCTTCGTGGACTGTGCTCCCTTATATGATCCTTCTCCAAGTAACAAACACCTTATTTTCCGTCGGATCATAAAAATAACCCCCTCGTGTACCTTTGAGGTAGCCTAAAAAAAGGCATAACCTCGACCATGGTTCCAACTTCTTGGGATTAGCCTCAAGTACATGTGTAGGGCAACCCAAATGCGGAAGTGACATAAACTAGCTTTACGCCCATTCCACAACTCCAGAGGTGTTCTTGCAACACTCTTAGATGTAACACAGTTAAGTATATATATCGCAGTCTTCACTGCGAAACCCCAAAATGAGACTGGTAAAGAAGCGCAACTCATCATCGAGCGAACCATGTCTAACAAGGTCCTATTTCTCCTCTTCGCTACACCATTCTGCTAAGGTGTACCCGACGCTGAGAGTTGAGAAACGATTCCATGTTCTATCAAATAATCTTGGAATGTCGAGTCCAAAAACTCTCCACCTCGATCCGATCAAAGTGTTTTAATCCATCTATCTAATGCGGTTTCAACTTTAGTCTTGAACTCTTTGAACTTTTCAAAGGATTCAGACTTCCGTTGCATAAGATAAACATACCCGTACCTGGAGTAATCAATAGTGAAACTGATAAAATACTCGTAGCCACCTCGGACTCACACATTCATAGGACCACAAATGTCAGAATGTACTAACTCAAGAGGCTCCTTGGCTCTATATCCTTTTCCAGTAAAAGGTGGTTTAGTCATCTTACCCTCAAGGTAAGGTTCGCATACTGGTAAAGAATTTTCTTCTAACTCACTTAGAAGTCCATTCTCCACCAATCTCTCAATTCTATTGAGATTGATGTGCCCTAAATGAAGATGCCAAAGTTGGGCATTTTGTTTTGGACTAATTCGTCGAAGTTTTTATTGAGTTACGGTAGTTCTGAACAATTCAGTATTATGGAGGGAATTAATGGCTAACGGCCTTAGCACATATAAATTCGATTCCAGATTTGTTTTGCAAATAAAAACACCATCTTTATGAATAAACACTTTATCCACATTAAACGAGATAGTATATTTACATTGCAATAAACACTTTACAAAAATAAGGTTCCTCTTTAGTTCGGGAACAATATATACATCATTTAAAATAAGAAACCTATTTTGTAAAGCTAACTGGAATTCTCCTACTGCCACAGCTGAGACGACGTGCCTGGTGCCTACTCGCATCGTCATCTCACCAGCCTCCAGCTGTCGCCAAGATCTAATCCCCTGCAAAGAAGAACAAACATGGTCAGTGGCGCCCGAATCAATTATCAAGGCAGAATCATCATTCTCCACTAAATAATTTCAAGAACAAGTAAATCACATTTACCTTTATCAGCCTTGGCCTTAGCCTTGGCTGCTTTCTTCTCTTTCAGATACCGATGATAGTTGTTGTGGACGCCTCCTTGGGGCGATAGGCGGTGGGTTAGTAGTTGCCTTTCATTTTCCCTTACCACCCTATTTCTTTTTCCCCTTTGGAACGTCCTGGAGGATGAAGCAACATTTGCCTCACCCTTCTACCTCTCCTTACTTTTCAGTAAAGATTGGTAGGTTTGCAACTCATTGAGGAGAGTTGTAAAGTTATATTTCACTTTGTTACGAATCACATTGCTAACAAAGTGCAGGAAACTCTCTGGCAAAGAATGTAGGATTATGCTAACCTGGCTGCCCTCATCGATGGTAGACCCATTCAACTCTGCCACATTAAAGTGGACCATCATGTTAAGCACATGTTCACGAACAGAGGTGTCTTCTTCCATTTTGGAGTTGAATATGTATTTAAAAGCCTTCTGCATAAGTTGTTCAGACGGTTGTCAAAACATCCCCTGCAGGGACTCCATGATCTGTCGGTCTTTAGTGGAGTGTCCGACAGTTAATGGATGGTGACTAATGTAATTAAAGAGTTTAATTAATTATTCACGTACCATTGGAACTTCAAACTACAGGTCTATAAGGTCCTCTTAGTAGCTCAAAAAGATTTAGTTGAGAATCATTTTTTGGGTTAATTTGAATTGTTCAAATTAATAGAGGGATTTAATTATATATAATGTAATTAAATTATTTCAATTATATGTGATATAATTATTATAATGTATTTGATACATTATAGTTTAATGGGAGGAAATAAAAATTGGAATGAGATTCAAATATATTTCCTATGAATGTGATTCATAATTATTAAATTTAATATAAATGAGATTTATATTAAATGTCATTTAAAAGAGACAAGAAACTACAATTTATATTCTATGTGATACAATATTAAAACTATAGGTTATATGTTATATCAAATATAACATATAATTTAATATGATAAGTTAGTTATCATATTTATGTGTATTATTTTATTATTATTATTTGAATAACATTCCCCATCTTTTCTCTCCAACCACTTTAGTGGGTGGTTATGATTTTTATGGCAAAAAGGAGAGTAAAAAGAAAAACAGTTTTTTCTTCTTCTTGAAAGTTGTGAGTTGTTGAATGATTGAGAAACTTACAGAAGTGTTCTGTCTTTTGTGTTTTTGTGTGAGAGAATTCTCAATCTTCTTCTTCCTCCACCAAAACTTATCCCTCCTAACTAAAATAATCAGAATCCATCATTCCTGGGTTCTCACACTGAGAATACCAAGGACTCCTTTGTGGTTGTGTCCGGCTATTGGTTGGAGAAAATCTTGAAGAAGGTCTTCAAGAAGTTGCTATTTCTGTTCAAGGGAGGATACATGAAGAAAAATGTTGTTCAAAAGTAATGTATCTTGAACCCTTTTCTTGAAAAAATATGTTATAATTTAACTTTAAATGCATATCACTTGTATGTTTAATGTCAATTTAGTATTTGATAATTAATGGAATTTGGACGATCCGTTTCCGCTTAAGGTTCTCCTCAGAGTTCCTTCAGACTCATCTTAGTGTATTGTGGTGGAGCAATTGGAACATATACTGCACATTTAAAAATTCTCAGATGGGAAATATTTGGCTAATAGCCATAAGCTAATGTAATAGTGAGTACTTATTATAAGCTATTGGCCTAATGCATACAAGTGATGTCGCATGCAAAATAGTATGTCCTCATACAAATGTAGAAGCTTAACTTTTATAAGAAATGGTCTAGTAATTAACTACAAACGTTTTATGGATGATTATGCTAAACCATTTTGTATATGAACATGAGCTACAAGATGTTCAACACTTATTCCAATTGACATACAATATTTATCAAAAGCTTGGGATGTAAATTCAGCAGCATTATCAAGACGAATGGTCTTAATTGT
The DNA here is from genome assembly GCF_027475165.1 of Benincasa hispida. Taxonomy (NCBI): domain Eukaryota; kingdom Viridiplantae; phylum Streptophyta; class Magnoliopsida; order Cucurbitales; family Cucurbitaceae; genus Benincasa; species Benincasa hispida. Next base: position 17,786,157 of record NC_143485.1, read on the forward strand.
ATAATCAGGAAATTGTGCTCTTAACTTAATTATTTGAGCAAGTAATCTTTCAAACGCAAGATTTTGACTTGATAATAAGCACACGTGTGACCATCTACTGGATGCATCTATTAACATCATAAAATATCTAAATGGTCCACTTGGTGGGTTAATAGGTCCACATATATCACCATGAATTCATTTTAAAAAATGTAGGTGATTCAATCCCCACTATAGCTAGTGATGGTCTAATTATCAATTTACCTAGAGAGCGAGCATCATGATAATGAATTAGATTGAAGAATCTTCTGGCAAGATTGAAGAATTTTCTAGCTCTTCAATGGGTGTCCAGTTGAATTCTTAATAATTCTTCTCATCATTACAGATTCTAGATGACCCAATCGGTTATACCAATTGTAAATATGTCTGTTGTCATGAAGTTCAGGTTCATTGTTGCATATGTTTCAATTTCTCGATTGTATATGAGTATAATATAATCCAGAAGATAAAACAAGCAACTCTTTAGTATATGTTGTTCATATGAGACAGTGGATATGATATAAAGTTACTCCATATTATGAAATAGTGGATATGATATAAAGTTACTCCATATTTTTCATTCTATCACTCTCAATATGATAACCATTGTAACATATAATTTTATTTCTCTAGGCCAAATAATATTTTCCTTTTCAAATCCTTCAATCAGGTTTGCAGAACCTGATGTTGTATTGACTTTTGCTTCTAGCATTTTCAGTTTGGAAAAATATTTTCTACTTGTAAGTATTATATGTGTTGTTGCACTATCTGCCCGGCATAGATCTTATTTACTCATTTTTTAGTCACCCAACATATGAATATAATCTAAGTTTCTTCATTAAAAGAAAAAATAATTATAATAAGAAAAACAACACTTGGAATATACTAAATTCAATATTAACCAAGGAAAAAAACATAAAAATAAAAAAGGGACAACATTAATACTAAATATTCTCAAAATCAAAAGAAACGCTTGTTATGCCATCAATTATGTCAATTTTCTCTTCAGAAAATTTGAAAAAATGTGCCACATCCAAATCTGTTATATTATATTGGTAAAATACCTCATTATCTTGGTATGCAAAATTTACTTCCACATTTTTTCCTTTTTTTCTTCAAGGATGTTGGATAGATAGAGATCAACTAAGTGTTTGACGTACAACAGGAATGTGACCAATGTTCAGTCATTCCGCATTAGAAACATTTATTTTCAAAACTTTTTAAACTCTTATCTTGTGGAGCTTTTCCTTTGTGATAATCATTTTGTGTGGTTCTTTTGTAATTTGAATGATAAGAACGACCACCACGAATATAATAATTATTTCTTCCTCTACCATGGTGTAAACCCTGAACCATAATTTTCCTACTTGTGTATGTTTACTACTGAGACCAATATGGCGAGTAGGATAACGTGAGAACTAAAGTCTAATTGTAGGGAAGTGGTTGAAGAGTTGGAAGAAAGTTTTAAGTTTGGAAGCTTGACTCTCGGATGAAGCTAGAAATTGGCTAAGTGTTGTTAATGTGTAGCCCATGAGTTAGCCTTACCTTTTGAGGTTAGTTGGGCTCTTAAGAAAGCCAAGTGTGGCCAAGTGAGGAGAAGCTATACACTGGAATGTGCATGTCAAGAGGGGCCATGTTGAACGCTTACAAGCTTATGCATAGACAAGGCATCTAGCAACCAAGTCTTGTGAGGTTAGTATGCGTGCGGCAAGAGGGTGTTGTGTGTTGCTTAAGAGAGGATGTACGGCTGATGGGGCTATGACGTTCGCTCGGGACTGGGCATTCAGCCTAGAACACACATGCGAGGGGAAGCAATGGCAAGGCTGTGCATTGAGGTGTAGCGTGCAAACAAGTGCATTTGAGGTTATTGTGCGAAAAGGGGCGCGACAAGACAAGACTTGGGCGTTGAATGGCTTTGGCTTGGGTATGCGATGTGCAAGCTTGGAAAGTGTGAGTATGGTTGCGTTGGTTAGTCCTAGCAAGGCTGGAGGCTAGAGCTTGCAGCGGTGTGCAAGCCAAGAGCATTTGAGGTTATTGTGCGAGAAGGGGCGTGCGACAAGACAAGCCTTGGGTGTTGAAGGGCTTTGGCTTCGGTATGCGATGTGCAAGCTTGGAAAGTGTGAGTATGGTTGCGTTGGTCAGTCCTAGCAAGGCTGGAGGCTAGAGCTTGCAGTGGTGTGCAAGCCAAGAGCATTTGAGGTTATTGTGCGAGAAGAGGCGCGCGACAAGACAAGCCTTGGGCGTTGAAGGGCTTTGGCTTGGGTATGCGATGTGCAAGCTTGGCAAGTGTGAGTATGACTACGTTGGTCAGTCCTAGCAAGGCTTGAGGCTAGAGCTTGCAGCGGTGTGCAAGCCAAGAGGAGGCTAAGGCACAACGCACATACGTTGGAGTTATCTTGTGTGAAAACTATGGTGTGTGTTGAACCTAGTTGAAGACATGCGTTGATAGTGTTGGGGTTGATGCCCTAAAGTCTCGTGTCCTATAGTTTGTAAATACATTTTGTACGAACATTTGTGATGTATAATAAATGATATTTACTTCACTTATTGACTTTGCATATTTAGATGTTTTATTTTCTTTACCACAAACTAATAACCTTAAAATCCATGGTTGTCTTTATATAACTTAAGCATATATGTAGTGATATATAAGTGGATCATGTCTTAAGTGATAACCAAAATGGTCTGTAGTATATGGATATAGGAGGAAAACCTCATCCTGGTAACACTACGGACGCAGCCCGCTTTGTAGAATAGTTACAAGTGTTGTGACTTGTCACAGATGGTCTGATCCTGATTATTCATGTAGGGGACATGCAAGCAGTGGCGTCCTATAAAAAGAGTTCGTATAGGACTTGACCACGAAGTGTTAATGTCTCTTTATATAACTCCGTTCATGACAGATACTTCACTTCACTAGGATGACCATAGATAACATGACCTCAATCCTGAGTGAGTTGGGAACTTCTGCCATTGAGGGCGGTCCTTTGATTTGCATGGGTGCGAGTGGCAAGAGTGCCGACTCAAACCTACCACTTTGAGGATTCGTCTGATTTGAGAGCTGGGAACTCAACTTCATAAGATGGAGTTCATTACTTCCCTGAAGTAAAGGTAAGTAGATAGATTGTTCCCTTAAGGGCTGATCCCAGGGCTTGAACGATGTGAGGCCACACACCTTCTCGTGGCTCGAAAAGTGTTCACACATAGTAGGACTATGTTGTATTGTTCGTTAGAGGGATCAATGGTACTTAAGAAGTAAGATGTAACTACATGGGCAAAACGGTAAATTGGCCCAGCTGTACTTACAAGCATCTGTAAAGGGTTATCGTACTCATGATTGATTATATCCAATGAACATAGAAATATATCTATGGTAAGAAGAGTTCAACTATCGGTCTTTCGTGGAATGGATAGCAGTTAACGGATGGTGGATATCGTGGCTAAAGAGTTTAGTCAGTTATTCATGTACCGTTGGAGCTTCAAGCCATAGGTCCATAAGGTCCCCTTGGTAGCTTGGATACAAGTTGAGAATCAGTTTTTGGGTCAGCTTGAAATGTTCAAATTGACAAGAGGAAGTTCGATTATGTATGATATAATTGAACTAGTTAATGATATAATTAACTTTGTGTATGAGATAGATCAATTTGGAGGAAATTGGATATAAATATGATTTATGTCTAGGGGAGGAAAAATACTATAGTTAATATGTGATATTTAACCATAGGTTATGAATATAATCACATTATATTTATTATCTATTAATTGGGCAGTTATGGGATAATTGGCCGACGTCTCTTCTGTTTTCATAACGGATGAGTAAGATGAAGAATCACTTTAAGACACTTAAATAGCTCATGGTGTGTTAAGTAATTGTGACATAGTGTTGAAGTGTGTCATCGCTTAGTAAAATCAGAGCCTATATGATAGTGTTGAATGATCGCTTACCTATACGATAGTACTAAACAATCACTTAACGCTTACACCCGCGTGTGCTATTTACTAAACGATCGCTTACCTTTTACTAAACAATCGTTTACCGCCCGAGTTTTTCTAAACGATCGTATAGACGATCGCTTAGCTTTTCCTACATGATCGTATAGATGATCGCTTACCTTTTCCTATTCAATTGTATACTTCACCTAAATGATCAAGCATTTTGTCTATACGATAGATGAGCCTTTCTCCCACTTGCTTGATCGTTGTATACGATCTCTGTTCCTCCTCCCCTCTACCAAATCCGAACAAAGACCACCCTTTTGATTCTCACTCTAAGAATACTGAGGGCTCTAAGTGGTGATGTCATCCCCGTTTCCTTCTGTTCGTGTGGAGACTGTTTGAGATAGACGATTGGGAGTTGTTGAATGATAGCTTGCCTTCCAGCGAAAGTGAGATTTGCTGTGAAGAAAAGTCATCAACTGGTATGTTTTCTCAGTCTCTTATTTATTGATCCTTTAAGCATACCGTAATTTAGTGTTGTGAATGCATATCTGTATGTTTGAATGTATATTTGAAAATTCTGTCACAATGAATTGGAAAGATCCGCTTCCACTCCTAGGTACTCTTGAATGAGAGTTTCTTCAGATAGTAGTGAGTAATCAGCATCAAACTACCGATCAGAGGAACCAGCTATCCTAATCTCATGAGTTAGGCCCACTTGAGGTGGAGGTGTCATGATAAGAATTCATCAAAGACGGTGTGCGGTGGTATAAAAGGGAGGATAAACTTCAAGAGGTCAATTTGAACAATTCCTCTGTGCAAATTGAGAGTTCTTAGTGTCGTTGGAAATATCTGTGAGTCTAGTTTCTGAAGTCAGGCTACTGGAAGAAAATCTCACTGAAATAAGGCTGAAGAAGAAAGAAAGTTACAAGAGGTTCAGTTCTCGGGTGAATCTAGGCCATTGATGAAGAATTGAGGCTCTATGATGAACAACAAGAAATTTTAAGCTAAACGTTTAAGGTAAGCTTCCTAAGACAATTATAAACAAGTTTATAGAAGGAAGTTTCTTGAGATAAGTTTTAAAATTTGAGTTACTGATGAAGTAATTCGAATTTGGAATTCTGTGAACAAGTAGGTAGCTGCTTGGGTTGATTAAGCAGGCAACTCAAAATAGGCGCACGGGCATACGAAAGGTTGAGCATTCCTATGCGTTTAACCTTATGTTTGGGCTGATAAGGTAGGCGTTGAAGACTAGGATGCATAGATTCTTATGTGAGTGACTATGTGCGGCTGAAGGAACACTTAGAGCAAGTGTTGGTTGCATCGTGGGAATGCGTTGGTGAAGTGTGTTGTCCGCATAGCAAGAACCTAAACCTTAAGGAAATTCTTCTACGGAAGGCTAAACGCAAACTTAATTAAGACTTAGTCTCAAAAGGGAGACCATTGCTAGTAGCTAAATGTAAGTTGGTGTCCACATGATTGACACCATTGCTAGAAGCATATCAACCATTAAGAAGTAGCCCTAAAGTTATGAGTGACTAAGTATTTGTAATGATTTTAAAGAATCCATGATTTTAAGAAAGATTATTCTCATGCTAGCTATTTTACAAAGAAATTCTCCAAGATTATTCTCTTAACCAAATGCATGCCATGTATGAAAGAATGTGGTAAAACCTGTAAAACTATTTATGTGTGTTCATATGCACAAAGCATGCGTTAGAGCCTTTAAAGACATGTTACTATACGTTCAAGTATACATGCTTTAAAGAATAAGTCTTAGTATGACTGATGTTACTTCAAGCTCGATACTGAAAGACTTGGAGAAGGTATGCGAGCTATAGTACCTAAGGTATGACGGTACTTAGCTATAACCACGTGCACGTAGGTAATTTGACGTTGAGAGATCGAGCAAAAAGGTTCTCTCTTGACTAAGATTTCACGTTGGGATTTAACCATATCAGGGTTACTCTCAACTAAATTTAAGTTTAATGACTTATGATGATAACAACTTTACATGTTTAGTGCTTTGAAAGTTTACATTTCAGTACAAGGTTACTGTAAAGACTTATGTTTCAGTATGATTTCTTTATTGAGACTTAAGCATGAGAACCTGTTTTTCCTTATTAAGTCACTCACTAAGCTAGTAGTTCACCCCGTTTTTAAATGTTTTCTTTCCCCAGGTAGCGGTCAAATCACCTGAAGATAACTCTGCTCCGCTTTGCCACGTAAAGTCGGGGATTCTTGTGACCTATCAGTTAGGTGGTTACTGTAAATATTTGTACACATGTTGTCATTGCATATAGGGACTAAGTTTGGAAGTTGGGACTCATGAGACTTATGTTGTAAATCATGTAAATGTTTTATGTTTAATGTTTGATGTTTGTTTGATCATAGTGGCAGACAGCTATGTTTGAGATTGTATGTTGTTATCAGATTAGTTAAGTTGGTTTAGAAAGCAGTAAGTGTCACAAAAGGGTTGATAACTGCTGCAATCATGTCCTTGCCTTGGTTAAGAGAGTAGTCTAGGAAGAGATGTGACACATGGTCACGACCAAGACCACAATTGTTAACATTCACAACATTCACTTTAGGGAATGGTATTGTTCCAGTTGATTAAGATTCATGATTTTTCATCAATAACTCATTATTTTGTTTGGTCAGGAGAAAACATGAAATTAGTTCAGAATACTGTTTAATACCTTTCTCTCGATATTGCTACTGCAGTAGCATATCCGAAACGTAGAAAAATGTCTTCTCTAACATATTGATTTAAATTTTGGAGCCTCAAGTGCATCCATTTACAACGAGCTTTAGGAAGAAAAATTATTTTCTGATTATCACATTTTTATGACATCTTGGTATATCTTGGCATTAAGCACTAACGACAAATAATTAATACCATTAATATCAAATGCTACAAATTCTAATTCTATAATATTTTCATAGTAATACCATTACAAAATATTATATTTACATTAGAAATTTAATATATATCAAATATATAAACTAATATTTAATTTATTAATTATAACGAAGAGAGAAAAACTAACATACTTTTAGGACCTACATTTAGCAAGGAAAACGATAGGAGCTCATGCTGATAACGTGTTGTGAACTTGAGGAGCACAAGGGGAACACGGATACCAATAAAATATAATCTTAAAGTAAATATTATATAATATAATAATAAAATAAATGAATATTAAAATAAAATAAATATATTATATAAATCTATGAAATAAATAATTAACAAAAAATAAAATAAAATACAAAAAAGGATGGATTTCTCCACTTTCTCCAATCTTTTTGGATTTTACCCAATGTGTATCCCAAATGCGAGCAATTTGACAAGTAGGAGGTGGATTACATGGTGTCACATATGGTAATGGACATCATAATTGATAGAGTAAACTAACATGTCACGGAAGAAATCAGAATCAATAAGTACTCTAATTACACTAAATTTGAGTTTAAAAGCATGCATTGAAACTAATTTCAAATGAGAGGGTTTCAAGAACACAATACCTTTGTTGAAACTCAGCAATTCCAGCTTCTCTTCACGAATTGGATCTCCAAATTGATAGAGGACCACCACAATGATCTTTTCTATTATCCTCTAACTTGGATTGAGAGCTGGAAATCTATGAATTAACTCAATTAGGTCAAAAGGAAGAGAAGGGTTTGAGAGAAAATGCAAAAATCTAGAAAATACTTTGCATGAACCTCTCCAATTTCATAACTTGGAGTATTTATCAATCTAAATCATGCAGGCATTCTCTTAATCAGCAACTTGACACCTTAAGCTACATGATTTAGTGGGCTTAGGTATTAAGAAATGGATTAATCCACCTCAATTAGCTTGAAAATGTTGGAAAAATCCACTATGAATAGAAAATCAATTTTAATTTTCTTTTTCTTTTTCAATTTTCATTTAATTTTCAGCAAAATTAAATTTAGTGGAAAAACCAAATCTGAATTTGAATTTTAAAAAATAAAAAAATATTTAAATAATTAATTAAACAAAATTAATTATTTATTTATTTAATAATCTAATATCAAATATTAAATTAATTAAACACCTAATTGATACATGAATCCTATTGATGTAATCTAATATTTAAATCAATATTTTAAATATTATAATCTCTCTGATTACGTTTAATTTCATTAAATTAAACATTTAATTATATCAAATATAATTATCCAAACTCTAAATTGAATTTGAACACTTCATATTCAAAACTCTAATTTCGATTTTGAACATTTCAAATCCGCTCAATTCATTAATCCAAGATATAATTTTATGAGCTAGTAGAGGGACTTTATAGACCTACAGATCTTAAGCTCCAACGATTTAAGATTATTCGACTAAACTCTTTAAACCGAATTAATCATTATTCATTAACTACCGAGATGCACGACTATAGCTTGATAGTTGCACTCTTCTCACTGTAGATATATTTCTATCCACTTTAACCATAATCAGTAAGTTGATCCTTCACAGGTGTTCGTATTTATAGCTAGGTCAAAATTACCGTTTTACCTCTGTAAATACATCTTGCTCCTTAAGCTTCCACTGGACCTCTATTGAACAATTGGTTTATAGTCCAACTAATAAACCATTACCCTTTCAATCATGAGAAGGCAGGATCTCGTTGTTCAAAACCAGGAATCAGTACTTAAGAGAACAACCTATCTGCTAATCCTAAATAGGGTAGGAGCGAATTCGATCTTGCAAGACTATGTCCCCAGCTATCTATCCGGTCTTATCCCAAAATGAGAGGCTTATTGAGTAGTTGTTAGATTACCCTCATCTATGCAGATCGAAGGATAATCCCGAATAAACAGGAGTTCATAGTTAGCTCAGGATTGAGATCGAGTTACCCTAGGTCATCGAATTTTGAAATAGTCAGTTTTAACAGTAAACGGTCGTTATAAAGAAAAGTGGCTATTTCGAGGTCCGGTCTTATGCAAACATCTTTTTCATAGAACGCTCCTATTCGCATATCTCCACATGAATGATTTTAGGATCACATCATTTGTATCAGCGTACAAAGTGGGTCGTATCCAACAATGTTAGCAGGATGAGATACCCAATCTCATCCATATACTTATAGATCATTTTGACTATATACTAAAACTTGATCCACTTTTATGTCTCTACATAAAGTTAAAATATTCATATTATAACCATGGATTTGTTTATTGGATTTTTATAACAGAATGTAATATCAATAGCATTTTATGAATGAAAAAAACTCAATAATACTTTCATTGAAAAAATAGAATATGTTTCTAACATTTACGAATTGTACGTTCCGAACAATAATATTTATAAAAAACATCGAATGAGCATATATTATCATAATATTTATAATATGCACATTATTTTGAATTTAAAAATAACTGAGATAACTCAAGCCTAAAAAAGGCTAATTTTAATATTCCCACGGCAACTTGAAGGCACTGAAGCTTCATTTTTTCCTCCACCAGCTGCAGCTGTCCACAGTTATTCACCATTCAGAGACTTTTTCGTATTTGATTTGATTTACCATCGTATAGTTTTCTTGTCCAACTTATTATTTTCCAATTTTAAGTTTAATTGTTGTATAAATATGTCTACAAAGAAAATTAAAACACGCTTCTCTGGTTTCTTTTCGTATTGCTTTAAAGTAATGAAAAGAGGGGCCTTTTAAATTTATTAATATTCAAAACCGAGAGATTAAAATGTCCAAATTAAAATTTTAGGGACTAAATGCATCTAATTCATGGACTAAAAAGTTATTTTTTCCCTTTAAAATTTAATGTGAAATTAGTTTTAAAAGTAGATAAAAAAAACTTCAATATCTACGTGAAATTAAAAGATTAATTTTTACAAATAAATAGTGAACTACATGGCGTAAAATCATGTAGATGAAATGGCCCCGCAAGGTTGAGTGGCAAAAGTATGAGAAAAATGAAAATCGCATGGTTAATTGGGTCATAGCTTCAACAACTTTACGTCCCTAAGCAGAAAATACAGTAACTGCACTTTAACATAGGTAGAATGTTAGTTTTCATTTGTTTTTAGATGTAGGTGAGTCATCCATATAAAAATCTAAAAAAAAAGAAAAAAGAAAAAAGAAAATGTAATTCTTTTTTAAAAAGTGTAAAAGAAATTTTTTTTTTTTTCATTTCAAAAGAGAAATATAATAAAACAAAAAGACAAAAGATGGAGGTTTTCTTCAACCATCTAAAAAAATGTAAATATTACTTGCTGTCTATTTTTCCTTCATTAGAGTATAAGTAATTCTTAATAATAATGAGATTTCCTTCCTACTTTAATTAACCTCTGTTGAATTTAAAAAACATATCCTCCTATGACATGTGCATGTGTGCTTATATTAGAAAATGATTGTAACAAGTTAATAGATCCAACTAAAATTAATTAAAAAAATAAAAAATAAATTGATTGAAATCTAATCTCCATTTCTTGTCTTTTCGAGAATATGTATAGTGTATCTTTTGAATGTAATGCAGTGTTTGTTTATTCAAGAAGTGTTCATATTTGTTCTGCTAGACTTACAAATAACTTATATATATTTCAACCAACGGAAGCAAAAGCCATTTTACATATAGAGATGTTTAAAACGGTCAAAACTCATAATAAAAAGCGGAAAATTTCTCCTAGCGTCTATCTTTGGCACCTCAGGCTTGGTCACATTAATCTTAACAGGATTGAGAGATTGGTAAAAAATGGTCATCTAAATCAGTTAGAAGACAGTTTCCAACCTCCATGTGAATCATGTCTTAAGGGAAAAATGACGAAAAGATCTTTTTCTGACAAAGGTCTTCGCGCCAAAGAACCTCTTATATTTATACATTTAAACCTATGTGGTCCGATGAATGTTAAAACTCGAGGAGGATATCAGTACTTCATCAGTTTTATTGACACTTACTCTCGATATGGCTATATTTACTTAATCAGTCACAAGTCTGAAACTCTTGAAAAGTTCAAAGAATTTAAGGTTGAGACTGAAAATCAATTAAGTAAAAGAATTAAAACACTTCGATCTGATCGAGGTGATGAGTATATGGATTTGCAATTCCAAAACTATCTAGTAGATCATGGAATTCAATCCCAACTCATAGTACTTGGAACACCACAACAAAATGGTGTTGCAGAAAGGAGAAATCGAACCTTGTTGGACATGGTTCAGTCTATGATGAGTTATGCTCAATTACCTCAATCCTTTTGGGGATATGTAGTACAAACTGTAGTTTATATTCTGAATGTTGTTCCATCCAAAAGTGTTTTAGAAACACCATATGAATTGTGGAAATGACGTAAAGCGAGTTTACGTCATTTCTGTATCTAGAGTTGTCCAGCATACGTGTTGGTACAGAATCCTAAGAAATTAGAAACATGTTCGAAATTATGCCTATTTGTAGGATATCCCATGGAAATAAAAGAAAGATACTTTTATGATCCCCAAGAAGATAAAGTGTTTGTATCGACAAATGCAACATTCTTTGGAAGATGATCATATTAAAAATCATCTACCTCGCAGTAAACTAATATTGCAAGAACTGTCTAAAGATACTACAGAAAGATCAACAAGAGTTGTTGATCAAGCTACTCCATTAACAACGGTTGTTGTCCCGTCACGTTCATTCCAAGAGTTGGGAATGCCTCGTCATAATGGGAGGGTTATTCAACAACCTGAACACTATATGGGTTTAACAAAAACTCAAAACATCATACAAGATGATGGTTTAAAGGATTCATTAACCTTTAAGAAGGCAATGGAAGATGTTGACAGGGAACAATGGATAAAAGCCATGGACGATGAAATGGAGTCTATGTACTTCAACTCAGTTTGAGAACTTGTAGATCAACCAAAAGGTGTTATCCCTATAGGTTGTAAGTGGATCTACAAGAGAAAACGAGACCACCAAACTGGCAAGGTACAGACCTATAAAGTCAAACTCGTGGCAAAGGGTTTTACCCAAAGAGAAGAAGTTGATTATGAAGAAACTTTTTCTCATGTTGCCATGATTAAATCAATAAGAATACTTCTTGCCATTGTCACATATTATGACTATGAGATATGGAAAATGGATGTCAAGACAGCTTTTCTGAATGGCTATCTTGATGAAAGTACTTTTATGTCTCAACCAGAGGGGTTCGTCGAAAAAGGACAGGAACAAAAATTCTGTAAGCTTAATCGATCCATTTATGGATTGAAACAAGCATCCATATCCTAGAATATAAGATTTGACACTGCGATAAAATCCTATGACTTTGAACAGAACATTGACGAACCTTGTGTATACAAGAAGATAGTCAACAAAACTATAGCATTCTTAGTTCTATACGTTGATGATATCTCGCTCATTGGGAATGAGTCAAGTTTTCTTGCTGACGTAAAGAGATGATTAGCAACACAGTTCCAAATGAAATATTTTAATGATGCTCAATATATTCTAGGAATACAGATCTTTCGAGACCGAAAGAATAGAACATTGACACTGTCTCAAACATCTTATATTGATAAGATGTTGTCAAGGTATAATATGAAAAATTCCAAAAAAGGTTTATTACCTTTCAGGCAAGGAATTCATTTGTCAAAGGAACAGTACCCTAAGACACCTCAAGAGGTTGAGAAGATGAACAGAATTCCATATGCTTCTACAGTTGGGAGTTTGATATACACTATGTTGTGTACACGGCCCGACATATGTTTTGCAGTTGGAATCATCAGCAGGTTCTAATCCAATCTTGGACACGGTCATTGAACCACTGTAAAAAATATCCTCAAGTATCTTAGGAGAACGAGGGACTATATGCTTTTGTATAGACCTAAGAATTTGATCCTTGCAGGATACATTGATTCTAATTTTCAGACTGACGTAGATTCCAGGAAATCTACCTCGGGATCAGTTTTCACTCTTAACGGAGGAGCTATAGTTTTGAGAAGCATCAGCAAAGCTGTATCGCTGACTCCACTATGGAAGCGGAATATGTAGTTGCATGTGAAGCTGCTAAAGAAGCAGTATGGCTACACAAATTCTTAGCTGATTTGGAAGTCGTTCCAAATATGCACCTGCCTATCACAATGTATTGTGATAACAGTGGTGCAGTTGCTAACTCAAAGGAACCCAGGAGTCACAAGCGTGGAAAACACATTGAAAGAAAGTACCATCTCATCCAGGAGATCGTACATAGAGGAGATGTGCTCGTCACAAAGATAGCCTTTGAAGACAACCTTGCTGATCCATTCACCAAGGCCCTCTCGGCTAAAGTTTTCGAGGGCCACCTAGTTGGACTAGGACTCCAAGTAGCGTAATCTAAGGCAAGTGGGAGAATGTCTATGGTATTATAAATGCCCTAGTTTATTGTATTTTTTTCCATTATGTATCTCAACATTATATTGTATATATTTGTTCTCACTGGAGTTTTAGTCCAAGTGGGAGATTGTTAGAAATGTCCTAGAACTCGCAGTTCGTGTTAAGCATTCCATTTTATCAATAATAAAGACTTGTTGATTTTGCATCTTATTATAAAATCCAATAAACGCATCATTGGCTATAGTTTGAATACTGTAACTTTATGTAGTGACATAAACAGGATCAAGTCGACAGTATATAGCTTAAATGGTCTAATAAGTATATGGATGAAATTGGGTATCTCATCCTGGTAACACTATTGGATGCGGCCCACTCTGTAGTTGTTAAAAAAAGTTGTAAGGTGTTACAAACGATGTGATCCACAAATCGTTCATGTTGAGACATGAGAGTGGGGGCATCCTATGCAATGAGTTTGCATATAGACTACACCACGAAAATAGTCACTTTTCTTTATAACGACCGTTTACTATTAAAACTGACTATTTCATGTAATATGTAACCTAGGTTAACTCGATCTTAATCCTAAACTAGCTATGAACTCCTGTTTGTTTGGGATTATCCTTTGATCAGTAAACGGTGAGAGTAGTTCAACAGCACTGCTCAATAAGCTTACCATTTTAGGGATAAGACCGGATGAATAGCTGGGGACATAGCTTTGTAAGATGGAATTCACTCCTACCCTATTTAGGGTTAGTAGATAGGTTATTCTCTTAAGTACTAATTCCAGGTTTTAAATAATCGGGGCCCCGCCTTCTCATGATAGAGAAAGGATATGATTCATAAAGATTATGAATTAGAATTGTTCATTAGAGGATCAGTAGGAACTTAAGAAACAAGATGTATTCACAGGGGTAAAACGGTATTTTTGACCTAGCTGTGATTACGAAAAAACTGTGAAGGATCGACTTACTGATTATGGTTATTAAGTTGACATAATATATCTACAGTGAGGGGAGTTCAACTATGGGCTATAGTTGGGGGTTAGATCGGACTAATGAGTTTAGCCGATTAATCTCGAATCGTTGGAGCCCATGATCTGTAGGTCCACGAAGTCCCCCTACTAGCTCATAAATGGATAAGCTTTAGAGTAGCTTGAGAAATTAAATTGAAACGTTCAAATTAAACGGAACAAGAGAATATATATTTAAATATATGAAGATGATAATTGTGCAAAAATTGATTTAATATTTGATAGTAGATTAATTAATATTTTAAATTAATTTATGAAATTAATTTAGAAAATCATTTTTCAATTTTATTAATAAAAATGTTTTTGAAAACATTTTGTATTTTTTTAAAAAAAGTGAAAATATGATTTTGCATGAAACACCAAATGGAGAATGCAGATTTTCCATTATCTTCGTCTTCATGCTCACACAAAAGTCATTAAGTTATCTTCATTAATTCTCCAAGCATGAGTTGCAAGGCATGCACTTCACTTCTTTGCATGTTCATTTGTAATATATAAAGAAGTTTGGAGTCATTTGAGAAGAATTAATGCAGAAATTTTGAGAGAAAAATCTCTATGAGAAGAAACTGTTCTTCCCATCCGGCTGTTGTGTATCCTTCACTGTTCTTCACCAATTCAAGCTATTCTTGAGTCCTAAAACTCTGTCTAAAGCTCCAAGAGGATAGTAGGAAAGACTTTGAGGTGGTTCACGGTGATTATTGGTAAAGACTGCTGCTGTACATTCGGATTCTTGGAGAGTTCTTCAAAGGTACGATCTTAAAACCCTCTTTTTAGAAGAGCATGCTTTAGTTTCTGCCAAAATTAGTGAATTTGAAAGCTTATGGATCTTTGATACTTCCACTGCATGTTATTTAACTCTTTCAGATACTTCATATGAGGCAAAGAATCAGTATCAGATACGTATTGGATACTGATACTTCCAAGATACGTATCTGACATGCGATTTGACGTATCTATTTTTATGCCTACTTTTTTTTAAAGAAAAAAAACAAGCAACTCATCTAATCTTTCCTAATCTAAAACTAGGCAACCTATTTAAAAAGTTCACTACTCGAGTCCAAAACTAAAAAGAAAAATAAATAAATAAAATACCAAACCCTAGAATCATCTGATCTTCATCTTCACATTTGAGTCCCCCCAAAGTTCACCAAAATATAAACCATTTGAATATCTTCAACAATTCAATGAAGAAGTTCTTCATTTATCTTCATTCTTCTCCCTCTAATCTTCTTTTTCTTCTTTGCAATATGAGTAACTCTTCTATTACATCTTAGATGTTTTTTTGCATTGAAATTTCAGTGTTTGTATTCTATTTTGTATTATTGTTATTGACTTGTATGCTAAATTTATCTATATCCTAGATTTTTTTAAGAAAAAGAAAATGTATCTTCGATGTATTAGTATCCTCTTTTTTAGAAAAATATATATTAAAAATTAATAAAAAGATGATCCTTAGACGTATCTGTATCTTAGTTTTTTAGAAATTGACGAATCGCCGTAACTGATCGTATCCGTATCATATAGTTGTATCTGTGTCTGTATTTTATAGATGAGTATATATTATCATAATATTTATAATATGCACATTATTTTGAATTTAAAAATAACTGAGATAATTCAAGCCTAAAAAAGGCTAATTTTAATATGCCCACGGCAACTTGAAGGCAATGAAGCTTCATTTTTTCTCCACCAGCTGCAGCTGTCCTCAGTTATTCACCATTCAGAAACTTTTCCGTATTTGATTTGATTTACCATCGTATAGTTTTCTTGTCCAACTTATTATTTTCCAATTTTAAGTTTAATTGTTGTATAAATATGTCTACAAAGAAAATTAAAACATGCTTCTCTGGTTTCTTTTCGTATTGCTTTAAAGTATTGAAAAGAGGACTTTTTAAATCTATTAATATTCAAAACCAAGAGATTAAAATGTCCAAATTAAAATTTTAGGAACTAAATGCACCTAACTCAGTTATTTTTTCCTTTTAAAATTTAATGTGAAATTAGTTTTAAAAGTAAATAAAAAGAATCTTTGATATCTATGTGAAATTGAAAGATTAATTTTTACAAATAAATAGTGAACTACATGGCGTAAAATCACGTAGATGAAATGGCCCCGCGAGGCTAAGTGGCAAAAACATGAGAAAAATGAAACCGTATAGTTATTTGGGTCAGAGCTTCAACAACTTTAAAATGGGAGAGACGTCTCTAAACATAAAACACAGTAACGACACTTTGACATAAGCAAAATGTTATTTTCATCCATACAAAAATCTGAAAAGAAAAAAATATATATAAGATCAAGGAAACGTAATTTCTTTTTTAAGAAAATGTGTAAAAGATTTTTTTTTTTCATTTCAAAAGAGAAATATAAAAAATAAAAAGACAAAAAAAAATATAATATTTCTTGCTGTCTATTTTTCCTTCTTAAGATCAAGGAAACGTAATTTCTTTTTTAAGAAAATGTGTAAAAGATTTTTTTTTTTCATTTCAAAAGAGAAATATAAAAAATAAAAAGACAAAAAAAAAATATAATATTTCTTGCTGTCTATTTTTCCTTCTTACTTTAATTTATGACCACTGTTGAATTTAAAAAATATATCCTCCTATCACATGAGCATGTGTGCTTATATTAAGAAATGATTGTAACAAGTTAATAGATCCAACTGAAATTAATTAAAAAAAAACAAAAAATAAATTAATTGAAATATTTTTATTTGTTTGTTTATTTTAAGGAAAATGATAGCAACAACTAAACAGATTAAAAGAAATTAAAAGCTACCAATATTCAAACGTAAAAGAGAATCCAATAATCACATCAAACCATGTCGTCATGAGCAATTGTGTTCAATTGCGAGTATGGGACTAAATTATCATCGAATCAACTATGATCGATTTAGTAAATGTTCAAATCGATCTCGACTATCAAGGAGGAAAAGTCGGTCAGTTGGTCGATTTTATTCTTTAATTTTTAAAAAAAAATTCAATTTTTCATTTTTCCAAATCGACATTAATTGATCCCTCTCCTTCTCTGATCCATCGATTTCGATTCGATCCATCGACTCAATTTTTCGGTCTATCATGTTCACCCGTATGTTACACTTTAACTAATCAAATTGATTGATTGAATCTATCCATTTATCCAATTTGATTTACTCCATAAACATAGGCTAAATAAATTTGTATGTTAGTGTATTTAATCTATATATGTTTATGTTTAGTCAAGTTGTTTTATATTGTTAACAAATATTTGTATAACAAATGGGACATGTCTATTAAATAAGTTTTGACTAAGCTAACATGACATTGTAGATAGTCATTAACCTTTTTCAGTACTAGTTAGAAGACACATGTGATGTACGTGACTAAAACCTTTTATGACATAAAATTTTAAGATATAATTTAAATTTAATTGAATATTCATTTAATATAATTAGTAAAGTTTAACATAAAATGAAATAATTTTAAAAGATAGTGCTTAAACTACATATTTATTGTTTCAAATTAATTTACCATAAATAAATATGTAAAAGTAGATTAAAAATATATATATATATTTCCTAAGAATTATATACCTCCATTTAATAAAAAAAAACATAAATAAATATTTAATGATTTTGATATTGAATAAAGAAAAAATCTTTGTAAACAAAATTGAACGTTGTTTTCCTATTATATTAGGACCTAATCTATCAAATCAGTTTTTAAAGAAAATTATAATAACTAAATCTTCTCATGTTTTAAAGTTTTTTTAAGTGTTACTCGGATTTACTTTTTTAGTTTCTTGATACCTGACTTTGATGTATCTATTGTGAGTATGTGATTAAGATATGAATTTTTTGAAAAAATAAAAAATAAAAAAACAACAAAGCAAAAAACAATTATTGGACTAAAATGTTAATTTAGAAAAATAAAATTACTTTCATATTTTAATTTATTAAATCTAAAATATAAAACTTTAAAAGCTTTTAACATTTAAATAAAATAAATATATATATAAAATGATTACAATAAATAAAAATACAAAAAGAGATTGATGAATCAAATTAAAATACACAATGATATAATTGGATAGAATAAAATTTGTGAAATATAATTAATATGAAAGTGACGTAATAACATAAAATAGTACTTTAATTAGGGTAGTTCTTTGATAGTTATTTTTAGAAGGAAAAAAAAAGGGGAAAAATATTTATTTCATAGGAAGTTTATATCTCAATTTCTTGATAAAAAGGAAAATCTGATCGTAAACAAAATTTCTTATATGCATGGAACATAATTTTATGGTTCTTCTTATGATACTTCTTTTTCCTTTGATGATATGGAAAATTTTGTGAACTTTTTCTCAAAATTTGATAAGTGAAATTGAACGTAGTTTTCTTATCAATAAGATTCCAAATCATATTTTTTTAATATATATATATATAACTAAATCTTCTCCTATTATTGTTTTAATTTTTTTATATTATTACTCAAAATTACTTTTTGAGTTTTGATACATGATTTTAATGAATAGTATGCCACTAAGTTAAGAATTTTCAAAAAGAAAAATAGAAACAAAGCCGCCAAAAGGAAAAAACATCTTTCATATTTTAAATATTTTAATTTATTTTTTTCCTTAAAATATAAAACTTCCTTTTGTTTTTAACATGTAAATACAAAGAAATTATGACTTTAACATTTCTTTAACAAGAAATAAACAATTTTATGTATGTTAATGAAAATGGTCATTTTAATCAAAATTTGAGCAACTAAATCAAACATTTAAGTTTAAAAAATCAATCATATAATGCTCATTGAAATAACTATGTATACGACAATAATAGAAAAATAAATTTGAAAAATTGAACTTACTAATTTTAGAAAATTAACAAAAAAAGGCGACTAAATCTAAAATGGTGTGTTGAACTAAAATATCTACAATGCTAGATTTAGGATTGAGAGGGGAATAATCTATAATACTAGGGTTGTCAAAAAAAACCCCGTTCGGGCGGGGATTTCCCGATTTGACCAGGGATGGGGTCAAACAGGGGAATTTATTCAGGGCCCCGTCCAGGGACGGGGCGGGGATGGGGACAGTATCCCCGCCTCAACCCCAACCCCGAATTTTTATATATATTTTTATTTCCTCCCCAGTCCCCTCTCGCTTTCTGCAATCTGCAACAAAACATCCCTTCCCTCTCGCTCTCACCCATCCCTCTCTCTCGCTCTCGCTCTCGCTCATCTTCCCCTCTTGTTCATCCCTCCCTCTCGCTCTCGCTCATCCTCCTCTCTCGCTCTCACTCATCCTCCCCTCTCACTCTCTGCATCCCTCCCCTCTCGCTCTCGCTCATCTCTCCCCTCTCGCTCATCCTTCCCCTCCGTTGAAGTCTGTCACGAATGGGGCCCCGTGGGTACCCCATTTCCCCAACGAGGAATCCCTACCCCCGTCCCCGCCTTCAAATGGCGGGGACGAGGGTGGGGATGGGGAACAATTTCCCCTACGGGGTCAGGGACAGGGGACGCTATATAATACCCATAGAAAGAATTATGTGTATATAATAATCATTTAGAAATGAATTTGAAAATTTTAACTTACTAATTTTAAAAACTCAAAAAAAAAAAAAAGATGGACTAAATTTACAATGGTAGATTGAACTAAAACATCTCCAATGATGGATTTAAAATTGAGAATTAGAAGACTTTCTATTGCTCTAAGAAAGAACTATGTATACAATAATAATAGGAATATAAATTTGGAAGTTAGCCTCTACATAGAAAAACAAAGAAAAAAATTTGGATTTGGATTTAGATTAGAGATTTTACAAACTATTCAATTTCAAATCACAAAAAGATAATTTACCAGGAAGTGTTGACAATACAAAAAGAAGGCCAATGACATACTTCACCATCTTTATGATTCCTTTGTAAAGATTTGAAAGAAAAGTTTTGAACAACATGTTGTAAATATGGAGAAATCGAATGGGTTACCAATATATATCAAACTTCCAAAAAAAAATGACGACGTGGCAATATGAGGAATGATTGATAATACACAATCGTAACAAACAAGCATATGAAAAGGTGGAAAAGGGATGGGAGGGTAGAGAATAGGAATTTTGTTTAAAATTGAAGGGCAATATGGGAAGGTAAAGATTCTCATTTTTGAATCACACCCCTTTTGACCGCTAACACATTCACATGTCAGTTGAGTTGTGTTATAAGCCATTTTTAAAAGTGTATTTATTTATTTTTACATAAAAGCATTCTAAATAGCATACTATGCTAGATTAGGTTTCATGAATGATATTAACAACATGTGATTAAATAAAAATAATAATTTAAAGCCGAATGATTTAAAGCTATTGAATTATATCATTTGACCCCACCACTTGCCTTTCTAAAGGACAATGCCTTTGAACATTTTTATTTTTGGGGCTAATCTTCCCTTGGATTTTTCTTGCTGTCACATCTTAATTTGTTGAATTATTATCAAAACTATCAATAGATATGATTTTAGATTATTTCTTTTAGTTAGAATGTGAAAATTGTATGTGATTGAAAAGCTCAATTTAATTATGTTGGATTTTATATGATTTAATTTATATTGAATACTACATCCTAGTTTTCTTTTTCTTTTCTTTTTAATAATTTTTGAAAGGCACTGTATGTTAGTTTTTTGAATCGAATCTTGAGGTTGATAGTATGAACACTATGCCAAATGAACTACGGCACACTGTATGTTAGTTGAGGAGTAAAAAAAAGCAACTTTATTTTTTTAAGAATTATTTTTAGATAATATACTTTATTTTAATTTTAAAAAGTTAAGGCTCATAAAAGTTACTTTCATTAATAACTTTTTAGATTCTTTTCAAATAAAGTAAAATGAGTACACTTATTTACAAATATAACAAAAAGTTACTGTCTATCAACGATAGGCCACGGTAGACATCTATTGAGTCTATCGATATCTATTAGCATTAGTGATAGATGTCTATCACAGTTTATTGGACCTATCATTATTAGATAATAACATTTTCTCATTCTTAAAAGTATTTAATTTCAAGTCATACTTTTTTTTTTGTTCAAATTACATATTCTTCCTCATTTTTGTTGATGTTTCTTATTTATTCCACTTTTTTTAGGGTTAAAAATGTATTTAATGATTGTTTTTCCTTTGTTTACCTTTCTTATTGAAAAGCAAGATAGAAATGTATGTTTTTCCTTGTTTGTTAAAAAATTAAAATAAAATAAAGGGCTACACTTGAATTTTAGTTTTCTAAGGACAAAATATTCAAAAAAACATTATGTTATTATAATTTTTATATTTATTATGTATATTGCAAATAAAAGTAATAATATGATACATTTACTTACCTTTCAAATAAAAAGTTTTAAAATACAAAAACAAGAAACTATTATCAAATAAATATATATATTAAAAAGAAACACAAAGATTAATAAATATCATTAAATAATTAAAAATTAAAAACCAAATTAAATGTATTTGTAACAAAAGATTCGATTAAAAAAGTTTCTCTCAAACAAATACTAATTTATATTGATTTCAATTCTAAGAGACTATTTCATAAGGTAGATTATTAAATTTACTCGTCATTAATCTGATCACGATCGATAACAATGTGACAATATTTTGAGAGAGAAAAATGAAAAATAATTTTCAAATTAAGAGAAAGAGAGATTGAGGAATAGGATAAGGAATTGGTGTGGCATTGGTGTCTACAAGTCATTGTCTCTCACCTCATTTTCTTGCAAAGTTTGCTTTCTTCCTTTCAACCTTTTCCTCAATTTCTATTGGTCAATAATAATTTAATCTCTCTATAATTTCCATCTAATTTGTTTGATTCTCTATTTTATTTTTAGCATTCTATTCCTATCACTAAAAATGTAAATGATTATTCAAAAGTTCTTCGAGAAACGTGTTTTGTGGAGTTGAAGTTTATATAGATTTATGCGAATATGGTTTTTACCTAATAATCTAGAGGTGTTCATGGATTAGGTTGAAGCACTTTTTAGACTCAATCCAATTGTTCGAGTTGCCAGTTTCTTCAACACAATCAACCTTTATTAAACAATGAACTCAACTCAACCCAACCCCGAAACATTTAGGGTTAGGTTGATTCGGGTTAATCGGGTTATGTATTTAAATTTTATTCTAAAAATAAGTAAAAATATTTAATTATTTTTATATATTGAATTAAGATTAATAATTTAATTTTAATTTATATTATTAAATTTTCTTTCCAAAGTGCTAAAAATTATTATTAAGAGTTGTTGGAGAATAAATTGAAAAAAAAAATTAATTATTAATTATATGTATATATAATTATATTATAAGTAAAAAAAAAACATATGTTTTAAAATTAATATTAAGTTCAGGTTGGTTCGTTTGAGTTATTTAAGGTGAATGCATGAACTATCCCAACCCATAAAATTTTAACTTATTTGAATCCAATCCAAACTGTACAGATTGTGTTAGGTTGATCGGGTTTTTCGAGCCATCGGATTTTTTGAACACCCTTACCTAATACGTAATATTCTAATTCTCTTTGTTGAATGTATACACTTGATTTGAAGAATGTAGCACGTGGATGTTCAGTTTTCAAAAGTTAAAAAAGTATTTTGATAGTTGAGACAATTCTCTCTATATTCTTTGTAATAACTTCGAACTGAATAGGAATTCCTTTATTTATAAAGTTCACATGTATTGTGTAGGTTTGAGCTTGGTTTGTCTATAGACCTAACCCTTAGTCCTAACTACTTGAATTTTGGGTTAGGATGGCTTTGGGCTAAGTTTATTCTTTTGGCTCAATTGAACGTTGATCCAAATATTAATACCAAATCGAACCAAATTAATTTATCCAATCAACGAAAACATGCGACACCATCAAGATCTATTAGGTTTTATCTTCAAATTAAATTTAGGACACATGTCGACTTTTAATCGGTCCTAAAATTGATCATTTGTAATTTGTCATTGATTTGAGTAATAATGTGCCAATTTATGATTGGTGAAATTTTCTCATTCAACGGTTTTATGTCAAAGTTAACAAATTTATTAGATGCAAAATAGATACAACATTGATTAAACTTGTTACTTTACAATACATATATATTAGTTATCGGTAGGTAGGTTAATGACGTAACTCATGTAATTCTTCGTTTCAAAAAAAAAGTTATATAGGCCAAACATTGTATACCCTTTACAATACTTTTTTTGTACAATAAAAGTTAAACCTTAATAAAAAAAAAAATGAGTTTGGTGGAAAGTCATTCAAAAAAATAATAATAAATAAATAAAATTTGTCAAGAATTAATGGAAAAAATGATTATTAATACGAATAACAGAAACTTTATTACAGCGATATGTACGTTTAATGTACTCTACGGATAAATGAATACATAGAATTGAACATTAAGACATTCTAAACCAGTAGATATAAATTTAAAATGTTATGAAAATTTTAAATAGTTATTATTATTTAAGAAATTAGATGAAAGAAATAAAAGCAAAATTCTCTCTTTCAACATGTATGACTATGCTACAATAATAAAGTAGTGCAAAAGCATAGCATGTTAAATGGTCATATGTTTAACCTTTCCTAATATATTGGGTCTTTGAAAGGTAATATGTAATCTAAATAGTTATTTATGGAACAAAATGTATTGGAAAAAAAGGTCCTCTCTCTTGTTTACCTTGGCCCCATATATTAGTTAGTAAAGAATTTTGCAATAATTTTGGAGGGACAATTTTGACCTTTAGCCACATAAAATGTCACATTCTTATTGTACTTTCCTTATGGTTATTGAGGAGAAAGGAAGCATTAAACCAAACTCATTTTTTAGTTTCTTCTTTCTTCTCCTTATTCTTCTTCTTACCAAATATTCTTTGGTATTTATTTGTCACTTTCCTTTAAACTATTACACCTTTTGGTATTCTCCTCCTTTTTCCTAAGTGAAAGGGAACTTTCACATTTAATTAATCACTTGAATTAAAATATACCACATGTCATATTAAAGTAACTATGATTTTATCCCTAAAGTTATATAATAGTTTCTTTATTTAAATGATTTACAAAACTTATCTCATCATGTAACATGTTTAATAAGATATATAAAATTACATCAATGAAGAATTATATAATTTTTTTTTAAGTAGAGCTAATAAAATATATAATTGTTCGTATTAAATTCGTAACATATCAATTATTTTACACAATGGATAATGTAAAATTGGTCTATATTAATGCTTATACTGATTTTTAAGGGTTGTTTTTAAATATAGGAAAATGAACTAACTTATTTACAAATATAACAAAATGTTATTGTCTATTAGTGATAAGTACTTACAGACACTAATAAACATCTATTAGTATCTATATGGACATTGATATATATCTATCAATGTCTACCACTGATGGACAATGACATTTTGTTATATTTGAAAATATTTATAACACTTTTGTCATTTGAAACAATTGTCGGTTTTTAATTTTTTCTTAGAGGGAAGATCCAATTGGTTGGTGGGAAACTCCATGTAAGATAAAGATCTATTGTCTTTAGCCTAAGCGAGCATAGTTTAGCATACAAATATCTGCTTGTGACCTAGAAGTATGTGTGGTTCGAATCTTCTTACCGACTGTATTAAAGAATAATATGCCAAAATGAGTATAACCAAAAAAGTTTCTACTCAGAAGTGTATGTCCAAATCTCTACCACTTATTTATGATATGATATATCGTCTTACAAAACGAAAGAAAGAAAAAACAACCTTAGTTTAAATTGTACAATCAAGATTTTTAGTGTATTAGTAACTTTTAATAGCGAAGTTTGTTTTAAAAGGAATTATATGAGCCAAAATATTACTAGAAGATGAAAAATATGTTTAAACCAAAATCTTGAATATTTTGTGTATGGTCCACATGGTTAGGTTATTTATGGGACAAATTTAGGTTGGGGTACCAAAAATTTTGTCACATTCTTGTTGCAATTTTGTGATAACAAGAGAGAGAGAGGAAGCATTGAAACATGTTCCATGTTCAATCCAATTTCATTCTTTGATTCATTTCTTCTCCTTTGTTATTATCATTTACCTATTGAACTATACTAACTTTAACTATCAAATTTATCACATGATAATAGACATGATATAGAGGTCTCTATGCTTTTATCCAAAGTAGATAAATGTATTATTTTCTTATCTATTTTATATAGAAATTTGTCAAAAAGTGATCTACAAAGTGTACTTAATTTAAGAAAGGAAATGCATTTCAAAAATAAAAATAAAAAAAAAATTAACAAGGGGAAAAGGGTTGGTAGGGTAGAGTATTAATCCATTGGTTCAAAGTTTATTTTGGCCCTTATAATATCTAAAGCTTTACATAAAATACTATTTTAGTTCTCATAGTCAATTTTCATCCTTTGTTTAACTTAAAACATAAACACAAAAGTACATCGATTTTAAATCTAATATTGAAAGGGTAAACCAATTCTTACTATAAACATATTTAATTTCATCAAATTACGGCTTAAATTTTTAAGGTGTAAAATTTTGTAATCACTATTTTATTTGAGAGTTTGTTAATGACAATATTCACATGTACATTTTATAGTGAATTAAAATTGTTGTGGATAAATTTGGACCAAATGACATAATCAATTTTAAGTAAGTCTGTAGGCTATCAAACCAAGAAAAGAACGAACATCAAGCCAAAAACCACACCCCAAGACCCAATCGGGCCTAAAAAATAAGAGAGGTTGGGCCAAAGGCCGGAAGTAATCTACTTGACTTTAGCTAAGGCCAAGGTTGAGACTCTCCTTTCAATGAACGGGTCATACTCAATGTGTTCCCCAACACATTTGGGCATGGAAAAGGGGAAAAGACCTAAATGATCTGCATGGCACCGATCCTCCCCATTTGATGAATGAGGTGTATCAAATGCATGTCGCAACCCATTTGGTTCGAGGATAAACCTAATTTGACTCCGAAACCCTGATCCGAATGTCCTACGTCAGGAATTTGTTATAAATACATAATTATAACTTCAAAAGAAGTAAGTTCATTTTTATCCCTAAAACTCTTGCTACAACCCAAAGCTCTTACTTACTTATTAAAGGCTCGTTATTGCAAGTACTACACCAGTGCCCTGATTCTTTTTGTTATCTTGAATTATAAATTGGTGTCATTTGTAAGGACAACAGTTTTCTAACTTTTTATTTCAAAATTAAAAAAATCAAGACCAAATTGAACTTGTTTGCAATCTAGCCAAAAGAAAAAGTCTTACGATAAAGGATATTGGAAAATTTCATCCCATAGGCAAAAACCAATGAATAGACAAACCGTAGAGACTAGAATGAAAAGGAACAAAAAAAAATGCAAGATAGTAAAGGCTTAGATTGACAAAAATAAAATAATAATAATAAAATAAAAGATGAAGCACTTTTCAACCTCGAAGATATCTACCAAGTTGCAAAATTCCATATAAGTTTTATTTCATAACTCAAAATTTTTTGATGCTATACTAAAAATTGATATCGAGTTTGTCTAAATAGATGATCTCTTTTCTTTCTTTCTTTTTTCTTACTTTTGAATTTGAATCCTATTATTGTACACAGTGTATAGATAATGTAATTGTCTGTATTCTAATTAACGTATAACTATTTTGCTACTATTATTAATTTTTTATATATTATTTCTTTCAACAATCTTAAAATGTATTGTTTTCTAACATATAAGGTAAGAGATTCGAACCTCAATACTTCAATCTAATTATGTTTGTT
This sequence comes from Benincasa hispida, assembly GCF_027475165.1. Lineage (NCBI taxonomy): Eukaryota > Viridiplantae > Streptophyta > Magnoliopsida > Cucurbitales > Cucurbitaceae > Benincasa > Benincasa hispida. Next base: position 17,813,248 of record NC_143485.1, read on the forward strand.
GGGTTGGAAAAAGGATAATTATATGGCCTCCATCTAAAGAAAGAAAAAAACTATTTCTGATCAATCAATATGCACCGTCAAAATTTACGAGCCAGCACCAAATAAAGTCAAAAATTAAAACTACACATCCTTCTTCTAGAAATATTTGTATTTTTTGGTAACATATTTTCATATAATGAAAAAATACATGAAAATTCAAATAAACTCCAAAATCTCTATTTTAGTAATTTCCCATTATTACAATAATGGACAAGGATATTTTTTTGCATGCAGAAAAATGTAAGAAAAAAATGGAATATTTATTTACATGCTATTTTTGCCACCTGTTTAATAAAAACGCCGAGTCCCTATCAAGCGAATCGGGACCGTACAAAGGAAATCAAGTAAGAAAATATTTGCCGTTGATTTGTTTATATTTCAAATAAGATGCCAGCGTCGTAGAGACTGCTACGCTGACAGGAACCGCCTTGCCAACTTGCCTTTTTCTTGACTTGTTCCCATCTCTTATTTTCCACCGTTTGTTTGTTTTTTGTTTTTTTTTTCTCTTCAACTTTTTTCTCCTTTTTTTTAATGATTTTTGTGTTTTTCAAAATTATATTTCATTGCTTAATAATGATGTAAATTAAAAAATTGAAAAAGATCTAGCTAAAGAAACCAAATCTAATATATTAGTCTTCATTTTGTTGGCTTGAGATTAGGATTGGTAAGATTCCTCGCGAGGTCGGGTCTTCATGGGGACCCGCCTCGATCGGGGCGGAAAATCCCCGATTTTACCAGGGATGGGGTCAAATCGAAGAAAATTTTCGAGACCCCGACCCTGATTAATCCTCGATCCCCGTTTTGATATATTTATATTTTTATAAATATATATTTATAATATATAAAATAATTTATTTATATATATGTTTATAATGTATAGTATTGGATTGGAGCCCAATATTAAATATCCAAATTCTAACTCTAAGCTCAAACCAAGCCCAAACATAAATAAAATCAAATTTTAATTAAAAAAAAATTGAGAATCCTTACGGGAAATCCCGCAAGGAACTAGTAGGGGAATCTCCACGAGGAAACGGGGAATGGGGCCCGCGGGGACCCCGTTTCCCCGACAGGGAATCCCTACCCCCGTCTCCGCCTTCAAATAGCGGGGATGAGAGAGAATGTCCCCCACGGGAGACGCCCCTCCCTCCCCCCAAGCCCGTTGCCAACCCTACTTGAGGTTGATATTGAGCATATTATTAATAAAGTGAAATCAATAATATAGTATATTTTTTTAGATTAACGATGTTGGAAGTGAATTGGTTGACCGTTGAATATATTCGAGTGTGAGACTTAATTAGCAATGAATATTAACCTGTCACGATACTACACACCAGGTTAGTGTTTAGTTGCACTCTAATGCTCGATAGATTCGAAGTGATGTCAGGTCAGATAGATGTGTAGTGTGTTATATTGAAAGAAGATTATTTTCTTCGTTTTATAGGAAGAAGCATGTTGAAATTGTGAAACCCGGAATTCCATTTTCCCTACTTAAGCAGGTGATTAAAGGAATTAACTAAGTGGAAGTTAAATCCTATGTTGAAGAGAAGGAAAATTCCAAATGTTTAAATAAATTTGTTTAGTAGCTTTGAAATAAGCCTTAACTAGTGAAAATTTGGTTAAATATGATCCAAAAAGGAACCATGCGTTTGAAGCCAAGAAAGAAATGGCTTAAGTATTTGACAATGCTTTTGGCCTTGCGCTAGGCGTTGGTATGGTGCCATACGTTGTCCATGAACATTTGAGAGGTTATTTGTGCGTTGAAAGAGGTTGAAGTATGGCCGAGAGGAAAGGCTATGCGGGGACAAGCATGTGGCAACCTATGTCTTAAGAGGTTAGCAAAGCATATGGTAGCCTCAAGTTGCGCGAACATAGACACTGGTAGACGATCGTGTAGCAAAGCGGGGAGCTACACGATGAGGTAGGCAATCGTATAGGCGGGCGTTGGACGATCGGGCTATACGATAGACAAAGTACTACACGATCAATGTAAGCGTGGAAGCTAGGCGATAGCGCTAAACGATAACACTAGACGATAGCCGAGCTTCGCTAGACGATGGGCGTCAGCGCTACACGATGAGCAAGAGCTATGCGGCAACACTATGCGACGATGCTATGCGGCAACGTTATGCGACGATACTATGCGGCAACGCTATGCGACGATGCTATGCGGCAACGCTATGCTACGGTGCTATGCGGCGGCCTTGCTAAACGATAAGCTATGCGATGATGTTATCTGGTGGCCTTGCTAAACGATGAGCTATGCGGCGATGAGACAAGCTATGGTGAACGCATGGTGAATTTTCTTTGCGTTGCTAAGGCTAGTTAGTTGCGTTGGTCTTGAACAAGAGACTAAGGACATTGACAAGCAACAAGGACATACATGCGTTGGTCATAAGGGATGCGTTAGCAAGAGCCTAGGCGATGGTAAGTTATACCATGAGGTGTTGAGTTGAAAACTAGGTTGACCCAAACGTTGTTATGCGTTGGTGATGTGCTATGTACCGAGGACATCCAAGGGCATGTAGGGGCATAGAACAAGGCTTGAGCAAATAGTATGCATTGAAGAGGGTTGGTCATAATCCTAGTTGAGCGCATAGGCCAAAGGTAAGCCATGCGGAAGAGGAAGGCATGCAACCAAGGATGCGATGCCTTGAGTTTAGTATGACTCAAGTGATGCGCTGATGAGAAAGCCACGAGTTGATGATGACTAACCAAGAAAAGGACATGCACAACCAAGCAATAAAGTTAGGATGAGTCTTGCGAGCATCTAGCATATGTGACCAAGTTGCGTCAATGGGATGCACAAGGTAAGGTTGCGTTAATTGGAAATGGCACAATCGAGGTTAGTAGGTCGCATATAGGGAAAGGTGTTAGGCGGCAATGGCTTGAAGGATGTTATGTTAAAAGACACCTCAATGGCGCAAAGATAGGGTGGACGCATACGCCACTGTGTGGTGTTCGGACATAGGTATGTTACGCCAATTGGATGGACGCATATAAAGGATGAACACATATGAAGGATGGATGCATATGAAGTTAGATGAACACATATGAAGTTGGATGGACGTATATGACGTTGGATGAATGCATATGAGATTGGATAGACGCACTCAAGGTCGTCATCCGAACATGTGGCTTGTTGGGAAGAAATCTTAGGCCTTAAGCAAATAAAGTGGATGTACAAGAAGACATAAAAATTTGAGGTCTATGTGTTGGTAAAAAGGGGAAGAAGACACCTTGGATTGCGATGACGTATGATTGCGTTAATAGTGTAAGGAAAGGACACTTGGACATGCGGCCAAGTAGGAGGTGTCGGCCTTGGAGAGATTTTGGACGACTATAAATAGGGCCAAGAACTTCTGATGATAACTAGAATTCTCTTCAAAGGAATTATGAAGAGCGTATGAGAGTCAAGTAGGAGGAACTATGCGTTGATGGAAGAACGCATGCGTTGGTAGTAAAAACCATGTGTCGGTCATGAAGTTCCAAGAGGAGGAGATGTTGTCGGACAAGAAGGTCTGGAAGTAGTATCAATTTGAGACAAGGATATCTCCCAGAATACTTGTGCGTTTGGAGTGATTCCAAAGCCACCTGAAAGATCTGAGAGTCTAGTTTTTAGGGTAGGACTGCAGGAGAATAATCTCCAAGGAATCGGGCTGAAGAATGAGGAAAAGACAGAAGGGTCGAGCTGTCAGGTAAACTTGGGCCAGCCTTGATATATTGATGATTCTGGCCAAATCACGAAAAGTTATAAGCTAATATTTTAGGGTAAGCTTCCTGAGACATTTTAGAACATGTTTGTAGTTAAATTAAGGTTTGGAACTATGAGTAATCTAAGCTGATAATTGAATCTGGAATTTAGGGTTCAAAAGGGAGCCTGAGGTGATCAAGAACTTCTAGAGAGAAAGGTTCCTAAACGATGAAGGTGAGTGACTAAATATTTGACTAAATATTTGCAATGTTTTTAAGAAACCATATTTCTAAAGAAAGATCTTTCAGATAAAGACGTGTTTTCTATGTTTTATTAAAGAAAGTCATTGTATGACTAGTTTTACTTGAAACTCGATACCGAAGGACATTTGAGAAGGTATTCGAGCAGCTCGATACTGAAGGACACAGTTTTGAGAAGGTATCTGAGTAAAAGTACCTAAAGCACGACGGCACTTTTTCATAAGAATCAGTTTTCTTGTCACTCACTAGGCTAGCAAGCTCACCCCATTTTTCAAATGTTTTCTTCCCAGTTAGCGAAAGGTGAGGAGTTCCAAGGGGTTGCTAAGGTCAAGGTCTGCCACAAGCCACAGTTACACTTCTTAAGGGTTTTAAGAGTGGTTATAGTAAACTTTGTAGTTAAGTCTTGGAGTTGTATAAACATTACATTGTAGTAATAAAATGGGCCTACTAAATCAGTTGTTGTTATCTCATTGACTTAAAGTTTACTCAGTATATTAAAGAGGTTCAGATGAGCAGTAGGGTTTAGGGTTTAGGGTCAAAAGGGTGGTATCTGCGGTCCCTCACGCCTCTCCTCAGACTCAGGAGTGCGGGCACAGGACGGGGTGTGACATAAATTCTCTTACTACGCCCATTAACTCAAGTTGTATTATCCACGAATTTTACATCGAAATTACCCCTAAAGTATAGATGTGTTAGCTCGAAAATTTTTTTAGGGATAGTTCGAGGTGAACTCTGCATGGCATAATGTGCACCTCAATACGTTGGTAGTCTTCATGGACACATATTTCAATCAAATCGTCGCACGTGGCAAGTCGTTATTTTACCCCTATAACATATTTTATAATAGTTTTACTAGCTAGTTAAGTTGTGCTCTACTTTTAACTTTTTTTTTTTTTAATTTGGTATTTAGATTTAAAAGTTCAATTATAATCCTTATATTCCTCTTTTAACCATTTCAACTGGAGGAAAAAAATAAAAGAGCAAATTAGGTAGGTAAGTGGAATTAGGTAAAGGGTAAAGAAAACTAGTTTTTAATGGGAGTAATTTATGACTTCCTATTCTAAAATCAAATAAATTTTGTTTTGAATTATTAAAATAGAAGAGGAATTTATAAATAAAGTTGGGTGAAAATTCAAATAAAAAGTCACTTTATGCTAATCAAATTTTGCTAGCTACGATTTTTTGTTAATCAACTGTAATGTGAAAACATTAAATGAATAGTTAAAAAGTTGATTTTCAATCGAAATAAAAGATTAAGAAAAGATTATAAATTCAACCAAAACTAATCTTTCTATCCTAATAACGATTATTGGCAAGGGCGCTTATAAAAAGTAGTGATAATTATAGTGAGAAAAGAGCTTTGAAATTTCTCTCTTTCCATTTTTCAAAATACTCAAAATCCACCTACTTTTGCCAATTCATTCTCTTTTTCATTTCAAAAAAGAAAAAAAAAAGTTAGATATCTTAAATTTAATGAGAAGATTTAATCAAACCAATAATAATACTTTTAAGACCATAGAAACTTAATCAAAACAAAACTCTAAATTGTAAGCTTAATTAATAATCTCTAACCTATAAAAGAAACTCTACTTTAGCTTACCTCATTGTTTTTGCCCTTTTCTTTTTCCATATAACTTTTGCTTATAAATAACTGAATAAAAAATCTCCACTATTTGATTATTATAATCATCATCCATGACAAAATAAAATAAAATATATTTATATGATCCGTATATTTTAAGTTTGATTTCTATTTGTTCTTTAGATTTTAAAATGTTATATTTTTAGTCGGTAAGTTTTAAGTTTGATTTCAATTTAGTACTTTAGTTTTAAAGTGTTACGATCTTAATCTTGAACTTTGAGTTTCGTTCTAATTTGGTTCATAAATTTCAAATTTTACATTTTTAACCTCAAATTTTTACTAAATATTTTATTTTTTAATTCTTTTAAATTAATTAATAAACGTTAATTAATTAATTAGAATATCTTTGATGGACATGGCCAGCATGCCAAGGAAAATATAACTTGTGGGGTCGACACAACAACTAGCAACCAAGCTTTTTTTTTTCCTTTTTTGCAATAAAAAGAATAATTATTAAAAAAGGGAAAAAAAAAAAGTTTCCCTATTTTTTAAAATTCATATGGGAAACGAACCGCAATGAAGAGTTGGGGAAATTATTTTACTTTTAAAAATGTGTCGCACATGTTGTATATCATGTTTTATTTATTAGCAATGGGACCCACCTTTTTGTATTCTTTTTATAAAATTAAATTTTATTCTTAACTTCATTCTCTACATGTAGACAAGGAATGATTTAGGGAAAAAAATTGAAGATTACGATTGTGGGAAAACATAATAAACATATACTTTATATGAAATAAAGCTGGGGTTGGGAAACAAAAATAATATAGCAATAATTATTATTATTTTTTTAAAAAAATACAATAATGCAGTTAAATCACAAGTTTTGAGAGTAAAACATAAGTGTTCTCATCGATATTTAGGGATTATTTGGGACACTAAGTTGAGATAAGATATTTGGAGTTCATATATCGGTAGAGTTTATATTTTTGTGTTTGGGGTGTAGAATTATTGAATAAAAAATTTTCAAAACAAAAAAAGTAATCGTAAAAATATATTATCTAGAGTTATTTAATCTAAGTTCTTATATATGTGTTTGGGGTGTAGAGTTTAGTTCATATGTCTGGGTATGTAATGCAGTTTTTTAAACTCTAAATAATATGTTTTTATGATTACTTTTTTTTTTTTGAAACTTTTTTATTCAATAATTCTACTCATCTTTGTTTGAGTAAAATATAGATTGCAATTTTTTTATTTTAATTTTTAGAACTTTTCTTTAATTCTTTCTTTTTTGGACAATGAACAACAATAAAATCATTATATTTACGGTAGAAATATGGTTAAATAAAATGAGAAACTAAAGCAAAATCAAAACTTTCTAACCAATTTTTCTCCATGAATTTCATTATCATCTTCTTCTTTTTTTTCTTCTTCCTATTGTTGCTCTATATTTTTACTATGTCATGTATTTTTTTTAGTTAAATCTCCCTCATCATCGTAACAGTCAATTGAATGTCACCATGTTTCTCCAATAGTTTCACTTTCATTTCCTCTAAATTTGGAGGATCATCAAAGAACAAATCTCTATTTCTCACTAATTCTTGCTGGAAAATATTACAGGAAACTTTTTTTCATTTTATGGTTTTTTTTGTTATATGTTACATACTTTTCGTCTAAATATTCTTAATACTGCATTTGATATGTGAAATCATTACGTATAAATATTTCACTTAATGTAGACAAAAGAATATTTTTTATATAATCAACAACCCTACAACATTCTTTAACAATCATCAGTAGTAGTCGAAAGTGGTTGTTGAAGTTGATTATCAAATATGATTTTTGCTGGAGTTTATAGCCGGAGGTGGTTGTCGGAGCCTAAAATTGGTCACATGAAGGTGTATTGAAGTTGGTTGTTGAAGTTTGTCATCGGAGGTGGTTTTCAAATTTCGGAGTTGGTCGAGCGAAAGTGGTCGTCGAAGTTGATCGTCAAATATGATTTTCACTAAAGATCGTAGTCGGAGGTGATTGTTGGAGCCCAAAGTTAATCACATGAAGGTTGAATTAGAGTTGATTGTCGGAGTTTGTTGTCGAAGGTGGTTGTCGAAGCCTCGAGTTGGTTGTTAGAGTTGCTCACTCAAAGGTGATCATCAAAGGTGATTTTCATCGGAGTTTGTAGTCGGAGGTGGTTGTCAGAGTTGTTCATCAGATTTTGTTCTCGAAGCCAATTGGTTGTCGGAGTTGGTAGTGCGAAGGTAGCCGTCGGAGTTGGATCACTGGTGATGGTTGGGAAGAAAGAAGAGTTGGGGTGGGTTGAGGTGAGTTGGTAAAATATACCAACTCAACTCCACTAACATTTAAAGTTGGTGGGCCAAACAATAAGTTGGTATAACTCAACTCAACTCATGTTGGTGAACCAAACACCCCTATTAATTTTAGATTGTGTCTGGTTAACTTTTTAAGGATTTAATTTTGAAACTAAATCATTTAAAAAAAATTAAAATATTTAGGATTTGTTTGATAGAAAATTCAGATTATGTTTTATGTTTTCAAATTCAATAAGTTCAGCAAATATGTGTTTAGCAGACAACTCAGATCCTATTTCTGAAAACTGTTTTCGAATTTTGTGATCCAAACAATGCAAAAATCTGAAAACAACATTTTTTATATTTTAATTGTATCCAAATTTTGAATTTTAAATTTTAAAATAAAAATTAAAAACATTTAGAGATATAATATGTCATATTATAAAATCAATTTTTTTAAATATAATATGTATTATGAAAATGATTTAATATTACAAAACAATAAATATATTTTTTTAACATAAATCATATTCATCAATAAACTAAATAGTTTATTGTCAGCTAGATATCATTGGGTTACTATAACTAGTTTTATGATTTATAAATATATAATATCAAACACATTTCTAACATTTGTTAAAATTATAATCTAATTTCTAAATCTAGTACCTAAAAACATAAAGTACAACTTTGTTTCCATTGAATTTATTGTTTTCAAACTTTCAAAGTGTGTTTTAAACTGTTTTTATCAAACGAGTTTAAATAAAAATGACATGTTTGAAATACATTTTTTCTCTAGTCATCTAAACAGGCCTTTAGTACACAAATATAAGTACGAATACCAAAATCTACATTTTTGTTTAGAACAAAAGACAATTTAGGTCGCATTGTTAACCATTTTGTTTTTTGTTTTTTATATTTGAAAAACATGTTTGATTTCTCACAATTTCTTACTTATGGTTTTCATATTTCTCATATAAATTTGAATTCTAAGTTAGTTTTCAAAGATATACAATCAAGTTTTTTAAAACTATTTTTTTTAGTTTTCAAAATTTGGCTTTAATTTTGAAAGCTCTCATAAAAATTTAGACAACAAAAATATATAAACCAATAGATGAAAAATGATATTTATAGGTTCAATTTTCCCAAATTGAAAACCAAAAACCAAGGCCCCTTTCATTTGGCTTTTTATTTTTAGTTTTTAAAATTAAGTTAAATTCAATCTTACCTCTAAATTTTTTATTTTATTATCTATTTTTAAAAAACTAAGCACGGTTTTGAAAATTAATATATATATTTAAAAACTTGATTTTGTTTTTAAAAAAGCTTAAAATTCAACCCTTTTAGTTAAGATAAATGAAAACACTCTTAAAAATTTAAGAGAAAATAAGTTTGATTTCTTAAAACGAAAAAATAAAAATCGAAATAGTTAACCAATGTGATCCAAACAGGACCAAATATAAATTTTACATATATGTATTATTTTATTATGAAAAATACCAAAATGAACTACCTAAATACTAAAATGAACTTAAATCTTATAAACAATCCTGATTTTAATCATGATTTTATGTTTTACTTATTCATACTTCATGTTGTTAATACGTATTGAAAAGATATTATTGTGACATTTCGTTACATTCAATTTAGACTACGCAACATGTTTGATTTATTCTTTTAATTGAAGATATAAATACATTAATTAGATTTAGATAATATAACACATTTGGTTTATTCTTTTAATGGAAGATATAAATACATTAATTAGTTGAATTATGTTGGTGTTAGCAAATAAGATAGTGTAGGTGTGATGGTTAATTAAAAATTATAAATTCAAGATCCTAATTATTTATAGTTCATCTCAAATCTACGTACGTAACATCATGTCACCTAATTTAAATAAATTTAAAGAAGAATTGATTTTTTTTTCAAAGTTTATGAAAAAAAAATTAAGATAAGTATGATTCAAAAGCCTAGAAAATATATGCATATGAAACTATAAAGTTTAAATGAAGTTGGTAACTTATTTTCAAAATAAATTTTTTGCTTTTTTCTTTTCTGAAAAAAAAAAATGACATGAATTGTAGATCCATATTTATTAGAAAATTACAAACAAGGGATGTTTATATTAGGAAATATAAATTAAAATATATTTGAACAATGTAAGCTGAAGTGGAAGTATTTGTACTCTCTTTATGGAGATCCATTACTTCTGCAAATTTCTTTATTCAAACATATATTTAAACAAAATTAATTATTTTATTAAAATAAAATGGAAATAAATTCATTTGGATTTTGTTGTTTAAAAAATTAAAAGTACACGGCATGCCATTAATCGATATTCACCCAACTATATAGAATCAAATCAAATATAATTTAAGTAAATAATAAAAATAGAAAAATAGTTGTATTTAGATCACGAGAGTCAAGATAATGATATAGATTAAAATAATAGTGAAAATTAGAATTTTCTTTAAATTCTTGCTTAAAATATTAATACACAAATTAAAAGTCCAAATTATGTAATTTGTAAGTCATGTCGATTACTTCAAATTAGTACAAACGAGTTTTAAAGAAAAAGGAAAATACAAATTATTTAGGTAAATCAACGCATTTCCATAATAAATAAATAATATCGTTTAATGAAAATTATATATATATTTTTAAAATATTTATTATAAAGTCAAACAAAAATGAGAAAATAATTCAACTCATTTGGCTTAATCAAAGCATCCAATTCAGAAAATTGTTTTTCTATTTTTTTTTTTTTACATTTTAATTGCAAATATTAAAATTTAGATTTCATGAAAGAGTATACATTGATTTTTTTAGGGTAATTATACATTGAATTAGAACCGTAGTTAATGGTTACAATTTCTAATTAGTTTTTAAAAAAATATATTTCCTTTAAATATTTGTTTTCGAAATTATGCAATTTTTTATATATATTAATTAATGTGACCACTTAACTTTGGCGGCAAAATCTATTAATTATCATATTTCATAATTATTATTATATGGCTCCCTCAACTTTTATATATTTGTCTAATAGATCCTTCGAAACGAGGCTATTTATGGATACAATTGAATTTTGTGTATTAATTCGCTATTTATGGATACAATTGAATTTTGTGTCAACGAATTAATAAGACGTGTTTGATCACCGTTTGGTTTTTAGTTTTTGAAAATCAAGTTTATTTTCTTTCAATATTTCATCATTCATAAGTAAAATAGTTGAATTCTTAGTCAAATTTCAAAAATAAAAAAATTTTTAAATTTCAAATTTTGATTTGATTTTTTAAAACATTGGTAGAAAATAGATAAAAAGTAAAAATTTTAGAGTGGAGTGATGTTTTTAAATTTAATTTTTTTAAAAAAAGTTACCAAATGGAGTATAACCTTTCAATTTAAGTCCATTAAATTCATGAAATTAAAAATGTGTTGAGGACGTCAAGAATCTATTAGACACAAAATTAAGAATTCAAGAATTTATTTGGTACAAAATCAAAATAGCTAGTAGGGCGTATTAGACATTTTTTTTTTTTTTTTTTATAAAGATTGGGACCTATACATAGAATTAAAAGTTCGATTCCAATTAAAAACTTTTTACATAAACTTAAAAGTTTGGACTAAACTTATGATATAATTTTTTTGAGCAAACTGCAAAAACCACTCCAGAAGTATGGTAGTAGTTGCAATTATACTCTCAAACTTTTAATTAAAAATTAGGCCCTCAAAACTTCTACCTATGTTAAAATTAGACCCTTGAATTTACAATAATTGTAGAAATTTTTACTCCAAAATGATAAAAACTGAACTATCAAACTTTTACAATTATGTAAGTATGACGATCTAAGTAACACTCGTGTAAGTTTCAGAGTTCAAATTTTATAATCGAAAATTTAAGGGTATTTTTGCCCTTTGCCCTTTTTTTTTTTTTTGGTTGATGCATTAGTTTTCACAATTATGAATTAATTAGCAAATCCTATTCTTATTGCCTTTGCACTAATAATTGGGTAAGTAGCACTTAAATCTAGGTAATTAGTAAGGTGACGAACTATTCTACTATTGAAACATTGATATCCATACATTGAAAAAATAACTAATATGAAAATTTAGTAAACTTTATTGTTTACAACTTACAAGTATTTTTTTTTTTAATAACCAAAGTTAAATGCCTACTATCACATTCAATAACTTGAAACAAAGAGAAAAATGATTAAGACCGAACTTTATGGAGATCAATATAGTGTTACACTAGAAAAGCTTGAAATAATTAAGTTAGGCGAAATATTATATTCTTATAAATTTCATTTAAGTATAATAAGTTTGAAAATTAATATTTTAATAAAGTAGACAAACATTAAGGTCAAGATGGCATTTTGGAAGAAAAAGTATACTTTAGACAAGTTTAATACTCTAGTCCTTTCCAATTTGTTTAGTCCAAGTAATTGCAAAGACCTAATTTTAATCAAAAATCGATGTGTCAACCTGAATATAGTTCAACTGATATAGATTTGTATTATCAACCTTAAAGTTTGAAATTTGATTGTCCATTAAAAAAATTTTAGAATATATATTTTTAAATATAACTTTTAGACTTAAATTTTCAAGGTTATAATCTTTCTAAATAATTATTAAAGCCCTTGCACCAAACTTTTTTTAAAAAAGGCATTGTATTTCTTGTTTTTGTTTCGATGGATGTTAATATAGAGAAAATTAATTTTTTTTAGTCTTTCAGTTTTGAATAATTATTGAGTTTTTAAGAATGTGTAGGTTTAATTTTTTGTATTTTCAGAAAATACTTTTTTAATGTTAAGATTTGAGAATATGTGAATTCGACCTTGAGTTTTCAAAATGTAATTTTTTTAATCATTGTTTTTTTTTTTTTTTTGCTAAATTTTCAAAATATATTTTTGTTAATTTGAAATTTTAAGAATAAGTTTAAAAAGTTGTTAGGATAATTTTTTTTTAGTAATTTAAAACAATTATATAACATTTTAAATTAGAAAATTATTTCCGGGAAGAACTAATGTTTTGAAATAATTTTTTTAATTTAAAATTTCATAAAATTATTTAAAATAATAAAACATATTACTTCATTAAATTTTTGGGAAATTCTTGTAAATAGGAAAATCTAAAAAATATTTACTCTTTAAAAAGGCCCCTTAATTTTTTAAGGGTGGATTTAGAATGCATTTTCAAGAGTCTAATTTTTTTATTAAAAAAATCATTTAAAGAAAATTAAAGTGTTTGGCAACGGTTCAAAATAGCTTTTAAAGTATATCTTCAACAATTTTTGTCAAAAATGTTTAAATAAAAACGAATCTTTTTGACAAATATTTGTTCTCAAATCAATCCAAATGGGCTTAAATCGGTTATTAAAAATTTTAGACTAAAAATACATATTTTGAAATTTTAGAAATTAAACACACCTTACCTTAAAAATTTAGAAATTAAAAAAGTATATTTGAAAATTTAGAGACCGAACACAATTATTCTTAGATTAGAAATAAAAATTGCAAAGGCCACTCTTAAAATATAATAGTAATTGTAATCATACTCTCAAACTTTTAAAAGTTAAACATCGGACTCTTAAATTTACGTAATTATAAAAATTATAATAATCATATAAATTTAAAAGTTAAATTTTTATCATTTTAAATGTCTAATTTAGAGTAAGTTTTAGATCTCTATTTTTAGATGGTAACTGCAGCTATTATCATACTTTCATGAGTGATTTTGCAGTTTTTTTTAAAATAAAAAAATAAAAACTATTCCCAAACGGTTTCCGTTAATTTGGCCGTGTTAGTTAGTCTCCAAAATGCGTTTCATTTCTTTCCTCTACCGTTAACCGTTAACGACGTAGCCTTAAAAAAAATGAAAAACTGTTAAACGACGTCAGCCGGCCCGGACCCACAACAAAAAAAATCTCAATAGTTGTTTAAATATGAATTAACCCAACTCCTTTTATTACTCATTGTAAAGCAACCGTTTACCGTCTATTCCACTTCTCTCTCCCCGTACGGCCTTGATATTTTAAAATTTGACGGTGTTCCGAGATTTTAATTAAATTATTATTTTTATTATTTTTATAAATTTCCAAACAGTCTAAAAAATAATTGGCATATATAAAGACGACTCTACTCGTCTTCTCTTTGCTGATAAAGTGAAGCACGGAGCTACGCTTCTCTAAATTGCTTCCAAATTCTTTTTTCTTTTCCTTTTTTTGGAGAAATTTTATTTGTTTAATTCGGAACGTTTTCCGATGAACCGACAAATCCAAGTAAGTTTTGTATTTCCGAGAGGAATTTGATGAGAATGAATGAAAATTTTCGAGTTCTTGTGTTGGATCCAATTTTTCCATCGGCTTTTGTGTGGTTTGAGTGATCCGATTTCCATGGAAAGAAGTTGAAATGATTGTTCCTCTCTTCCAATGGAGATTGGTTTTGAATTTGTTAATGGATTTTTTTTTGGATTCGTTGGTGTTTCCTGCTTTTTGTTCGTTTGATTTTAATTTGCTTTCCTTTTTGCAGGTTTAAGTGAATCGAAAGGAAGAAGGCCTTTCGGGTTTTATCTTTTTCGTTGGATCTGAGTAAAAATTTTGCGGAGGTGAAAATTCCTAGATATTCCAAGCTTTTCCCCTAATCTTTGATTCTTCTTCGATTCTTCAAGCCTTTGTAGTTAAGCTTCGAATTTCGTCTTCTATTCCTGTTCTTGAATCATCTGTTTGCCTTGTTAATCTCGCTTGGAAGGTTATGGAGGCTACGACTTGTTTCCATTGGTCACAACCGTTTATTCCTCATTGTCCTTCTTCTCCGCAAACACTAGCCTCCACCGTACTCTCGCCGTCCTCCCCCAAACGCCGGAACTATGCCGACGGGGGATCTCTCGTGTGGCGGTGCGTTCACCGGTTCGAGCAATCGAATCTGTTTGGTTCTTCATCGACGAAGCTCCATCGGTCGCGATCTTGCGAGATTCTGAAGCTGACGAGTCGGAGTATCAAGAGAACTTGTAGTGCGAGTTTGGATGCCTTCTCGGACGAGGAATTTTCCAAGAAGATTCAGGAATTCGAGCTCAGATTCCAACACTCAGCCGATGAGGATGAAACTGCCGGTAGCAGTACCAGTAGCAGTAGCAGTAACGGTTCCTGTGCGGATTTAGATTCGGTTTCGGAATTTGTGGAGCCGTCGTGGCCGGAAACAGGTCATGAACCGCCGGATTGGCCGCGGCCTGACGAGCTTGTTCCGGCAATGATTGAGCGGAGGGCGAATAGCTTCGATCTTCCGGTTTCGCTTAGAATGATAAAGAAGAAGTTACAATGGGAAGAGGATGTTAGAGAATCGGCGGAATCTTCTCATTGCTCCGTCAAAAAGGCTTTCTCCTCCGTTGTGTTCATGATTCGTGAACTTCATAGCTACACTCTACGGCTGCGAGAGATTCTTTACTTCGAAGATCTACAGAGCATTCTCGTTCGTGTCCAGAAAGAATCTCAAGCTTCATTCGTTTGGCTATTTCAGCAAGTTTTCTCTCACACTCCAACACTAATGGTCTCTGTTATGATCCTCTTGGCTAATTTCACCGTCTACTCCATGGGGAACAACGCCGCTTTAGCTTCCACTTCGCCGCCACCAGCCGCCGTGGCTTCCGTCGTCGAATCAAACGACCAATACCACTCCAAGTTTGACTCATCCACCATCAAAACATTCTCGGTCTCCTCCTCAAGTGGAAAAACAACGTCCATTGGCGGGAACAATGGCGGTGGAGGAAAAGTACGACCGATCGCCGGCGGAGTCGACGATGACGGACAGTTCAATCAATCCAATCAATACCGAACGATCCTCCCCGATAACGCCTCTCAGGTTTCTTCATTTGGAACGACGGCGGAGGCAGAGTCGGTCTCAAACAGAGAGGAGGAGTTGGAGGAAGCCAGTTTGTGGAACTCAGTAGTGGAAGAAGCTTCAAAGATGCGGCAATGGCGAGATGAAATTATTGATGGGGATGCGTTTCGGAATCTGGTATCGCCGGTAACGGCGAATATCGAAACGGATGATTACACAGAGTATTTAAGAACAGAGCTTCTTTATCAAACAGGCCTTCTTCAAGAACCTAACAATCCTCTCCTTCTTACGAACTACGCCCAGTTTCTGTACCTCGTCGCTCATGATTATGACAGGTCCACTTTCTCTTCCCTCTTGCATTTTCGTTCCATTTTTCCATGAGACAAAAAGAAAACGAAAATGAAAGTTTCTAATTCCTCAACAAATTAGCTTAAATATTACCATTTTAGTCTTCAACTTTTAGTATTTTGGGTACTTAAATTTTCGGTCTATATTTCATTTAGTTTTTAAATTTTAAAATGTTTCACTTTTAATCCTTTGATTTTAGTAAAATGATCAATTTATTTATAAATACAACGAAATAACCAAAAATTTTATCCGTCAATTGAAAAGTTAATGCTATATTTGAAAATATTTAGCAATTGAAAATAATTTTAATAAATATTTTATAAGAATATGATTAAAGAGTAAATTTAAATCAAATCCAAAATTTACAAAAGTTAGAAACAAAATAAAGCGTTTGACTTAATAGATAAATAACTTTTCTTATTTTTCTATTTTTGAAAATTTCCATTTTAAAATTTAGGGAGAGATTTAAAATATAATAGGTACTTGAGAGGAATTTATTCCAATACAAAAAATTACATTCACAGAAAAAGGAGGAATAAAATCATTGTTTTCTTGAAAAAGTTTCCGATTGCAACTTATGTGGCAATGGTTCAAGTTCTAGATAACAAAAATCGCTTGCACTTGTCACGATTTTTTCGCTCGTGATTACACGCGCTTCCCTTTACAAAATAAAAATCAGACTTCTCTCGTCGTTTACTGTAGTCGCCGATTCAATCTCTGGTCTACTAAGAGCTTGCAAGTTGACTTCATTTTTATTCATATTTTTAGACTGATATTTTAGGAATCGATGTTCTTGGAATTGAAATTACATAAATCATGAAAAAAAGATATATTATCCATTTATTGAATTAACTTTTTTTTTTTTGGAATGATTTTACAGAGCGGAGAAGTATTTCAAGCGAGCCGTGGCGGTGGAGCCGCCGGAGGCAGAGGCGTTCGACAAATACGCCGCCTTCTTGTGGCAGGTAAGGAACGATTTGTGGGCGGCGGAGGAGACTTTCTTGGAGGCTATTTCTGCGGATCCTGGGAATTCTTACTACGCCGCTAACTACGCCCATTTTCTATGGAACACCGGCGGCGATGACACGTGTTTCCCTCTCGACTCGCCAGAAGCTTGAGAATTTATTTTTCTCATATTAAACCAATTGTGAGAACCGATCAGTCTCCGGCGGCAACGGCGGCAGTGGTTGCTGGGACAACGGCGAGGTTTGTACGGAAAGTGGTGGTGGGATGGGTGGTCGGTCGGGCATTGAATGAGAAGAAATATTGAGTTTCTTTAATCGGTTTGTAGCATCTTCACGTGGCTATGTTATGCAATGTCACAAATGTATATTTTTAATTTTAATTTTTGGTCTTTTGGTCTTTGTTAATACATAACTTTTCTTTTCTTTCGTAATAAAATACAGATTTGAAATGTGATAGCTTGACTTGATTCTCAACTATTGTTAGAACTTATTTAAAATATATATATTGGTGAACTAAAAAAATTAATTTAGTAAGATTTGTAGGGAGAATTTTGAATAGTATTTGTTTGGTGGATTCATTTGTACTTATTAGGTAACTAGATCTAGAAAATAAAATCTACTCATGAAAATTAGAAAAAGTTTTAATTATATAGACAATTTGGTTCTGGTTCATTTTGGTCCATTTATTTTCAAAATATTCGTGTTTTTGTTTTTATACTTTCAATTCTGGTTTAATATAGTCTATGTACTTTCAAAATGTTCAATTTGGTCACTATACTTTTTTTTTATTTATTTTTAGTCTTGAACTTTAAAAAGGTGATTGTTTTAATTCCTTAAAAGTGAAATAAAAATGAAATGAGGAGACTGAAATGGTAAGTACAATGGTCAGACCAAAATGAACATTTTTTTAAGTACAAATTGGACGAGAAGATATTTGAACCATTGGACCTCTTGGTCCTCGATACATATAGATGCATGTTGAGCTAAACTCTTGTTGGACGAGAAGATATTTGAACCATTGGACCTCTTGGTCCTCGATACATATAGATGCATGTTGAGCTAAACTCTTGTTGGCCTATAATGAATCTTTTGAAACTAGTGGAACCAAAATAAACCAAAGTCAAAGGAGATCAAAAGCCTCTACAAATTTATGTAGAAGAATTAGAAGTAGAACTCCTGAATAAGTAGGGTAAATCTATAAGGCCGTGTTTAGTGCTCCATAGTCAAAATGCAGCAATCGTAATGATTTTTTTTTTTTCACATATTACAATTGATTGATTATATTTAGGTATGAATTGGTATAATCGGAGTGAGATTTCATTGATGAAGCGTGTCATATTTGAATCGCAAACACAATTGGATTGTTTTTTATCTCGTTTACTTATAATTATGAATCTGTCACATTTTACTGTTATGTTTGACCCTAATGATAACGGTAATAGTAAAAGTAACAATTAATGTGAAAAAGTCAAATTCATTTTCTCTCTCCAATTGATAAATGAGAAAAACTATATTAAATGTATTTTCTCTATTTATAATAAATATATTTTCTATCTCCATTAAAGTAACTTCGAAAATAGGAGTATATATATATATAGATATAATGAATATAAAAAAGATAAAAAAATGGTAAAACTATTAAAAAAAAAAAAAAAAAAAAAACACTAAAAGATATTTTTTTTAAAAAAATCAAATTTAAAAGACATTTATGAAAATATATGATTAAAGATAAATTTCTTACGTAAAAATCCCTATTTTCATTAAAATGTAACAATAGACATCTTTCGAAGCCACTTTAGTCATTTCTGGCCATTTCTGATTTCATAATTAAAATTTTAACCCAAATCTACACTCAAATGAGTTCTAAAATGTTTGATCAAAAGTTTCATAACCATGCATATAACTTTTTATTTCTTGCAATTTCTGATTTCATTGATGTTCACTTTTTAAACTATGAGGAATCAAATTATGTCAAAGTAAAATAGAGTTTAACCAACAAACAAAAGAATAAACTAGTGGCACTTTCATGTTAAATAATAAATAAATAAAAAGAATAAAGTAGTGAAATAAATGAAAATCTCAAAAAAAAATTGAAGAATACCCACAATTTACAAGATGCCTTAGGCATCTTTGAACGCCCAAGAATGTACTAAAAAATAAAAAAGAATGCCCAAGAATTTTATAACATGCATGAAATAAAACAATGGAATCTTTTTTTTTTTTTTTTTTTTTTGAGAAAATTGGAATCTAAAGTTAGAATTTGTTTCTTTTAAAATTCATATATTAATGTGCTTTTGCTTGGATAGAAGTTTATTACACCATGTACTCTGCAGGAATTAAAGTATCGAGGTTGATATTGATTTTAAAATTTTAATTTTATGAATATATCGATAAAATATCAAGATCGACAGATATTAATTATGTAACTAAATAAATTCACAAAAACTATTTAAAATAATAATTGAGTTGTTTTTACTTTCAAACTAAGTAATAGATGTTATTATTAGTATACAAATTCATATTGAAATTAATAGATGATAATTTATTATTTTTATGTGTATTTATAAAAGATATAATAGATATCGATTAATCCTTAATATTGACGTCAATCATGTTCACTTTACGAATATAGTTTAATGACTAGGTGCTAAGAAAAAGATTATGCCACAAATACAATTGATAAAAAAAAGATTTAATATACAAATTGATTTCGAAGTTGAACAATAGAAGGTCAAGAATAAAGAAAAGTATTTGGGTGTGTTTAGGTTACATCTATATTTTTGCATCTAGCACACTTGTTATCTAAATGTTCTTTTTCTTTTTATGACGTATTTGGAATATATTTTCAAGTGTTTAATTTAAAAAAAATATGTCATTTTAGAAGAAATTGAAATGTTTGGTAACCCCTCAAAATAACTTTTCAAATGTACTTTAACCCGTTTTTATCAAAATATTTAAATAAAAACGATATTTTTTTTAAAACACTTTTTTCTCAAGTCAATCCAAACCGACTCTTAATATTTTTTTATTCTTTTTTTATTAAGTGATTAAAATGAGTTTAAAAAGGCAAGTACATCCGACATGATGTATTTAAATATTGTTAAATAATAATAATAAAAAAATATATTTGTAAACCTCTTGAAAAGTTGAAGAATGCCTACAAATTAGAAGATGCCTTGAGCATCTTTAGATGCCAAAGAATCTTAAAACATTGGAATTTAAATTGTAACGACCCGAGTTTAAGAGGGGTACATGAATGAACCGGTATCATATCCGAATGAGAGGATCCTAAGGACATGAAAGTATGGTTAAGAAAAGCTTAAAAGAATTGAAAGTTACTATCTATACCAACAAGGTGCACATTCCTTTTCATTGACGTAGGGGAATGTCGAGGCCATTAGGAACCGAATCAGGATTTCAAATCCTAGGCTTGGGGTGTTACATAATTTTTTTCTAAGATGGACAATAAAAGATTCCTACTACCAAATGAGTACCCTATTAAAAGTACTCTACATGTTTGTTTGTTTGTTTGTTTTTCAAATAAAGAATTTATGATGATGCAATCTAATTTTACATTTACATCTCTACCTATTATGGAAAAAAATTATAAAATAATAATTTCTTAAATAGTTAAGCTCTACTTTAAACTAATAGAAACAACTAGTTGTTGTTTTTTAATACCCTTACAAATTAAGAAGCAAATTAAAATAATTTTAAGGATTGCTAAATGATATATAGGGTTTAGGTTTAAATCTTATTTTGATCTCTCAACTATGAATTTTGTTCTATTTTAATGTCTAAACTTTGAAAAGCAGTTATAGTCTCTAAACTTTTAAGTATTTATTTTGGTTATTGCCATTATTTTCTATTAACTTTTAAGAATGAAATTGCATCTAATATAGGTTGAACAAGATAAAAGTGAAGTAGAATGTCAACAACCAATGCACAAAAGACTTTTGAGATCTTCTCTAGAAATTTACTTACCCCTAATTCAAAATTGAAACTTCTGATTTTTTTAATGTGATTAATTTATTTGGCAACTTAGTCATCCAAAAATATAAGCTATCTTACCGTTTTGTCTAAGAGTTCACAAAATTTGAATAGCAGGGACTAAACTCTAAAATAGGCATTTTTTTAAAAAGTTTAATGATTGGAATTGACATTTTTGAAAGTTTGGGGACCAAATTAAAATAAAATTCAAAATTTAGGGACCAAAATAAGATTTAAACTTGATTACTTTCTTTAAATTAAGCCCCTTGTAAATGTTAAACTAAAAAGAAAGGCAAATAAAAGGTTACTACAATTTCGTATAGTTTGATGATTGTTTTGTTAAAAAATATTAAAAACTATATTAGTTTTGCAATAACAATATATATATGATGATGATGATTGAATTGCTAAAATCTCTTTACTAACTATTTGATTTTTCATTTTTATTTAGAAAATTGAGTTTATAGACACTACTTTCACCTTCAAATTTCTTTATTTATTATCTATTTTTTACCAATGATTTAAAAAACCAAGTCAAATTTCGAAAACTAAGGCATTGGTAACCATGTTTTTTTTTTTTTTGAAAATTAAACCTATTTCATCTACATTTCTTACAATGATTTATATCTTTCTTAAGTACAATGGTTGAATTCTAAACCAAATTTCGAAAACAAAAACAACTTTTTGAAACTATTTTTTGTAATTTTCAAAAGTTGGCTTAATTTTTTAAACCATTGGTGAAAAGTAGATAACAAATGAAGACATTTGGAGGTGAAAGTAATGTCCACAGACTTATTTTTCAAAAACAAAAAAAACAAAATGGTTATCAAACAGGATCTAAAAAAGTAGCTTTTCAAAACTTGATTTTTATTTTTGAAATTTGGTTAAGAATTCAAC
The DNA here is from genome assembly GCF_027475165.1 of Benincasa hispida. Classification (NCBI taxonomy): domain Eukaryota; kingdom Viridiplantae; phylum Streptophyta; class Magnoliopsida; order Cucurbitales; family Cucurbitaceae; genus Benincasa; species Benincasa hispida. Next base: position 17,835,170 of record NC_143485.1, read on the forward strand.
CATTGTACTTAAAATGATAAAAATCATTATAAAAAAGAGAAGGAAATAAGCTTAATTTCTAAAATAAAAAATAAAAATCGAAATGATTATCAAACAAAGCCTAAATTTGTTCTTTTATGATATGAATTTAATTTCAATTGAATAGGTGAAATTTTAAGACTTTCGATTTAGTTCTTATAATTTTTTTTTTTTTTTAATGAAACCTCACAAATTTGCTCTTACTGTTACAAATTGTTACTGTAATGAATATGCAACTCATTTTCTATTGAAGTGTTTAAATTAAAAAGGTTATGTTTTTATTTGACCGAATGGATTCGAGTTTACTCAAGAATGAGAGAATATTGTGACTTTTAAGGGGTAAAAAAACAAGGTTTGGGGGACTAACTAAGCCATGAAAAATAAATTAGTAATTTAACATAAAATGTTTTTTAAAACCAACATTTTTTTTTAAGAAATAGATTGAAAATACTTTTTTAACATAATTAAGATTTTATGTTTTAAAACTCAATAATTGTTTTTCTCATTTGAATACCATTTAGCCTATATTTGATAAAAATTTTGTTTTTATTTTCAATTTTTTAAACTTATGTACTCGCCCTCTCCTAAATTTCCATTATTTAAAAAAAAACATTTGAATTTTTAGTGAAATCTCAAAAATAAAAACAAGTTTTTGAAAACACTGTGATTTAAAGCTTGTTTGATAACCATTTGGTTTTTCGGTTTTTTTATTTTTAAAATTAAGCCTATAAACACTTTTTCTACCTCTAAATTTCTTGATTTGTTATCTAATTTTTATCAAGTTTTCAAAAGCCAAACCAAAATTTGAAAATTATATAAGTAGTTTTTAAAAACCTGTTTTTATTTTTGGAATTTAGCTAAAAAGTCGACTCTTGTACATAAGAAATATACAAAAGAATTGTAAGAAATTGAGAGGATCTGGTTTCTATTTAATACTAAAGTTTCAAAATGTTACACATTTAGTTCTTAAATTTTGAGTTTGGTTCTAATTTAGCCCCTAAATTTCAAAATGCTATAATTTTATTATTGACATTTGAGTTTTGCTTCAATTTAACCTCTATGTTGCAAAAATTACACTTTTAAACTCAAATTTTCACTAAATACTCACTTCCCGTCTTTAGAATTAATCTATGTTAATAAATTAAAAATCGTTAAAAGAATTGTAACTAAATAAAATTTTATTATTTTATCACTTTTAAAATTAAATCTAAAATTTCACATCCTAATTATTTTTAATTAATTAATAGAAATTGATGTCAATGATTGAAATTGAATATTTGATGAAAAATTGAGGTAAAAAAATGTAAAATCTTGAAACGTAGGGACTAAATTGAAACAAAACTCAAATCTCAGGGGAACAATTATAACATTTTGGAATTTAGAGACTAAATTGAAATAAAATTCAAAATTTAAAGACTAAATGTGTAACATTTTAAATCCTAAAGACCAAATAAAAATTAGAGCCAAAACTTAGAGACCATAAATATATCATTCTTTTTTTTTTTTTTTTTTTTTGAGAAGATAAAAATAGTGTTTATAAATCTAATTAATTTTTAAAATAAAAATAAAAATCAAATAAATGTGAAAGGAGGCCAAAATTAATGACATGGCTATTTATTACAAACTTATTAATGAAAAAAAGAAACTCAAAAATTATAAATAGTAATATTTGACACAAGAAAAATATTACCCTTTTCTTTTCTAGAACAATCTCTTTCATAATGGTAGAGAGAATTAAAAAAAAAAAAAAAAAAAAAAATTGATGCCATGATGCTTAGCTAATGAAAAATGCATGGGCCATTTGGTTGAACATCTTTAAAAGTACTTGTCATCTATGCATCACTCTATGAATTGTACTATTACAAACAAGATTTAGAATTTGAGCCAAGTGCCATGGTTTCATGTTTTCTCTCCTTTCTTATCTCATTTTATGTTTGTCAATATCCAACATTTCAATTATTCATTACTTTGATACAAAGAACCAAAGAAACTAAGAGAAAGTAGTTTCCATTGCAAACTTCTTGTGATGAAATCAAAAAAATAAAGATAAATAGAAGCAGTAGAAATCGACATAGAGATTCACGTGGTTAATTAATAATGTGTTAGCTATGTGCATGAATAAGGGATGACAATTTATTCTAGAGAGAGTAATTTAGATTACATATGGTTCACTAACAATGGTTCACCAACAATGTATTAGCTATGTGCATAGGTAGAAGGAGAACAATTTATTATAAAGAGAATAATTGAGATTATGAATTCAGGGGCGTCAGTAGGGTTAGAGAATTTATATAGTGTACTACTATAACTCCTAGAGCTGAAATCATAAATAGTGCATTTAGTATAAATAGGAATATAAATTGGGTTTTTGCTTAATAGACTCTTGAAGTTTAAAAACATGTTTAATAGATTCATATATTCTAAATTTTATACTTAATAGGTTCTTGAACTTTAAAAACGTTTTTATAGATAAATGGAGGTTTCAATTTTGAATCTAATATAAATATAGGTCCCTAATGTTATCAAATTTTATTTAAAAAAAAAATATATTTCCCAGAACTTTGGCCCTAAATTAGGGCTCTAAATTTTCAATTTTTTATACCTTATATATATTGTCGTCTTTTCAAAAAAATGTTGAATAAGTCAATAACCTATAAAATTGATTTTTTTTAAGAAACTTATTATAGACAATAATTTAAATGTTTAACCGGGGCCTTTTAGAGAGATTAGAAACTTTTTAAAGTACAATGATGCATTAGGCATAAATTTAAAAATTTAGATTAAAAAAGAACTTTTAATTTAGAATTACGAGAATGGAAAAAAAAATAATTAATTATCTAATTAACCACGTGACTCATGCGTTGAGAATGACATTGGGTTGGAAGAGCACCCACCATAGAACCCTCTCTTTTATCTAATGCTTAATTTTGTTTTGATTAATTTGTTTGAACTAAAATAAATAAAAATAAAAATAAAAAATAACAAAAGGTATTTATATCAATATTTTATTTGAACATGAAAGGGAAAAATACACTAAAGCTAATTGATCATAGATTATTTTAACTATTACTTATAAACTTCTTCGTTAGGTTCAAAATTGACCATAATTTTCCAACAAGTCATGTTTTTAAAATATAATTAAGAAATGATTATTTTTCAATATAAAAAAAATAAGTAAATTTATCTATAAATATAGTAAAATGTCAATGATAGACAATGATAATAGATACTAAAATCAGTGTCAATATCAATTATGGACACTGATAGATGTCTATCAGTATTTATCCCTGTTGAACGTTGACATTTTACTATATTTAAAAATATTTTTAACAATTTTACAATTTCAAACAAATATTCATAAATAACGTACTACTAATTATTTTCAATTATTGAGAAGAAGATGCAAAGTCCAACCACACAAAGGAAAGAAGATATAACACAATTAATGTAAGAACATAAGGACATTTCAATCGATAATTTAAGGTTGGATTTTAAGTTTCGTGGTTACTTTGAGTGCAATTCCATTGGTTCAATTTTAGTACATTGATCTTAAATAAATCTTAAATTTATTCTAAAAAGATGAAGAAGAAGGATCTCGTTGGTATAAGTAGTGGTTGTCATGTCACTTCTTTTAAGTATTTATTAACCATACTTTTATATTCTCAAGATCTATTTCATTCAGACGTAAACTCAATTCTTTCATATATTACTCCTAAATCGGGTGTTACCTATTGTTAGGGGTGCAAACGGTTCGGTTCAGTTTGGTGCTCAAACGAACCGAACCGAATTTGTTAAAATGTAAAATTGAACCGATTGTTTCAAATTCGGTTTTGGCATTTTTAAAAAATCCATGTTATATTCTTTTTTAATTAAAAACGGTTCGGTTCGGTTCGGTTTTAAATTATATATATATTTATTTATTTAAAACAAGAGTAAACCCGAATTTAAAACCAAACCGAACCGTTTTTAATTAAAAAAGAATATAACATGGATTTTTTAAAAATGCCAAAACCGAATTTGAAACCGAACCGAATCGGTTCAATTTTACATTTTAACAAATTCGGTTCAGTTCGGTGGTTAGTTAAAACGGTTCGGCTTGGTTTCATGGTTTTCGAAAGTGAAACCGAACCAAACCGAATTAATTCGGTTTCAAATCTTCTTCAAACCGGATCGAACCGAATTTTTCGGCTTCATTGATTTTTCAGTTCGATTTTCAGAAACGGTTCGGTTTTTGCGGTTTGAATGACCATCCCTACCTATGGTATCAAGTAGAAGCTCTTCCAATAAGCTATTATTCGAGGACAAATCAAGGCAAAGGCTAGTCGACATGTAACATTCGACTTTAGAGTTTTGATTTTTCTACCCCACATATTGTAAAAAAAAAATGCAATATAAAAGGGAAAATTAAAAGGATATTGTCCTTTTAGAAACTATTTAGGAAAATATTGTTGTTTTCAAACTATTTGTAAAAATATTGTTGTTTTTTTTAAAAATAAGTCGAGCGTTGAAAATTCGACCTAGATGGGTTGAATTTTGAACCCTCGACCTTCCCCATTCCTTTTACATTTGCACGTCGAACTTTGAACCTTCGACCTTGCCCTAACATTATTATTGAGTCTGTTTAATTATCATTCCGAAGACCTTCCTCATAACACTCATAATTATTTGGTGTGTTAAAAATAATTTTGTATTGGGAGAGAACGAAAGAGGGAAGAGTAAGAGAGAGAGCGAGATATTGAGATAGAGCTGAAAGAGCGAGATATTGAGAGAGAGCGAGAGTTTCCAGTTTTTTTCTTTTTAACTTGGGAGTTTCCAACTTGATATGTTATTCTTTCTAACCCATTCATTGGTGCATATCTGGCACGAAGCTTCTTAACTTGGGAGTTTCCAGTTTTTTCTTTTTTGGTCTGATTTTTTTTTTGGAAACTTTATGAAGGGTAGTTTTTTCATCTCAAGTGATTTGATGTGGAGAGAACGAAAGACCTTCCTCATAACACTCATAATTATTTAATGTGTTATAAATAATTTTGTGGGAGAGAACGAAAGAGGGAAGAGTAAGAGAGAGCGAGATTATGAGAGAGAGCGAGATTTTGAGAGAGAGTGAGAGTTTGAGAGAGCGAGATCCTGAGAACGAGAGCGAGATCTTGAGAGCGAGAGCGAGATCCTGAGAACGAGAGCGAGATGTTAGCGAGAGTGAGATATCCGTACAAATTTTCCTTTTTTTTTTTCTTTATTTAATTCCCCATTCCACTTTCTTCTTTCTTTCTTTTTTTTTTTTAAAAAAAAAAATCCATTTTATAAAAACAATTTCTAAAAATATTTTATTATTATTTATAATTTTTTAAAAAAAAAAAAAAAATTCATCAAAATCTTTGTACCAAATGTACAAAAGGAATCCAAGATCATTATTATAAAATCTTTTAAACTATTGACCTCACTACTGTGATTAAAATTTCTGTTTTTTATATCAATTAGTCTTATTTATAGACTTGCATGTGAAAGTTTTGAGTGTTGATTTGATTTATTATGTCCCCAAATTATTATCTAAAATATGTAAGTTTGAATATTAAAGTTTTTTTTACCTAACTTTTTAGATTTAGACTATTTGATGTTATTATTTATGTCGGTGACATTTAAAAGCTTCTATATCAAAATAATTACTATTCATAATATATAAAAAAATAAATTAAAAAAATAATATCTCATAAAAATTAAAAAAAAATGTAAATTAAATATCTCATTTATATAAAAATAATTACAAAAATCAATGTGTCCCACAATGTGTCCCACAAGGCGGACGTCGTCGATTTTGAGCTGATTGTCGTCGTCGACTTCGAACTTGAGGTTGCTCGGGTTCTTCTTGATGTTGCTCTGGTACCTCTGCAGGCACTTCATAATATAAATATTTATTATGCTCTCCACGACTCTGGTCATGTCCATGCACGTATGAAGACGAATGACCAGCCTCTGAGTCATAATGTCCTAAACCAAATGCTGGTATCATCATCATCAGACTAACATAATCAGTTTGACTCAGCGTCTGCATCATAGGGGGCAGCTCTTCCACATTATGTGCAACCTCATCAAACTCATCCTCTTCCCGAACAGGTCCTCTATGTCTAGGAGCTGGTGGAGGAACAATAGGTATATCGTACATATAATGAATTTCCTCCATATAGCTTTGGTTGTCACTACATATAGCGAGAATCTGGTTTGGATCATTCGCAACCTCATGGAGTCTACGATTGTTCGATCTCTGTGAATTATAAAACAATTAGAAAATATTTAAAATAAATTTAAATTAAAAATAATTAGATAATATTCATTTACCAGATGACCCACAGCTGCTCCTGGACGAGTAATGTAGCGTCTTGTGATATTATTATACCAATGAATATATGGACTGACATCTGTGTCAAACTGTTCAAAAGAAACCCCCACTGCAATAAACCTTGCACGATTGTGCCATCGCACTACCAAATGTGCAACTTTTTCGGACCAATCTTCAGTCCTTAGGTCAATATCATGCAGTACGGGTTCAGTATTACAAGGCGATGAGACATCCTGCTGAAAACCGAATTGTCTCATCACCCTGTCAGGAAGATGCCACTCACCAATGTGAAAACATATGAAATGACTCATCGTCCGCCATATGTTTTGACCATTCGTACAAAAATTAAGCAAAGTATGCATAATAATTTTGTACGGCTCCCAAATAACCTGAAACATAAAATATTATATTAAAGGATATTAAAGACAAATACAATAAAAATGTGTATAAAATAATCAATTAGGTTCAGTGTAATGTACCTGTTCAAGTTGAAGCAGATTAAACATGTATCTATACTGGCTGACTACATTTGTGGTTGTTCTAGTCACACAAAATTTGTCTCTCCACCTAAATTTTTAAATTGATAATTTAGAATTTAAATTAACTAGATCACTGATATAAAAATTAAATTAAATGAAAACAACATACCAATCCGTAGGCTCGTCCAACTAACTGAGCGTCATTAACATGTAGCTATGGAGCCATTGCTTGGAAATCGCTCCCAAGCCCATAGTTGCAAAAGTATGAGAGGCCCAGCTATCTCTCGAACCTCAGGTCTTGTTTCTTTGCATAGTTGTCTATACAACCATGCCAAGCATGCTCCACCACACGAATACCGCCCCACATTATAGAGGTTAGCTAACAGTGGCAGGAACATCAAGTGAACAAAATGGCTTGATTTATCTGAAAACAGACTTCCACCCATCATTTGTAGTATATATGCTTGCGCATATCTTATGACAGTTTCCTCGTCTACATCATCTGTAAGCTAACAAAATTTTGTTCCTAACCATATTAAACTTAACCTTGATTCTTTAATCTTATCGGCAGGTGGGGTCGCACCGAGGTACAGTTGACAAACTTCTAACCAGTCATCGTACATCACTCCGGTGACCGGCTCACCGTCAACATGTAACCCCAACAACACTTCTATGTCTTTGTAGAGTGATAGTGCACTCTCCAACAGACATATGGAATGTATGCGTCTCGGGTCTCCATCTCTTGACCAAGGCTGTGATCAGATGCCAGCCTAAATGAATAAATACTAATCTAGCAACCCCATAGAATCCAGATATGCGCAGTAGCAGTAATATTCGAGGGTGGAGCGGGATAGTGCGCTGGAGAACTGTCTCTCGACGCTTGCAAGATATTTCTCCAGTAGTACAATCTCGCCATACAACAGATGATCGATGAATGAATTGGTCGTACAAAACATCGGGATCAACAGGTTCTGGGTTTAAAGCCATGATCTGGAAAAAATATATTTATTTCTCAATTAAAAAAAATATTTGTTTCTCAATTAGAAGAATAATATACAACTTAATTAATAGAATAATGTACAACTTAATTAGAAGAATAATGTACAACTTAATTAGAAGAATAATGTACAACTTAATTAAAAGAATAATGTACAACTTAATTAGAAGAATAATGTACAACTTAATTAGAAGAATAATGTACAAGATAAGTTAATTAAAAGTTATGTACAAGTTAATTAAAAGAATAATGTACAACTTAATTAAAATAATAATGTACGATTTTATTAAAAGAATAATGTACAACTTTATAATATAAAAAAATTGAATATGCAATAGGAGAGAGCGAGATGTTCAGAGAGATACTCTCAATCTCGCTTTCTCCTACAATCTCGTTCTCTCCTACAATCTCGCTATCTTCTTCAGTCTCGCTCTCTCCTACAATCTCACACTCTTCTTCAATCTCGCTCTCTCCTACAATCTCTGAGAATGGAAGCTCTAATGGAAGTAATATACAAACCCATCTCTGAGAATCAATCTTTCACCATTTTATTCGATTATTGAATTTATCTCAGTCGTTGCCTACTGAGATAATTTATCATTATTTTCTCATAATATTGGTTATTTTGTTTGTATGTAAATCATGTTAGATGAAAGTCCATACTTGAGCGTGGTAACTTGCATAACTAAACCTTTGTTTTTAGTTTAATTATATAAAAGATGGAAGTTTGAACATTTTACCTTACAGATATATAACATCTTGAGTTAATTCAAAGTGTACTAATTAATGATAACATAGCATCCATTAATGATAGTTCTTATGGTTAAATTAATTAAAATCTTTTAACAAGTATGTATGAGAAATGTTAAGGATATGGGATGATTGCATAGGATTAATTAAACTAAGCTTACCCTGATTGTGTAAAGAGCATTAGTCATGACCGCTCTCTCCTACAATCTCGCTTTCAATCTCGCTATCTCAATCTCGCTCTCTCATTCAATCTCGCTCTCTCTTACAATCTGCTTCACCTACTTATCTTCCTTGTCGAGGGTTGAAGTTTCGACTTATGTATGTCAAGACTATACAAAATTAGTGAGATTCCCTTCTAGAGCGAGATCTTCATCACAAAATTAGCGAGATTTCCATGTATGTCAAAACTTCAACTCTCGACAATCCTAAAGTGTTTCTTTGTTTGTCGAAACTTCAACCCTCAACAACCCTAATTTACGTATTGTTTCCAAGTTTTTGTTTGTTTGTCGAGTTCTCAACGTTCGACCTCTACATTAGTCGAATCCTCAACCCTCGACTTCTAGCCTCGAATTCCCAAAACAACAATATTTCTCTAATAAGTTTCAAAACAACAATATTTCTCTAATAAGTTTTGAAAACAACAATATTAATATTAAAGGTCCAACACCATAGGAATATATAGACTATAATTCTTAAGTTCACTTTGAGGTGTACTCTCTCTTTCTTTTCTTTTTCTTTTTTTGACAATTACCATTTTATAATTAAAAGATCGATAAAATTATGTTTATTTTTCGTATCAGTAGGCAATTTTAAAAAGGTTTCTCCAAAAAGAAGGGACATTTACCCACTGTCAATGCTTCTAAAAAAGAGTTAAGGGTGTGAAACAAGAGAAATAAAAATGTTAAAACTACTTTAAATATATATATATATTTTAAAAAAAACATATGGATGTATTTTGATTATTATCATTACATTGAATTTGGTGGAGTTTTAGAGAGAAAAAAATCACTAATATTTGATCAATCAACATTATTTTATGGCAAAGCAAAAAACAAAATAAAATTTGCGCATTCAAATTACAAGTTTAATTCTTTAACTTTTAACTTTCATATTTATTTTTTAGTTTATAAATTTTAAAAAGTGTTTTATAGTTCTGTAAACTTCAAATTTATATCTATTTCATCAATTTTTTTTTTACTTTGAAAATTATTTTAAGATTATTAAACGTTCAATTTTAATGTTCAAATAGGCCTTTAATTTTTTTTTTTTTAATTTTGTGTCCTTTTAAAATTCACAGATCTAATAAATACAAAATTAAAATTTTAAACTTTTGTTAGAAATAAAACTAAATTTTATATTTAATAGATGCGTGTTAAATATTTATTAGACACAAAATTAAAAGTTAAACACATTATTATGACTTTGTTTGGTAATCATTTTATTTTTTGTTTTTGTTTTTGAAAATTAAGTCTATGAATACTACTTCCACATTCAATTTTCTTCCTTTGTTATCTACTTTTCACCAATGGTTTAAATAACCAAGCCAAATTTTGAGAATTAAAAAAAGTAGCTTTTAAAAAGTTGTTTTTGTTTTTAGAATTTGGCTATGAATTCGGCCATTGTACTTAAGAAAGATGCAATTCATTATAAGAAATATGAAGGGAATATGCTTAATTTTTAAAAATAAAAAACAAAAAATGAAATGGTTACCAAATGAGACCTAAAAGTTTGAGATTCGATTAGACTCTTATTAAAGTTTAGATACTAGATAGACACACCAAAATTTAGGGGGCGTTTAGGACAATGAGTTGGTTATCATAGTCCTAGGTTATTAAAGTTGGGTTATAATAGCTTTTGTTTGGGGTGTAGATTATTTTAATTTGGGTTATAATAGTATGTGTTTAAGGTGTAAACTATTTTAGTTTGAGAAAGAAATAGTAAACACTATAGCAAAGAATAAAAAAATGATGAATTTAAAATAGTAAAAAAGGTAGCAAATAGTAAATACGGTAGTAAATAAAGGTTTTGAAATAATATTTACTATACCAAAAGACGATTATTATAGTTTTAGGATAGTTGTTGACCTTAAATACACTCTAAAAATTTAATAACTATACTTAAAATTTAGACTATTTACGAATACGTAAATAAATAAAGTTGAATGAAATGAAAAGTTTTGTGAGTGAAAATTCCAACAAAGCATTAGAAGATACAATGTCCAAATGGCTAAAATAAACCAAAGAAGTTGAAATACGGCATAGAACTAAAGACCCAACTCAATAATAATAATAATAATAACATTTTTTGGTTACTAAATTTTTAGTCGAATTTTCATTCTGTTTCTAAATTTTAAAATATTACACTTCTATTCTTGAGTTTTGAGTTTAATTTTTATTCGATCTCTTTAATTTTAATTTTTAATTAAATATTATCTTTTCGTTTTTTATTAATTAATTTAAAATATTTAAAATAATTATAATTAATTATTTTTTAATAAATTTTAATTACAGTTAAAATTAATTATAAAAATAACATCACAATTATTTTAATTAATTAACTAAAGATTAAGTTAAAATATCAAAATGAGCATTAGTAAGAACTTGAGAATAAAAGTGTAAGCTATTGAAAATTAGGGACCACTATATGAAAACTAAATTCAAGACTTAAATACAAAAAAGCAAGCCACGTCGGATAATTATTTGATTTTTTGTTTTTATTTTTTAAAATTAAGTTTATAAACACTGCTTTCACTTCCAAATATCCTTATTTGTTATTTATTTTTTTACAAATAATTTAAAAAACCAAGTCAAATTTTGAAAACTAAAAAAAGAGTAATTTTTAAAAAATTGTTATTATCTTTAGAATTTAATTAAAAATTCGACCATTGTATTTAATAAAGATACAAATCATTTTAAGAAATGTAAAGAAAATATGCTTAATTTAAAAAAATAAAAAATAAAAAGAAATTAATGTCCTGTTTGATTTTGTTTTTTAAAATTAAGCTTATAAACACTACTTCTACTTTCAAATTTTTTTCTTTGTTATCCACTTCTCACTAATGGAACCATGCCAAATTTTGATAACTTAAAAAATATATATATATATATATATATATATATATATATCTCAAAAGTTGTTTTTATTCTTGGAATTTGACTAAGAATTCAACTATTTAACAAATAATGCACATCATGATAACAAATGTGAAGTAAATAGATATAATTTTAAAAAATAAAAAATCAAATAATTATTAGACTGGTTGAAATGATTATCAAACGGGATATTAGAAATCAAATAGTAACAATAAGTTAAAAGGCAGATGGAAAAATCCAACTGTGATCTGACATGTGATCGGAGCAAAATCCAACGGTGGCGATTTCATTCTGGTCGGCGGTCAAATCTGATGTACTGGAAAGTTCTGCCATTGGTCCTTTTTTTTTAGAAAAAAGTGGTTCTTTCATTTAGTGAAGGACATTTTTAGAGCATGGGATCCCGCAAGATGTGCCTGTTACAAATTGGCCTATAAGGGTATGGCTGCAAATATGAATTTAATGCATTTGGTCTCTTTTTTGGGGACTCCAAAGTTTACTAATACATATCGTCTTCCTAAATTTAAAATTCTATTGATTGTCTACTAAATCATCCATTTGATCCAAAAATTTAAATTGATAGATAATGATCAATTTAATATTATATCTTCTAACATAGTGTAACCAAAACCCAAGAACTCGACAATTTGAAACACTGATTTGGTTCAACTTTTAGTAAAAAATTGTACATATTGGTTTGTATTTGATTACAACAGAAAACTGGTTTGCTTCGATTTTTTATTGAAAAACCAATCAAACTTGAGTCAATCCAATGATATTTATATGCCCTTTATTGGACAATGATTTGGTTCCTCTTTTTAAAAAATAATAATAAAATCAATTTGGTTTGTTTCTAATTGACCCTAAAACTGATAAAATTGAACAAATTATCACCCCTTAAGCTATCATCCAGGTGAGAAGAACTAGAAAAAAAAAAAAAAAAAAGGGAACAACTTTTTTTCTTTTTTTGCAGTTATAAATATAGCAATCAAGTTCAAAGTATTAACAGATATAACAATAAAAGAATTTGCAGTTATTGCAAAACATAGAGACAAAGTCTACCATTGATAAAATTTGTTGTATTTGTAATTCTTTAAAATATTATTATATATTTAATTTTTAGTCTCAAAGTGCTGCCTATTGCAATTTTTTTTTTTTTTTACTATTAAAATTAATTGTTCAACTTGGATTAGTATAGCGCTAGGCTTAAAATAAGTGATTCAGAGAATTTGAGCCCATTAACCAATTTGATATGGGCCTTGATTTCATTATGGGCTAGGCTTGAACTCAAATTTGGGCCGTACCCAGCCTCATGAGCACAAAATAAATTTGTGACAAATTTTACACGAGTTTTTCTTTATACTTGAATATTATTTTTCATAATAAAGAAAGGGAAAAAAATTATTTAATATTCTAGAAAAAAAATAAAAAAATTCAGTTATGAATTATGAGGTTGGTTATAAGTACACGCCTAAACTTTTAATTTGATAATTACCTTTTAAACTTTGATAAATATTGTAATTAGTCCCTAAGTTAAAATTTGGGTAACTCACACATTGGATAGGGAAAAAGGACAAAAATTGTCATAAAAGAAAAAAAGGAAATTTGGTGTACCATTTTTTTTCCCATAGTAGTTTATTAATTTTTTCCATTACTATCAATAAACCCCATATTAAAATTTTAAAAAAAAAAAATCAAACCGGTGAGTGAACCCTCTATCGGGATTCTTTGGTTGCTTCATCTTCAACGAAGAAAAATTTCTACAAACTTCTACTAAAAAGAAAAAAGAAAAAAGAAAACGTAAGTTTTTTTTCTTTATTATGACAATTTTATCCTTCCTTAAAACACTCAAATTAAATTTAAAAAAAGCAAATTGCAACACTTATCAAATTTTAGGGAAGTAATTGATCAAATTAAAAGTTTAGCGATATTATTGTAACTTGCATCATAATTTAAGGGTGGTTTGTGCAATTTTCTCTAAATTATATTATATAAGTAACTTTTAACTGTATAATCGACTTGAGCATAGCTTAACTAACTTAAACACACACTCAAGATTAAGAGGTCAGAAATTTGAATATCAAAATTTGAAGTAATTTGAACCTTATATATTTATTAATTTTAATAATTAGAAGTAGACGTTATGATTATATATGCTTCTTTTGTAATTTAGTTATAATATGAAATTTAAAAACAATCAATTTAATTAGAATTTTATAAACAGAACAAAAAAATTCATCTCAGAAAACTCTTTCATCTACTCATTTGTATGAAATATCCCTAATCTCATTCTTGGTAGATTAAGAGTATTCATTAATTAGGGTTTAACAAAGTCGAGTTTTGAGGTATTTTAAACTCAACCTAATTATTTAGATTCTAAATTCTTATAATCAAAATAATTCTAGATAAAGTTATAAACTCAACTCAAACAAACCTACATAAATTGGACTATATTGGTTTGATTCTATCACACTCTAATTAAAATTCACTCCGTGTTATTTCTTATTACATAGTTTTGTCAACTGCATTTTTGTTAGTAAAGATAAAGAGACGGAAACTCTTATTAGGTTCAGTTTATCTTCAATTGACATCTCTCGGGTGAATTCAATTATATATATATAATTTCAAGTTTCAAATTTGTAATACAATTGACAAACCTAAATTCATAATTCATTCATTTCTTCTTAATAGTATTGCTGACCAAATTCTATACATACACACACTAAGCTAAAGAATAGTATAGTAGTGTGAGGGGCATTTAGTAACACATATTGAACAAAATCAATAATTTAATTCCCTTCAAATTCTCCTAAATTTCCTCTATTTATTAAATATACAATTAATCTTACTCAAAACCACCCCATCATTCCCCATTCTTTTCTTCTCTTAAATTTTCTCAAGAATAAATTGATACAATAACATCCCAATATTACCCATGCCCCTTCCTCCACCCCAAGCTACAAAAAGCACATCCACATAAGGGCAAAACAGTCAATTAACCATAATTTGGCGCCAAATTCATCTCCCAATAAAAGCGGAAGAAAAAATATACATTCACGACAAAAATTAGGAAAATTTAATCAAATTAGATTAATGGGTTATAATTATAACAAAAATTTTCAGAAGTGACAAATTCTAACGAGTGTTCTTCATATTTAAATAATATTTTTTATAATTAAGAATGAAAAAATTATAAGAGATTTTAGAAATTATTATATTCTATTTCATAGATTTGTGGACTGAAAGATGAAAAGTTTGAATATCTAATTTTTTAGATAGTTTTAAACTTTTGTATATTTTTAACGTTGATGATTCTTTTGAAATAACATATTTATTTATTTATATTATAATAATTAGTAGTAGACATTATAACATATATGGTTCTTTTGTAATTTAATTATAATATAATTTTAAAAACAATCAGTTTAATTAGACTTATAAATAGTACCGAAAAAAATCATAAGAAAAAAACTTTTTCAACCACAAATTGTGTATGAAAGATCACTAATCTCATCCTTGGTATGTTCAAAGGGTATTCATCAATTAGATTAGATTAAGTGATCGTCGTGATAATTTAGACTCGACCTAATTATAAATTGGTTACGATAGTTTGGTTCCGTCAAGTTCTAATCAAAAGTCACTCTGCATAATTATTAAGTAAATCTACATAGTTCTCAAATATCCAAATTCATAGGAATTGGATTTTAGTTTTAAATCATTTTGCGAGGAACTGCAAATTAACTACTTGAAATAGAAGCTAGTGACAAAGAACAAAATCAACTCAACCAAATGTAATTAGAAAAATGGACATAAAATTCACTTCCAACTCATCTAGACTGTATGAGTTGGGTCACTCAACTTTTACATTTTTTTTTAATCACGGGTACCTTATATTTTTTTAAAGTAAAGATAAAAGAGATAGAATCTCTTCTTGAACTCGCCTTATCTCCACTTGACATCTCTAGAGTGAATTCAATTATACGTCATTTCAATTTTCACATTTATAGTACAATTGATAAACTTAAAATTCATAATTCATTCATTTCTTGTTAATAGTGTTGCTTACAAAATTCTATACACACACTAAGCTAAAGAAGAACATACTACATTTAGTGGCTCATATTGAACAAAAATAATAAATTAATTCCGTTCAAATTCTCCAAATTTTCCTCCCTTTATTAAATATATAATTAATCTTACTCAAAACCTCCCCATTATTTCCCCTTTCCATTTCTCCTCTGAAATTTTCTCAAGAATAAATTAATACAATAAAATCCCAAGATTACCCCGGCCCCTTCCTCCACCCCAAGCTGCAATAAGCAAATTTACATGAGGGCAAAACAGTCAATTATACCATGATTTGGCACTAAACTCAATCTCTCATTCATAGGGAAGAAAAATTTATACATTTTGAACAAAAATTAGGAAAAGTAAATTAAATTAAATTATATTAATGGCTTTTAAACATAACCAACCCACTAATCCCTCTCCCATAACTCTTAATTTTAATTGTTTTTTTGGCCCAAAAAAAGAGGAAGCTCAGGAGTTACACTAACTATCAATCTAAGCCGTTGGATCGTCCCCAAGATCAACGGCTGTAAAGCTGCATGTCTCATGACAAAAACCCCCTCCCTCTTTTCTCAATTTCCTCACCATCTTTCTCTCTCTCTCTAAACATTTTTCAGGCGAAAAACACAAACCCAACAAAATCCGAGGAGATAGAAACATGAAGAGCAATGCGCCGCCGCACTGGTCGCCGTACGGACCGCCGCTAGCAGCCATGGATCGATTTCTCTGCAGCCACAACGTGAACGGGAATTGCTCTGAGAAAGGGTTGATCGGAGGGTTTTCGCCGGGAAATTGCGGCGGAGGAAGCGGCGGCGAGTGGATTGAGATTGAAAGGCGGCGGCGCGTGGAGGAAGAATTAGAATTAAAATTAGAAATAGAAGAAGAAGAAGAAGAAGAAATGTATGGATGTGGAAGGAAAAAAAATAAAGGAAATTATGAAATGGGTTTCAAGGAATTGATGATTAGATCAAAAAATGAAGTGAAAAATTGTTCCAAATTCAAGAACATTAAAAAGGGTTCTTCTGAATATTTGATTAGAGGACAGTGGAGTAAAGAAGAAGACAGGTGATGATATATCCATTCATTTTATGTATATATAATTTAAATACATCATATCATTGCTTGATTATCTCTTTGTAATATTATATGTATAATGTAATAATTTTTACAAAAGTATAATATTATTACACCCAAAATAAATGCAAACTTATCGATTTCTTATTATCATCTCATGAAAATTTTAGGCTTTTGGAAACATCAAGAAATGGATCTACAGTTTTTTCTATCGTTGTGAGAATAGGGATCGGATAATCAACATTTGAGATGATTATTATTATTATTATTACTACTTTGTTTTACATTGAAATATTGATATGATAATTAATGGTTTTTTTTCCTTTAATTGTTTGGTAATGGGTTTGTGAAAATGAAGGAAATTGCTAAGGTTGGTGAAGCAATATGGAGTGAGAAAATGGGCACAAATAGCTGAGAAATTGGAGGGCAGAGCTGGAAAACAATGCCGTGAGAGATGGCATAATCATTTGCGTCCTGATATTAAGGTTTTTTTTTTCTTAATAAATTAAAAAATCTCTCTTTAAATATTTTATTTTATATCTAATTATTTGGTTTTGTGTTCATAAGATTTTCAGTGAGATCCATAATTAATTTAGACAGAAAAAAACTTCACAAAAAGATATCTATTGTATGGATTTTTGTGTGGTAATTTCAATATTTTTTTTAGCTTTTCGTCTAACAACTTACCATTTAAGTAGTAGCTATATGTTGCATTGCATGCCACTCATCCTTTCCAATATTATTGATGGAAAATATATAAAATTAGAACTTTAATTTATCAATAATAGTGATGTTTCATTCTATTTTATCAATAATCTAATGTATAAAATTTTTAACTTTTCTTTCAACTATTGAAGCATCAAAATTAGCTCAATATGCATCTTTTCTAAATTGTTATATGAATTGAAATTTTCTCGCAATAACATCGATTTCATATAGATTTACTTGTGACACTGTTTTTATTTTTGTTCAACAAAATTATTATATATCTATCGTTACAATAATATCAAATTTCTAAACTCACATGAGTGCTTTAGCTATAATACAATATCTACGTCTAATATTTTTCACAATTTTTCTCATTCTTGCACGTTCTTAAATAGAAGAAAGTAGTTTTAGCTATAACATAACATCAAACAATATAAATGCACATTCACATGTGCATGCTAGTTTTTATTTTCTTCTATTGGAATAAAAAATCTCATAGTTATGAGGATATGGTTAGTTAGTCATGTTCTTTATGATGATTTTATGATGTTTTTAACTGTAATTGTGTTAACATTGAATAGTTTTCTTGTGTTTTTAGAAAGAGAGTTGGACTGAAGAGGAAGAGAGAATACTCGTAGAAGCTCATGCAAGAATTGGTAATAAATGGGCAAAGATAGCAAAAATCATTCCTGGAAGAACAGAAAACGCTATAAAAAATCATTGGAATGCTACAAAAAGAAGGCAGAATTCAAGGAGAAAGAAAAAACGTCCTAACTCTCGAAATGGCAAACCTCACTCTTCTATTCTTCAAGAATACATCAAAAGCAAATATAACTCGACTACGGTTGCCGCCGTGGTCGTCCCAGATGACCCTTTGTCCCATTTCAACCATTCCTTCTCCGAATCCTCCGACTCTACCTCCAACCTCTCGTCAACAATCATCTCGTCATCGATGTACGACGACGAGCTTCTCTTCATGCAAAACTTCTTTGCCAACTCTGGCGACATATTATCGTTGCTGTCTGACGTAGACGATGGTGCAACAATGCGTAATCAATCTATGGTGGAGTTTGGCTCTGTCGACTCCGAACGGAAAGTGGAGAAACCAAAGATCGGAAACAATGGAAGCAACGTGGCGACGAGTAGCCACTTGTATTCTGACATGTATTTGTCAAATATTTTGAATGGGACGACGCACAACTCTGACAACGATGGTGATGAGATTCAAAACATGGTAGAGATGGCGGAACTACCAACGACGGCGGGCGGCGAGAGCCAATGGGAGAATTCTCAACATGGGAAAAGGGAAATGGATTTGATGGAAATGTTGTCTTTCCATTGTCATTCTTGAGTCGAAATGCTAGCTAATTTTAGTTTGAACATCCAATGGAAAAATTTGATAAAAGGTTTTAACTCTCCTCATTCTTCAAGATATGTGTTTAAAAGGTAATCTCTTTGGCTTATTATTGTTTTATTACTATTATTATTATTCTTTTGTTTGAGAATACTCAAGGTCCTTTTTTTCGGTGGTGTAGGTCTATTGAAAAAAACATTGAGTACTCATTACAAACGAGATTTAAGCACATAAAAATATATATAATATATAATAGGTAAAAAACTGGATTTTGATTTTAAACTCTCACTTATTTTAATTTGAACCCTTAAAGTTTTAATTTTATAAACAATCAAATGTTGTAATTTTAACCTTAAAACTATAAAATATGCTGCAATTTTAATCATTCAATAAGTTTTCACTTCATGTACCCATTCTCTTGTGCATAAAATGAGTTTTAGAACGTTTATACGATATGGAATTGATCATTTCTTTAGTGAAAAACAACATTACTGCTATTTTTTTTTTTGTTTAGATTTATGAATTTTGAGAACATTATTTGTTTTGTATATTCTATCATACTTTTATTCGTGCAAAACTTTATCCTATTCAACTAAATGAGTTTAAGAATTTTTTTAAAATTAATGGGTGAATTAGCTAAATTAAACCAAAATTAACATTTACATAAGTTTAAGATCTAAATAGATAAAATTGAAAGCTTAGCATCCAAATTGATACAATGTGAGTGACAAATTTAAGGTCAAAATTGACGTTTTCTCTATATATTTAATAGGGCAAATTGCAAAACCACCTTTAAAGTAGGGGTAATTACAATTACACCCTCAAACTTTCAATCATAAAAATCGTGCCCCTAAACTTCTACAAAACTTTTACAAGTGTTAAAATTGGACCTTCAAACTTATTATAATTGTTAAAATTGGAACCACAAATGATAAAAAAAAAAAAATTGAACCCTTAAACTTATACAAGTGTTGCAATTAATATAATTATATAAATTTCAAGGTCTAATTTGACCATTTTAATACTTATAAGTTTGAAGGCATAATTTCTAAAATTAAAAGTTTCAGGGTATAATTGCAACTACACCATACTCTAAAGGTTTGCTTATTTAATATAATAAAAGGGTAGGAATCAAGTAAAAAAAAAAAAGGTTTGGGTGAGTAATTTAGCAAAATCGTGTAGTTGATCAAGGAAAAAATTCACACTTTTTTGGATAGCCAAAACTTTCTTAATCCACAAATCGTAATGGCAACAATTTGGCAAAATTAATCACTAATTTTGACAATGATAATACAAGAGAAACCCTAAAAACTCATTTTCAGCACAAAATTTTATCGGTCCAACCCAGCCAGTTTATGGAAAACGAGTCTCTTGGTAGAAATTGGAAGATAATGATGATCCTTAATAAGCATATAATTGCTTTGTTATGAAGCCATTAATTTAGCAGTTTCATGGATGAAAAACGAGTTATTAAAAATTAAAGGTCAAAGATAACCGTTTTTTAGTCATCAATGCTTTGAAATAAATTGTGATAAAAACCAAAAAGGTAAACAGAAAAATGGTTTCATTTCTTTACTTTTTTTTTTCCTTGAATAATTTACAATTATTCTTCAGCAGAATACAGACATCTCATTCGAATTTATGTCCTTTTTAGCAATAATAATAATAATTACTTCCAAACTCAAAACTCTTCTACATATTTTCGTTTCAACAATTCTAATTTACTTTAATTAAAAGGAAATTACGTGTCTGGCTTTCTCTCTCTCTCTATATATACTCTCAAAAAAAGTTAGGACATTTTGGCTCTGGCGAAGAACACCCCAGCAAATAAACCTGCAAAACGCAATTCACTTCATAAAATGGGCCTATATATGAGATAACAATGAAATGAAAAGAGTGACCATATTTGTAAGATTTGATAGTCTAGAAATTGTGTTCAACATTACCAAATAATATACTGAAGAGGTTTGGTGGACTCAATGGAACTTTAAACAAAAGAATGCCAGCAATTGATATTGGAATCTTGTTCAAGGAACCTACAAGACTGTAAAAAAAGAAACCCAGTGTGAGTAAGTTCAAGGAATTTATATTTTGCATCAAACTTTTGTTCGTTAACCTAGATATGTTCGACAACCCTTTTTTTTTTTTTTTTTTTTTTTTTTTTTTTTTTTTTTTTTTTTTAAGAATCAAATAGTGAACAGGTCAGGTACAACCTATGGTGGTCATCTACCTAAGATTTAATATCATACGAGTTTTCTTGACATCCAAATAATATAGGGTCAGATGGGGTTATCCGTGAGATCAGTCAACATGCTCGTAAACTAGCCCGAACACTCACGGATATTTAAAGGAAAAAAATAATAATAAATCAACTCGAATTCTACCCATAGATTTCCTACACTATCACCAACTTTTTATAATATCAAGCCAAGTTTTGAAAATCAAAAAAATAAATTTTAAAACTTAATTTTTTGAGAAAACTAACATAGTTTTCAAAACAAAATGAATATCAGAAGACCCTCGTGAATGAAAAAATGACTTAACAAACAATTCTTTGCCAATTTCAGCTCAAGTAAAATGATAGATATGTTTATATCGTGACCTAGACATAGTTCAAGAGCCAAGTACCAATACCTCAATTATAGGTGGTAGATTCAAATTTTCTCCCCCATTTATACATAGTCATAAAATCATAACAACTTTATAGTTGATACTGAGCATAGTCAATGTTGGTGTGCATTAGGCGCATGACTTCTTAAAGGCTATTGCATTCTATTACACCTTGAACTTTACAAATAACGGACATGCTCAATTTGTCTAGGCAATATTTACCTTCTTAAATATTAGTGATTCAAATCTCTAAATCTTGTAAAGTATATATATATTTCTCGAAAAATTTGTACGCATGACCCAAAAATTAGGTAAAAAATGTCAAATGATCCAGTTTTTGAAGAAAATGTCGAATGACCTTTGGTTGACGTCAAATTCAAGTGAAATTACTAAAATATATTCATGCACACGTGGAAAAGCATCTCGCTCTCGCTCTCTGTGTCGCTGATGCTCCATTTGCGAACATCCATGGAACAATGGGTCGTCTTCTTCCCCGCTCTCGCCGATTTCGCTCTTCCTATACTCACTCACAAAATCACTCTCCTCTCTCACTCCCGCTCTTATTCATCGGAGTCGATTGTGTCAGAGCTGTTTGTGTGAACTCGTCGTGCCGGAAAAGAAGAAGACACAACAGAAGAATAAAAGAGAGGGAGAAAGGAAGAAGAAAAAGAAAGGAAAAAACTCAACAGCGTGAGAAGAAAGGAAAAGGGAAAAAAATCAAGGACAATGTTATAGTTTCAAGTGATCATGACATCAACAAAGGATCATTTGACATTTTTTTTCAAAATTGGAGTCATTTGCCATTTTGGACCTTTAAAATAGGTTTTTTTTCTTTTTGCAAAATTTCCATATTTCTCCACCTAATAAAATCTAGGAAAATTCTGCCCTCACTCATGACATGAAATAAAAACAACAGAACATCCATGAATTGTGTTCCTAAATGCAAGGGGAATTTAGCAATCAAATGGGAATACCTGTAGGTGGTGGGGCCAGTTTGATGTAAGAACCACATAGAGGTGAAACTAATAGCGAGTCCAAGTAATCCGCTAGCAGTGGCGATAACCCAAAACATTGGCAATTTTATGACATCCCTGTAAGTTGAAATATGAGAAGAAAAAAACTATTTAATTAGCCGACGAAAATTAGAGAATATAAAATGAAAAAAGGAAAGAAAAAAAAATCAATCTACTTACGCATTCATTACATAAGCCCATTCGCCAAATAAGATAATCAAAACTACACCAAATGGGAGAGATAATAAATTATTTAGCAACACCATGGAAGCTTCATTAAGAGATCCAGATCTTGTCAACTTCTTTGCTTCGTCCATGATACGTCTCAAAGTAAGCTGTGAGTGTGACACAGAGAAAAATCATAATGCATTGTTACGAATACAGAGCATGCACATGCACAAAACCGGACCAGAAGAGTCTGAGTAAGATTTAGCCCGTATAATAATTATTTGGTTTTTAGTTTTCAATTTTTGAAAATTAGGTTTGTTTCCTTCTAAATTCATTATAATGGAGTCAGAATTCTAAAAACAAAAAATAGTTTTTAAAAATTATTTTGTTAGACTTTGCTTGATAACCAGTTAGTCCTTATTTGGTTTTTGGTTTTCAGTATTTGAAAATTATGCTTGTTTTCTCAATTTCTTACCGATGGTTGTCGTATTTCCTATGTAAGCATTTAAATTCTTAGCCAATTTCTAAAAAATAAAATTAAATTTTTTAAACTATCTTTTTTTTTAGTTTTCAAGATTTAACTTTGATTTTGAAAACAATCCTAAAATGTAGGCAACAAAACCTAGAAACCAATTGATGAAAGTGGTGTTTATATGTTTAAGTTTCAAAAATAGAAAATAAAAAATGTTACCAAAGGACGACTTGGTTTTTAATTTTTAGTTTTTGAAAGCTAAGCCTACGAAGACAACTTCCGCCTATTGATTTTTTTATTTTATTGTCAACATTTTAGAGTTGTTTTCAAAATTCAAGTAAAATTTTGAAAACTAAAAACAACATTTTTAAAATTTTATTTTTGTTTTTAGAATTTGGTTAAGAATTTAAATATTTACTTAAAAAAGATAAAAAGAATGCCTTAAGAAATTGGGAAAAAACCATCATAATTTTCAAAAACATTCAAAATTCAAGTAAAGTTTTGAAAATTAGAAACAACATTTTTAAAATTTTGTTTTTGTTTTTAGAATTTGGTTAAGAATTTAAATATTTACTTAAAAAATAATGCTTAAGAAATTGTAAAAAAAACCATTATAATTTTCAAAAACAAAAAATCAGGTGAGTATAAAATCCGACCTTAATTACCAAAGTTTAGCTTTAGTTTTGAAAATATTAATCTAAAGCAGATAAAAAAAAAAAATCAAAGAAATTCGAAGGAATGTGTCGAAGCGTAATTTTCAAAAATCTTATACGAAATTTGGCATCCGCTACTTAGATAGTGAAGGAAAGGGGGAAAAAAAAACAAAAACAAAAAATGGTGTTCAAAAAACTAAAAGCTACTTACTGAATAGCTTGCTGTAAGAACACAGTTCGTGATCTGCCATCCATAGCCTAATGTATCAAATGTAAGATCTGTTACACCACCGCTGATAGCAGAGATGATCTGCAAGAATAAAAGAAGAGTGCTTTTTAAGGGAAAAAAAACGAAAAAAACCACAATTCATTAAAGGACATGATCAACATAATCGGCAAAGTGCTTGGTGAAGAGAAGCATTTCATTTTTATAAACTATAGTCAAACATTGCAGTTCTTTCTCTCTGAGTGTCCCATATTTATCAGAGACCTCAAGAATTATGGTCTGGAACCTCTACAATATAAAGATTGGGCATGAAGCCCATGTAACCTTTTTCCCAACGAAAAAACAAATAGAAAGAAAACGAAGGCACAACTCTGTTTGTAAAGATGAAGATCATCATAATACTCTCTAGCCGAGATTAATGAGTAGATGATCTTTTCACTCTCTTTGAGCAGAGTACAACTCTGTATCAAAGTTCCCTTCATGAATTTAGTATTACTAATTGAAGGTCTCAACTTCCTGGGTTGCATCTAACAACCTAATACTACTCTAAACTTTTAATCTATGTTTAATAAACGTGGTTAATTAGACCCTTTTTAAAGTTCAAATAACTTATTAGAGTTTCATTTAGGGCAAGGAATGGAGTTGTGAACTTCCGAGAGTTTGGGATCCAACGAACTCTACTCCCCAATTCCTACTCCACCTCGTTGGTTATATTTCAAGAATTTCTAAATGATTAATCACAGTATAATTAAGGGATCAAACTGTGATATGATCTTTGCATGTAAATTGGGAAGTAAAAGTATGTTTACCATTAAAAACATAGCAGTCCAGACTTTTCGGTTCTGCCGTTTCCGGAAAATATAAAGTTCTCCAATTGCAGTCATTATGTTTGTCACATTCTTCAAAATTGTCACCATCGCAATATTTATGTATTTCAAACTGAAACCAAGAACCCCAAATTTCTCTCAAGGGAACCCAAAAGAGCCAAACAAAAGAGCTACAGAGAATCTTAGAAACTAAATGCACCTGTACATGCCAGACACCAGCATACCAATAAAGATT
Organism: Benincasa hispida; assembly: GCF_027475165.1. Lineage (NCBI taxonomy): Eukaryota > Viridiplantae > Streptophyta > Magnoliopsida > Cucurbitales > Cucurbitaceae > Benincasa > Benincasa hispida. The sequence goes on from NC_143485.1 coordinate 17,860,242, forward strand.
AAGTTGACTGGAATCCACAGCCTAATCAGCTTCCAATTAAGCTTTTCGAGTGAAACTGTTCTGCAGAGGCCCAATAGAACAATAACTATAGAACTAATCAAATTCTGCAGAAAATTACCGGAAGAAATCAAATTTGGATATGCTAGAAAATGTGATCAAGCACAAATGTAAAAGAGAAACGAACTGAAAAGTGAAAACTGACAATATTAAGCAAAACATTTCATTGGTTCAAGCAATTTGACAAAGTTTGGTATTTTCACTTTTATCGCATATGAGAAAGAAACGAGTGGCATACTTGATAAAACATCAATGATATTCCTGCATTGAAATTGTAACTGGAGAGAACAACTTTATTCAGTATAATCATGCTGCAAGAAGAAATGCAATACGCAGTCCCGGATAAAAGAGGACCCGTTTTCCTTCCTAATCCATGTTCACGTGTTTCATCTCCATCAAGCAAACCATTATTCTTGGCAGCTTGATTCCCTCTGAAAAACCTAAGATAGAAATACTGATGGGTTAACCACAGAGTAATGAAACATTAGCAAAATTTTTCCAAAAACAAAAAGAGAATCTACAGTTAAAAGTACAAATTTAGTCCGAAACTTTAATATTGGTGTCTATTTGAACTATAAACTTTCAAATTTACGAATTTAGTCCATAAATTTTTAAATTTTGTAAATCGACACAAAATTGGAAGTTGGTTTCGTTTAGATACAAAATTCAAATTTATATCTAATAAATAAATTAATTTTTAAAAAAGTTTGAATTTGTCAAAGATCTATTACACACAAAATTGAAAATTTAGGTCAATTTGATTTTTGAAAAGTAAGCTTATAGACAACCATTATATCTCTAAATTTCTTGCATTGTTATATACTTCCTACCAATGTTTTAAAAAACCAAGTCATGTTTAGAAAACCAAGAAAGTAGTTTCTAAAAACATGGTTTTTGTTTTTGAAATTTGGCTAAGAGTTCATCTCTTTAACTTAAGAAAATGAAAACCATGATAGGAAATTGAGAGAAAATGGATTTGATTTTAAAAAACCAAATTGCTATCAAATGGACTTTAAAGATCTATTACACACTTTGAAAGTTAAAAAAATCGAATACAATAAGGAAAGGGAAATTTGAACCACAAACCTTGCTTTGGCTTACAAATTCAAAAATTAAATGGACTAAATTTATAATTTAACCAAAAAAAAATTAAAAAAAATGACCGTCACAACTCCGAGGAAATAAACATATTATAGCAAACAGTTTTAAACCATTAATGTATGAGAGAAATTTAAAAGACATATATTTAGGGGAACTAGATTATAGCAACCTCAGTCAATAAATTTTCCACAATGTGGTCTCTTTGAAAACTTTCCAATGTTAATTCAAAAATTTTTTACTTTTTAGTTTAAGTGGACTTCACTATGATTCATATGTACTTTCTTGCATTAAATTTGGACCTTTAAAATATATATTCAAATTACGTTGAAGATCATATATTGAAAAAATCAAGGAACTTGACTCACGATCTTAATAAGATAGATGGACTACTCTTTTTATTATCCATTAATTTTAAATAACTCCATATTAGCCAGTAAATTCTTGTAGTCAAAAGTGACTCAGTATCAGAAGTATGATGCATATTTGAAATACAAAACTCAAATTCTATTTCATATATTCAACCGGATAGAATTATTCAAGAAGCTCAAATAATTGGTAGGACAGAGTATTCATGAGTACCTATCACCCAATGCCCTGCGCTGCGCGTTTGTTAAGAAATTGCTGATCGACTTGCTTCCTTGATTTCGAATACCGCTGAGAATTTTGTGTACTGTACCACCTCTTTCATTCTGCTCAACGTTTCCATTTCTAATGCTCACAAGTGGTTCCTCACCGTCTATTTCCAACTTGAAATCAGATGACATCTACCAAAAGAAACAAAAACAAATTTACACGAAGAACAAAAACTTGCATCTCGTTGTCTACATAATCTCCGAGGACCAGATTTTGAACAGTTGAGAGCAGTCATAACAAATTCATTTGAATAGGAAGATTACGGTACAAAAACCAAATCAATAGGCATACAGAAATTCAAGTAAGAATCAGAAATAACCACAAAAGAACTAAAAGAATGAAGAATGATTCTAAGTCCTACCAAGTCAAGCAAGTATCAGAATCTTCGGAGAGAAATTACAGTGTTCTAGTATCTTCAAATTAGAACGAATCGTCAATCCTGAGTAGATCAGAACCACACACAAGATTCCTAATTATAACAGAAGAGAAGAAATCAAACGCGTGAATGGCGAAAATACGAAAAACGTCCAGTACAAGAACAGGAACTAAAAAGTAGTCATGGAAAGTGATGTGAAAGAAAAATCCGTAAAGAGCACGAAACGGGGAGAGAAAATGGTGGATCAGAAGAAGCGAGATTGTAGGGAAGGAAAGGGAAAATGGGCGTCTGTGTCGAGAGAGAGGAATATTTTAGGATTAGGGTAGAAAAGGTTCACCTTCTTGATTTCTTTGTTTCTGCTTCTTCTTCAAAAGTCAAATGACCATCGTCATCCATGAGCGTTGAGCGCGAATCTCTGAGTGAGAAACGAAGTACGGCCATTGATGGATGAGATGATTGCTGCAACTAGCAGCAAAGAGCTTGCTTCTTCGTGACGGAAACCTTTTTTTGAATTCTGTGGCTTTACCGCGGAATATCTGCAAATGGGCTGTGAATTGGGCCTCGTTTGGGCCGAATTGTACCTCGTTGGGCCCAAAGTACAAGGTCAATACAGTCTTCAATTAGAGATGGTTTCGAATTGAGATTTCCCCGGGATGAGACAGGGCCAGGATGACCCATTTCTTTCTCTGTCTTCGTCAAATTCTTCACGTGGATCGAGTTTCTGGCAGAAATTTTTTAAAAATCCATTAACATAAATCATTATTATGAAAAAGTTGTAATTAAATGATTATTTTTTATCGATTAGTTCCATATGGACTTCGAAGAGAACTTATTCAAAATTTTCAAGTTGAAGAAAATAATTATCTATCAAATTATTCATATACACAATCTAAATTAATTAGAATTCAAACATATCTTTTCTTTACACTAATTCAAACATATTCATTATTTTAATCATTAAATAATAAATCTTGAAAGTTAAATATAATATTTATATAATAAATAAATAACGTAACATTAAATTATGATAATAAATATAAAAAAAAAGCCTAACGAGCCCCGGACAGAGAGCAGAGTGGGGGCGGGAGCGGAAGCAGGAATGGGGACGGGGACGAAGACGGGGAATGCATTCTCCATTCCTTGTCCCCATTTAGCTTTCGTGGAATTATTTCCTACTCTGACCTTCATTCGTTGCCTAAACAGGAAATCTCCATCTCGAACCCTGCAGGACCTGTCTCGGTGGGGAAGATGGACATCTCTAATTTCAAAAATTGCGAGGTGGAGTTTCGAATAGAAAATATAAATTATAGATTAAATTGTAAATTTGGTCGCATGGTTTAAAATCCAATTAGAGAGACTATTTATAAGGTTTTATCACAACATAAAAACTAAATTCTTACTTTGTTCAAATTATGTGTACTAAATTTGTAATTTAACCTATAAAGAAAATATCGATTTTGACATTCAAATTTTTAACAATTTTAACTCTAAATTTTTAATTTTATCAAATCTAGATTAGTGTCGCAATCTTAACTTTAAGCTTTTTAAAATGTTGCAATGTTAACCCTCTAATATCATTTTGAAGAACTTTTTTCTAATGAATTATAAAATATATGTAACACGTGAAATCGATAAAGTTGTAGAAAAATGACAATAGAACTAAATATTTAGTTAAAATTTATAAATTTTCACAAAATTATTCCATGGTTAATTTATACATTGTCCTGCCTTTTGTTTTGAATAGAACTTGATATTACTAAGATCGAAGAGTTTATCAACATTTAGACACTATTATTTCTTAAAACTAGTGGTTGTTTTAAGGATAAGAGTGAAAATTGTAGTGTATATATATTTGTTTAGAAAAAAAAAAGTTCAATAGATATCGAGAAGAATAGTTCCTCTCATTCATTATTTTTCTTTAAAAAATAAAAGCGAAAAAAAAGTAGGATTGGCAATAAGGTCGGGGAGGGAAGGGTTCCCCAACCCCGTCCCCGATGGGGGATTTTATCCCCATCCCCACCATTTCAAGGCAGGGACAAGGACGATGATTCCCCATTTTTCCTTTTATTTTCCTATGGGGACTTTTTTTTTTTAAATTATTTTTGGTTTGGACTTGGACACTTTAGTTGGGCTTAGATTGGGTTAAATTAAAAACTAAGCTAAATGTAAAAAGTTAAATACCTAATATATTAGAGAGAAAAAATATTTAAAAATCTAATTATATATAGAAAAAATATTTAAAAACCTAATCGGGTCGGGGGCAGGGACGGGATGAGGACACCCTCCCCATCCCTACCCCATCCTCGATTTGGGGACCTTAAAGAGGTCTCCGATTTGACCCCATCCACGGTCAAACTAGGGATTTTCTGCCTCGATCGGGATGGGTCTTCACGCAGGAAATTTTGCTAACTCTAAAGAAAAGGGTAAAAAGTGGAAGGAGAGAAAGGAGGAAAGTGAGAAAATAAGAGGAAAGAATGAGAAGAATTAAAGAAAAAAGAAAGATAGGAGAAAATAAGCAGTAGCCATAGATAGGTGGGAGAAAATTCCTACAGAGGACCCACTGAATATTAGTCTTGAGTTTAAAAATGAAGAATTTTGGCTTTCTACTTATGTCGGTACTATATGAAATTACTACTTTGATCCCAAACATATATTTATTCCTTCTTCGATCTACCGCTTTGTTTTTTTCTTTTTTTTTTTCTTTTTTCTTTTAATCTAATATGCATTTTTTTATTTAAAAAAAAGTCTAATAATTCTTCTCAATCTATAGCTTCTTCTTCTATCAATTCTTCTTCAATCGATTCCTTCGATTCTTCTCCGACTCAATTTGTATTTTTTATTTTTTATTTTTTTGAGAAATAAGGAGAGCGAGTGAGAAGCAAGAAGATTTATGACCTAAAAAAATGAATTGAAGATGATAGAAGGAGCGAGAAGTGCGAACGAAAATCTTAGCACATACATTATTGGGTCAAATCAGTAACCTCAAAATTCATTATTTCTTAAACATTGAACTAATTTTAACTAGGCCCTTTTCTTCAAAAATCCTAATGGACTGAGAAATGGACAAAGAATGAGAGAGAGAAATGTTCATTAAGTATACAAGCAAACTTTTTTTTTAACGAAATGTAACGAACAATATAATTTTGTATACTTACAAAATTTTCTTTCTTTTCCTTTTTTTTTTTTGGAAAAAAAACTTCATTGAAACTAAATAAATATACAAGAAAAATGTTCATTAAGAACAGAGGACACCTATCTGCTAAGAAAAAAGCCAACAAGTCTCGTGATCTTCCAAACTAGAAAAAGAAGATTGAGCAACAAAATTATAGATACGATTACATAAAAACTTGAATTGATGTAAGTATTAATTATAATTAACCAAAATTGAGGAATATAAATGGGAAATTGTCCAAAATAACCCCATTTAGTTTTCACATTTAAAAAATAAAACGCTTTCTGAAATCTCATAGAATTGGTTTTTCTCGGGCTTTCTCGGATGAGATCGGGCTCGAGATTGTGTTACTTTTTTTTAACCTTTGAATATTAATTTCGGTTGATGGGAAAGAAATTTACGAATATGCCCTCAGTAATATAAAAATAACATAATTATTATAATAATCCATTTTTTGGGAAAGAGATGGTTGGCTTGTTCAACAAGTGATCCTAAATTTTCTTTAATGTTTGGCAATCCTCAAAACCCCCAGGTCCCATCTTTTTGCATACATTCAAGAAAAAAAAAGTAAATGTAGCGATATTGTCTTCTGTAAATTTATTGTAGTTGTTATTTGCATGTTGTCGAGGCCAATAATTTATGTTTTCGTGGTTGTTTACACATTATTGGTGGAAATTCAATAATCTCGATCGCGATTGAGTATACTTCCACCGAGATTTAGCGTAGGGTTTGAAATTTTGGGTGAGATATTTATATAGTTGCACCGAGATTATGTAATATCGCCGAGATTTTGACTGAATTTATTAAGTTTGTTGAACCTGTCTATGATTTTTTTTTTTCAAGGATGCCTTGTATATTTGTTTGTTTTAGGAGTGAATGGAAGGAGGATGATAAATAATACATAGGGGATCAGTTGAAAAGGTTGATTGTCGGCGTCGGAATAAAGTATGAGGAGTTTTACAAACATAATGTTCTAAGGTTGAACTATCGGGCTGCACTCGGGACAATAAGGACCCCAAGAATGAAAAAAGAAGGTAAATCTCAGGGCATCTCGGGCTAACTTCCCCCCAAGATTTACAAACAGAATGTTAATATTGAGTTTTATGCCCTAAAACTTGTAGATAGTAAAAGTTATTAATTGACCGTCATCAATAAAGAGTTATAGATATTAATTCAATAAATGTTATTGTTTATATTGTCTGTCTATTTCGTCTTAATAACCCTAAATCTAATAAACTAACATCCAAAGTTGTCTTATGATCTTAAACTGTATGTAAAGACTGTTGGGGTTGATGCCCTAAATCTCGTGGGTTCTATAGTTTGTAATTGTAATATACATACATTTTATTTATTTGATAAAATATAAGATGTTTTATTCAATATTTAGTAACATTATCCCACAAACCAATAAACTAACATCCAAGGTTATCATATGTAGCTTAAACAAGTATGTATGTCTACATACAGGTGGATCATGTTTAAGTGATAACCCAAATGGTCTATAATAGATGTATAAGGTTGGGTACCTTATCCCGGACACTACGAATATGATCTGTTTTATAGAAATTACAATTATTGTAAAGTGCTACAAATGATCTGATCATGATCATTTATGTAAAGACACGTGGATGGAGGTGTTCTATATAAAGAAGTTTGTATAAGACTGAATCACAAAATGAATAATCTCATTATATAACACCGTTCATAATAAAGACTTACATTTCATCAAGATGACCATAGGTGACATGACCTGAATCCTGAGTGAGTTGTGAACTTCTACCTATGAAGGAAATCTTTTGATTTGTATGAGTGAGAGTGGCCAGATTGTCAACTCAACAAGCCTACCATTTTAGAGATTCATCTGATTAGGAAGCTGGGAACATAGCTACACAAGACGGAATTCACTCCTTCCCTAACGTTTGGATAAGTAGATAAAATGCTCCCTTGAGTAGGGGATTCCGGGCTTGAACAATATGGTGTCACACCCTCTCTTGGTTCGAGAAGGGTTTGGTTATAGTTGGAATATGGCTTATTATTCATTAGAGGGATCAATGGTACTTAAGAAGTTAGATGTAACTATAGGGGCAAAACGGTAATTTTGGCCCAGCTGTACTTATGAGAAATTTGTATCACACCGTTGATTGGTTATATCCAATGGACACAAAAATATATCTATAATGCGAAGAGTGCAACTGTCGGTCTTTAATAGAGTGATCGACAGTTAATGGATGTTGGGTAATTTAATTAAAGAGTTTCATTAATTATCCAAGTATAATTAGAGCTTCAATCTATAAGTCCATAAAGTCCTCTCTGTCGCTCATCAGGGATTATTGAGAATTAATTTTGTATTAATTTGAATTGTTCAAATTAACTGAGGAAATTAATTATATGTCATATAATTAGAATAATGTATTTAATACATTATAATATAAAGTTTATTTGAGAGGAAATAAATATTTAAATATGATTCAAATATTAATTATAAGTATAAATGTGATTTATATTAAATATCACAAATGATTGAGAACATTAAAACCTATAGAATATATTGTATTTCATACAATATAAAACTATAGGTTATGTGTTATATTTGATATAACATATAGTTATATATACATATAATAAGTTAGTTATTTTATATATATATATATAAAATTTAAATTTCAAATTAAAGGGAGGGAGTTGTAACTCCTTCCCCTTAATTCTCTCAAACAATGTGTTGGACGGGGTGGTTTTCACATAGGATTATTTTTTAGTGTTCCATATTCTTCTTCATAGAGAAGAAAAGAGTATAAAAAAGTTTCTGTTTCTTTACAAACAGAATGTTCTAAGGTTGAACTCTCGACCTGCATTCGGGACCATAAGAACCCTGAAAATGAAAACAGAAGGTAAATCTCAAGACATCTCGGGCCAACTGTCCCCTAAGATTTACCAACAAAATGTGTTAAGGTTGAACTCTCGAGCTGTACACAGGACAATAAGGACCCCGAGAATGAACAGAAGGTAAATTTTGGGGCATTTCGAGTCAATTGCCCCTGAGATTTACAAACAAAATGTGCTAAGGTTGAACTCTCGAGCTGTACACGGGGGCAATAAAGACCCCAAGAATGAAAGCAAAAGGTAAATCTTGGGGTATCTCGGGACAACTGCCCCCCGAGATTTACAAACAGAATGTTATTGTTGGGTTTTATGCCCTAAAACTCGTAGATAGTAAACATTATTAATTGACCGTCATCATTAAAAAGTGATAGATATTAATTTAATAAATGTCATCGTTTGTGTCGTTTGTCTATTTTGTCTTAATAATCCTAAATCCAATAAACTAACATTCAAGATTGTCTTATGAGTCTTGAACTGTATGTGGAGACATATAAGGATCAATGTTCAAGATACGGCCTGAAGGGTCTATAGTATAGGGATAAGGCTGGGTACCTTATTCTGGTAACACTATGGATACAATCTACTTTGTATTTGATACAAACACAATGATCCAATGTGTTCGTGCAGTTGACATGCGAGTAGGGGTATCCTATGCAATGAGTTTGCATAATACCAGACCATGAAATTGACTAGTTAGGTTTCTATTTCAATAGGATAACCTAAATAACTTAGTCTTAATATTTAGTATATTATGAACTCCTGTTCACAATGATTGTCCTTTGGTTTGTATGGGTGAGGGTGACCAGTTCACCGACCCAATATACCTATCATTTTGGGGACAAGACCGGGTAGAGAGCTAGGAACATAATAATACAAGATGGAATTCATTCATTCTCGCCTTAAGGGTAAGTAGATGAGTGTTCCCCTAAGTGGTGTCTCTGAGACTTGAATAAAGGGTTTTATCCTCTCATTGGCCTGAGAGGAGTTTTTGTTTATTGGTTGGACCATAAACAGGTTATTCATTAGAGAAGCACTGGTACTTAAGGAATCAGAGGTAACCCAAGGGTAAAATGGTAATTTAACCTAGTTGGAGTTATAAACATTCGTGAAGGATTAACTTGTTGTTATTGGCCTATATCTATGGACACAAAAATATACTTGTAGTGAGAAGAGTGTAGTTATGGGTCATTAGTGGAGTGTATCCACAGTTAACGAATATCGATTAACTTGGTTAATGAGTTTAGCCAATTAATCTCATATCGTTGGAGCTTCTAATCTACAGGTCCATCAGGTCCCCTTGTTAGTTCACTAGAGGATATTTAAGAGGGATGATTTGAATTGTTCAAATTAATTTGTGGAAACCATATATTAACGTGATTAATATATAATTGATCGTGGATATGATATATAACTCAAATTAAATTGGAAAGTAATATTTGAATAAGAGTTAGTTAATTAATTCAAGTGAATTAGATTCACAAATAATTAATTAATAGAGAGTATTGTACATATACATACAATGTTTATGATAATTAAATATATATACATTAAATTACTTTTAATAGTGATTTAATTAATGTGCAAATTAAATAAGTGTTATTTAATTGTGCTAATTAATTAAACAAATATTATTTAAATTAATTGAGCTAGCTAATTAATTAAATATAATTAATTAAATAAGTGCTATTTAATTAATTAGTTATGGAAAAGGGAAATAGGAGAAAGATTAGGAAAAATGATTGACCTTTCTCTATATAAAAACCTCCTTGTGGCCCCTTTGGGAGACGTTGATACAGAGACTAACTATACAACATACAAGTGTTGCAAAATTTTCTCTAAGTCACAAAGACAATCATCTCTATCCAAAACCCTTTTCTCCTTTCCCTCTCCCAATAGTCGGATACCACCTATCTCTCTATTGGAATCCTAGAGAATAACGAGGTTACTCTCGTGGTAGTATTCGAGATTATTCAAGAAATCGTTCATTATCAAGATCGTTAGAAAAGTCGTTCGTTGAAACTTCGAGAGGATTATTCGTGAAGCTTGAGAATCTATAATAGCAAGAATGGTTCTAATATTTTTCCCCAAAAAAAGCTATATTACATGTTTATATTCTATTTTAGTATACTGAATTTGTTATTGAAAAATTGAATTGCAGGATGCAAGGCATTCACAATGCTTCCGCAGCAAGGTTTGATCCCTTCAGTTATAAATGTTATATTAAACTACAGAAGGTTGAAATGATAATTGAAAATGGAATGTTATGTTAAATAGTAAACATTTGGACATTTGTCTTTTAAGAATCACATTATATTGATAATGAACATACTTACAACAATTACAAAAAGGCTCTATTGGCCCATAATTGTATAGTCAGCTGATGACAAAAAAAGGGAATGTTAACCTGTCTAAGTGTATCTAATGGGAATTCAATTACATCATATTCAAAATATTTAGTACACAATATACCACAGTCCCCCCTGTAGATTGCTACGGTACATTCTTCACACGATACACTCTCCAGGGTGTCACAGACAGGTTTGCCTTTGCTAAAAGGACTCCAACCTTTTCCAGTGGAGCTGGAAGCATTAGTCCGCATGTTATCCAACTCCTTTGAAAACTTTCTATAAGATGTTATCATCATAAGAGAATCTCATACCAATATCTACCCAACCACCATGTCAATCACCACAAGCACCCAATGACAACCACCTATGTTATATGTGATGTATATGTAGTCGACGTTCTTCAATTGTATGTAGTAATCTGGTTGTTTCCCTTGCACATATCACAGAACTGTATCATCTTTAACCTAGGTATATTCCACTTCCAATGGGCTAGTGCCCCTCTTAATTTCATCATACAGTCTCGGGTTATGTCTACACATCAATAATTTATAGTTAGGAGATATGGTGATTCGACAATACACTTTATGTTATATTTACTAACCAATACGATTCTATCTATTGTAATAAATCTCTTCTTCACATGGTTTGGATTTACATTGTTCAATAACTTCTTTTGTGTGAACAAGAATAGTGTGTCCATCGTCTGCAAGAAAAATAATTATTATTTCTCCGGTATTAAGCATTAAATGATAGGTAATTTACATCGTCGTCAGATGTGTCCAACGTCAGTAAGTTCATGAATCATAGAAGTTTCCGAACACTCCGAACAGATCTCCGAGTCTAATTGACCCACCTGGGAATATCGATATATTCAGAGAATTGCTTCTTGAACTTAGCAAGTATTTTAGGCATCAGATCATATGACTTCACCTTTTATCTTTCTCTTCTTCTCGACAAGTTCAACTCTAATAGGACTACGAAGCTTCCATGGGACCGTCCTTTTCCTGCTGGTTCTTTCCTTACAAACCACATCTGAAAACTGAGACAATGGAATCACTTCGTTGTCATCATCAAATAGCAGCAAAAGACATAAATATTTGTCATCAAATAATAGCATAAACCCTAAATAACCAACTGTACGAACATCAGAATACCATACCTCGTCCTTCGGTTCTATCAAAGTAGGCACTGATGTGAAGAAAATCACAAACAGAGATCTCCATGAGCAGCGGAAGTGGATCATTCCAAATTCCATTTTGAATGAACATAACGATTACAGTCTTATGAAAACATACAGATTATGCATATACATAAATTACAACATGATACACGATAATACAAGGGATAAAGTATGCTTACCTTTGAAGAATCATTCTTCAAGTATCCCTTGATCAGTCTCCAATGCGTCCAACAATGCATTCGAAAGCAACGACCGAAATAGCCAACAACATAAATACGAACACACCCTCTACGAACGTCTAAATGCTCCTTAAACCTAATCGAGTCCAACTCGATTCACGAAATATTGTAGAACACCACCACAAGTGTTACCTTGGTATTCTCGATATGAGAATCCAGGAGTTGTGGGTTGTGTATGATCTTGGATTGAGGAACGAATGAGGTATGCGATTAAGTAAGTGGGAGATATGAACACGGTCTATCGCATAGACGATGTACTCGATCGTTTAGTAAATGAAGCCTATCGCATAGACTTTGCTACTCAATCGTGTAGCTACGATTAAAAGAGTAATTATCGTATAGTCAACTCTTAGCCGATCGTGTAGACTCTGTCAATGCTATCGCTTAGTAAAAACTCTTTTTACTTGATAGCTCTTTTCCGTGAGAATTTCCCGAATGAAATTCAACTTCTAATTTTGGAAATCAATTTTTCTTTTATCTCATGGTTATCATAAAACTTCCAATTCCCTCCCACTCAAACGGTTATTAGAGAAAAAGAATTAATTATCACATAATTAATATATTATGAATAAATATGATAACTAACTTATCATATTATATTTATAACTTATAGTTTTTATATTTCATCATATGAAACGTATAAACGATAGTTCTTTTTCTATTTTATGGTACTTAATATAAATTATATTTATATTAATTTCTCAAATTAATATATCTAATACATCACACCAATTATATCACATATAATTGAATTTTCTCTTGTTAATTTGAACACTTCAAACTAACCAAAAAAGTGATTCTCAACTTGAACTCATTGAGCTACCAAAGGGACCTTATGAACCTGTAGTTCGAAGCTCCAACGGTACGTGAATAACTAACTAATCTCTTTAGTCACGAAATCCACCATCCGTTAACTGTTGGACACTCTACTAAAGGCCGACAACTACATTTTTTGCACTACAGATATATTTCTGTGTCCATATAACCAATAAACATTGTGATAACCCTTTACAACTCACTCGTAAATATAGTTGGGCCAATTTACGTTTTGTCCCTATTGTTACATCTAACTCCTTAAGTATCACTGATTCCTCTAATGAACAATAAGTCATAGTTCTACTATGACTGAGTCCTCTTTTCCAAAGAGAGGGTGTGACCACTATGTTCAAGACCTGGAATCAGTCCTTAAGGGAGCAGTTTATCTACTTACCCCTGCTTCGGGGAAGAAGTGAATTCCATCTTGTGTAACTGAGTTCCCAGCTCCCCAATCAGATGAATCCTCGGAAAGGTAGGCTTGTTGAGTTGGCAATCTGGCCACTCTCACCCATACTAATCAAAGAACCGCCCTCATAGGCAGAAGTTCTCAAAACACTCAAGATTAAAGTCATGTCACCTATAGTCATTTTAGTGAAATGTAAGTCTCAATTATCAACAACGTTATATAAAAAGACTAATCATCTCATGGTCCGGTCTTATACAAACTCTTTGTATATGACACCCTCACTCGCATGTCACCACATGAATGGTCAGGATCAAACCATTTGTAGCATTTTACAACACTTGTAAATATCTACAAAGTGGGTTGTATTCGTAGTGTCGCCAGGATAAGGTATCTCTCCTTTATCCTTATACTACAGACCATTTAGGTTATTATTTAAGACATGATCCACTTGTATGTCTCACATACATGCTTAAGGTACATGAAATAATCACAGATCTTAGTTTATTGGATGTGAGTAAATGCAAATAAAATAACACTTATTTTATTAATAACAATGTGTACAAAATATTTATAAACTACGAGACCACCGGGAGAATTAGGACACCAGTCCCAACATGATGGACTAGTCGTATCTTCACCCCCTAATGATATCTCTATAGGGACAACACTTTCACCATCGTGGGTAGAAGGGGGATCCCCAATAGGTGTATCCTCACCATGAATAACGTACTCAACAATTGTGTTCCCCACATATGGGCCCTTAATAGGTGGGTCCTCAGCAGGTGGATCATCAACTAGTGGGTCCTCAGCAAGTGGATCCTCACTAGGTGGGTCCCGAACAAAGGACGGACTTTCTCCAGCGCCATAATGTTGCTGCGATTCGACCAACTTACCCTAGAAATAATGTAAATGAAATAAGAAAATGAGAATAACTACATAATTAAAGAATATTTTATGTAACGTACCTTCATAATCAGCATCAACATTTCCTTTACGGCCTTCAGCTCAGCGGTAAAGGATGAATCAATATAATCCAACTTTCTTTTCGAGCGTTGTAAGTGTTGACTGCACTCACATGTCATTCGTGATCCATTAGTTGTGGTCATCACTGATGAGGGCGTACTACAGGTGGCTCACCCACGGTGTTATTTGAATTTGCAACACGACCACTCATCGTAGGTCTAATTTGTTCTCGACCCTCATCCTCAATAGAACCACAGACAACATTCTCTCATGGAGGATGTTGCAGATCTACATACCCACCTGGTGTCGGAATATCCAACATACAATCAAAGTAGGCCTTCTCTTTATCGGTCATTTATACGAGTCTAGATGTAAACAACTAGATCAAATTTATAACGCTAAAAACCATACCATCATATAGAACTTAATGAAGTACGACTTACCACTTGAGACCCAAAAACTTGTGTATGAATCACCTCTGCTCCAAGTGAATACTGAAGAAACTCTTATTCAAGAGTAGCTACGAGCGGAAGCGGATCTTTCCAATTAATTGTGACAGAATTTCCACATATACATTCAAACATACAGATATGCATTCACAACGCTAAATTACTGGCATGCTTAAAATAATAATAAACAAGAGACCGAGAGATTATACCAGTTGAAGACTTTTTCTTCACAGCAAATCTTGCTTTCGTTGGAACGACAAGCTGTCGTTCAGCAAATCCCAATCGTCTACCTCGAACAGTCTTCACACGAACAAAAGGAAACGGGAACGACACCACCACTCAGAGCCCTCAGTATTCTCGAAGTGATATCCAAAGGGTGGGCTTTGTTGAGAGGAAGGGTGATCGTATACAATGATCAAATAAGTGGGAGAAAGACTCGTCTATCGTATAGACAAAATGCTTGATCGTTTGGGTGAAGTATACGATCGTGTAGAAAAAGGTAAGTGATCGTCTAAACGATCATGTAGGAAAAGCTAAGTGATCGTCTATATGATCGTTTAGTAAAGCTCGGACGCTAAACGATCACTTAGTAAAAGGTAAACGATCGTTTAGTAAATAGCGTGCGTGGGTGTAAGCGTTAAGCGATCGCTCAGCACTATTGTATAGGTAAGCGATCGTACAACACTATTGTATAGGCTCTGGTTTTTATTAAGCGATGAGACACTTCAACACTATGTTCGCACATCCAATGCTTAACACACTGTGAGCTATTTAAGCATCTCAAAGTGATTCTTCATCTTACTTATCCGTTATGAAAACAGAAGAGACGCTGACCAATTATCCCTTAACCGTCCAATTAATAGACAATAAACATGATCACATTATATTCATAACCTATGAATTAATATCATATATGCATAGTATTTTTTCTCCACTAGATATAAATCATATTTATATCCAATTTCCTCCAAATTAATGTATCTCATATATAAAATTAATTATATCATATATAATTAACTAGTTCAATTATAATATATATAATCGAACTCCCTCTCATCAATTTGAACATTTCAAACTGACCCAAAAACTAATTCTCAACTTTTATCTAAGCTACCAAGGGGACCTTATAGACCTATGACTTGAAGCTCCAATGGTACGTGAATAACTGACTAAACTCTTTAGCCACGATATCCACCATCCATTAACTTCCAGACATTTCACTAAAGACCGACAACTGAACTTTTCTTACCATAGATATATTTCTATGTCCATTAGATATAACCAATTATCAGTACGATGACCCTTCACATATTCTCATAAGTACAATTGGACTAATTTACTGTTTTGCCCCTGTAGTTACATCTTACTCTTTAAGTACCACTAATCCCTCTAATGAATAATACAACATAGTCCTACTATGTGTGAACACCTCTCGGGCTATGAGAAGGTGTGTAGCGCCACATCATTCAAGCCCCGGGATCAGCCCTTAAGAGAGCAATCTATTTACTTACCCCTACATCGGGGAAGGAGTGAACTCCATCTTGTGAAGTTAAGTTCCCAGCTCCCAAATCAGATGAATCCCCAAAGTGGTAGGTTTGAGTCAGCGCTTTGGCCACTCGCACCCATGTAAATCAAAGGACTGCCCTCAATGACAGGAGTTCCCAACTCACTCCGGATTGAGGTCATGTTACCTATGGTCATCTTAGTGAAGTGAGGTCTCTGTCATGAACGAAGTTATATGACGAGACGTTAATACTTCATGGTCAGGTCTTATACAAATTCTTTGTATAGGACGTCCCCGCTCGCATGTCCCCTACACAAATGATCAGGATCAAACCATCTGTGACAAGTCACAACACTTGTAACTTTTCCACAAAGCGGGTCAGTCCGTAGTGTTACCAAGATAAGGTTTCCTTCCTATATCCATATACTACAGACCATTTTGGTTGTCACTTAAGACATGATTCACTTGTATGTCACTACATACATGCTTAAGTTACATAAAGACAACCAGGGATTTTAAGTTTATTGGTTTGTGGTAAAATAAAAACATCTACATGTGAAAAGTCAAGAAGTGAAGTAAATATCATATATATTATACATCACAAGTGTTCGTACAAAATTGTTTACAAACTACAGGATACGAAACTTTAGGGCATCAACCCCAACAAATACGTGTAACTTCATCGCATGATGTGTAATATTGCCTCAATTAAAACTCTATTTGCTACCTATTCGTTAAGGGATGAAACTATCTCGTACACCCAAGCCTACCAATTCAAAAAACAAACACCTCTGGTACGTGCATGATAAAGTCAAAGTAGCAATAACAGTTAAGATTAAACAAACCTATAAAGCAAACAGGAACCTGTACAAGCTGTATGACTCAAGTGACTTACTATTCGCGGACTTCTTCTTGACATTGCCACCTTCCCTTTAAATGCACCTTCTAAGCTACTCAGGGTTTTTGTGAATATCATGTGACTTCAGCCATAACTACAAAAATCCTCCCACTCATCGATCAACCTCAACATGGTCTAGTTCATGTGTTGCCTCTATTCCCTTCCCATCATGGTCAACTCGATAAAATAAAAAATAACCATCTTTACCGCATCCTCATCACTCTCAAACTGATAATCTGGGAAATCATTGTCCAACTCAGTCCCATTCATGTTGGACTTATCTCCCAAATATAAATTCCTGAGCCTAAAATCTCTATCCTGATCAAAATCAACTTCATGCTTGAGACTATATCACAAACCTGTCACAATATCAAACTCGTCTCGACCAAAAGAAACCTATTTCCTTAGAAACTTAAAACTAATAACGTCTTCTCTATCCTCTTATACCTCCTGCAGAAGAATATAATGGCACAGATGCCCATTAAAAACTAACTTTACATTATAAAAAAAAAGGCCAAAAACAGTATGCCTAAACATATACAACTGCTTAGGTGTTAATTTCTTAATATTGGAGATTTTTTTTTAAGGAAATCGGGAACGCGATTTCCGTGAGTAGCGGAAGAAAGATTATTCAAACTTACAATCATGAATCAACAATACATTTACAGTCGACTTCAAAACAAACAGTTATGCAAATATACAGAGAAATTATAGCATGAACATCAAAAGTACAGAAGGCAAAATTGTACTAATAAAGGTAGAAGTGTCTCCACGCTCCAATGCACATTCTGATCGATCACAACAACCACGAGCGCCCGATCTACACGACCGCAACAACGCACGAACACATCATGAACTCTTCGCGCTCGTCTTTAACGACCTCCTTGGTCACGATCTCCTCCACAACAGTAAATGGCCTCCGCAGCACCACGAACGACCTCTGAAAAACCTCGACGGTTTCAAGTTGAGTCTAACACCACCAACAAGGCGACCTTGGTATTCTCGGTGTGAGAATCCAGAGGGTGGGCTCTGTTCGGACTTGGTGTGAGGTAGACAAACGAAGGAAAGACAGATCGTGTACACGACTGGGCAAGTGGGAGAAGTCAGAGACCTATCATATAGGTTGATACCCAATCGTTTAGATACAACTATGGGATCGTCTAGCAAAAGCTATGCGATCGTTTAGCTTTATCGTCTAGCTCGACAGAATCTACACAATCGTGTACCTTGGGCCAACGATCGTCTAGCAAAGCTATGTAATCGTTTAGTAAACACTGCACGATCGTTTAGCTAGCACTTGCACGATCGTTTACCTAGCCCAACCGTCTTTAGTAAATCTGTATTTACTTGACGACTTCCATGAGTTTCTTTTCATCGGAGAGAAAACTCAAACCTTTTTCAATCTTTTGTAAAAAACCTCTTTTTCAAAATAGGAAATTGATTTCCTTTTAAAACCTCACGGTTACCATGATCAATAACCACCCACTACATTTGGTTATTTAAAAGAAAAAATATTAATTATCTAATAATCAATATTATTATAAATATAAATGATAACCAACTTATCATACTATATTTATAGCCTTTAGTTTTAATATTTCATCTCATGAAACATATAAACCATAGTTCTTTTTCTATTCCATTGTACTTAATGTGAATCTCATTTACATCAATCCTCCACTAGATGTATCTCATACATCATATCGATTATATCACATATAATCAAAATACCTCTTGTCAATTTAAACATTTCAAATCAACATTAAGAACTTGATCCATCAACATTAATACAAACTACCAAGGAAACCTCATGGACCTATAGATCCAAAGTTCCAACGGTACGTGAATAACTGATTAAACTCTTTAGTCACGGGATCCACTCTCTGTTCACTGCCAGGCACTCCACTAAAGACCGATAACTGAACTCTCCTCACTACAGATATATTATGTGTCCAACTTAACCAATGAGCAGTGCGACAACCCTTCACATATCACTCGTAAGTACAACATCTATCTCCTTAAGTACCACTGATCCCTCTAATGAACATAAATCATAGTCCTACTATGACTGAGTCTTCTCTTCCAAAGAGAAGTTGTGGCCACTATGTTCAAGTCCCGGAATCAGCCCTTAAGAGAGCAATCTCTCTACTTATCCCTACTTCTGGAAAGGAGTGAATTCCATATTGTGGATTGAGTTCCCAGTTCCCAGATCAAATAAGTCCCCAAAAAGGTAGGCATGTTGAGTTGACAATCTGGCCACTCTCACCCATACTAATCAAAGGACCGCCTTCAAAGGCAGGAGTTCACAAAACACTCAGGATTGAGGTCGTGTCACCTATGGTTGTTTAGGTGAGATGCAATTCTCTAATATCAACGACGTTATATATAGAGTCTAGTCATCTTGTGGTCCAAGTCTTATACAAACTCTTTGTATAGGACACCCCCACTCCACGTCTCCACATGAATGGTCAGGATCAACCATCTGTAGTAGTTTACAACACTTGCAAACCTCTACAAAGCGGGTTGTTGATGGAACACGAGACATACTAGCAGAAAAAGGACCTAATTATACTCTAATTGCTTTTAATCAAAAGGAAATTAGCATGCAAAATGAAGGAAAAATAGTAAATTAACTTGGATAGGATACAACCTTTGAAGCTCCCGAAACGCTTTTCCTCGCTGAATCTTGACACGAACTCTTCCCGACCACCACTAGAGTTGACCTACTATCCTCTAGACTCAGAACCGGGTTGTGGGACCCAATGGATGAAGAAAATCGAGAGAGAGAAAGAGATGGAAAATAGAAGATGGAATTTTTGGTTTGGGTTTTTATTTTTCCAGCCCAAATTTAGAAAACAATTTTGGAAAAAATGGTAAAAGTTTTTTCATTCAAATTGAAAGCCCAATTTATAGAAAAAAGCCCTGCAATAATTGCATGAAACAAATCCATAAAAACCCAACACCTAAAATCCACTATCTAAGTGGGCTTAATGTCTCCACTATAAGCCAACACCTAACCCACTATTTTGTTAGTGGAATTATCCAACAAAAGTTTGGATTTTCCCACTAACTTCAATTAAAGGGCAAAATAGTCATTTTGTCAAAGTCAAACTTTGACCCAAAAGTCAACATTTTGACTTTTTATGATTTTTTCCGTGTTGACTAATTTTGACCTCCCAACATGAATCGGCATTCATTTTTTCGAAATTCAAATCACATTTGAATATAAGGTCGGTCAAAGTTTGACTTTTCAAAATCAAAAGTCAACCTTTGACTTTTTACATCTTTGACCATTTCCATTATTTTCGAGCTTCCAAATATGAACGTATTCATATTCTTGATATTTAAATCACATTTAAATACTAAAGCTGTATCTCTAAACTGAAAAGTCGACCACTATATCGCATATACTTGTCCGTTTCTCTCTCTTCACCTAATTCGAACAATTCGAATTATTCTATCATACTGTTCTAAGTTTATTCCATATGAGCTAGTAGGGGAACCTAATGGACCTATAGATCATGGGCTCCAATGATCCAAGATTAGCTGGCTAAAACTCTTTTAGACGAAACTAATCAACATTCGTTAACTAACGGGTCATTCCACTATAGTCTCGTAGTTGCACTCCCCTCACTATAGATATATTTTTGTCCATTTGATATAACCATGATTAGTAAGCTAATCCTTCACAGGTTGTTCGTAATCTCGGCTGGGTCATAAAAACCGTTTTACCCCCAAGACTACATCTTGTTCCTTAAGTTCCATTGATCCTCTAATGAACAATTTGTTTAAGGTCCAACCTATAAACCGAACCCCTCTTGGGCCAAGGAGAGGGTGGGGCCCTTTGTTCAAGACCTGGATCCAGTACTAAAAGGAACAACCTATTTACTATCCCTATAATGGGTATGAGTGAATTTCGTCTTGCACCCTATGTTCCCAGCTATCCACCTGATCTTACCCCTGAAATGGGAGGCTTATTGGGCCAGTGATAATGAGCTGCCCCCACCTATGCAAATCTAAGGATAATTCCGAGTGAACAGGAATTCATAGTTAGCTTAGGATTAAGATTAAGTTACCTAGGTCATTAATTAACAAAATAGTCAGTTTTATACATAAAATGGTATTTAGAACGTAAAAAGTGACTATTTCATGGTTCAGTCTTATATAAACTCTTTACATAGGATGCCCCCACTTTCATGTCTCCACATGAACGATTTAGGATCACATCGTTTGTACTAACTACAAAATGGGCCGCATCCATAGTGTCCCTTGAATAAGGCGCCCAACCTCATTCATATACTATAGACCATTTTGGCTATATATTTGAACTTGATCCACATTTATGTTATTACATAAAGTTCAAACTACATTAAATAGCCTCAGGACCTTAGTTTATTGGATTCAAGATTACAATTTCAATAACAATTTTATCGAAAAACAAAACATAATATGTTTATTAATTTACAAACTACGAGTTTTAGGACATAAAATCCAACAGCTATATCCGTAGTGTCAACAGGATCAAGTATCCCACCTTAATCCTTATACTACAGACCGATTTAGGTTATCACTTAAGACACGATCCACTTGTATATGACATATACATGCTTAAGTTCACATAAGATAACCAAGGAGCTTTGTTTATTGGATATGAGTAAATGCCATAATTAAATAACACTTATTTTATTCATTAAGCAACGTGCATCTTTACAAAACAATGAGACTCTAGGAGAATTAAGACAACAATCCCAACAGTTTTTGCTAGATGAGAACAACAAGTTAGATTTTTTGGAACATGAATAGAAGTAAGAATCTTAGTCACCAATGCCATCTGTCACACAGACCACAAGCCATACATTAAACACAACAATCAAGTAGGAAAAACGACAACAAAACATTACACATAAATCTGGAATTTGACTTAAATCTCGGGGAAGAACTCGATGGAAAATCACCCGAGATCGTGCCCTAATAAAGAAGAACTCGGGCCATTTACACCAACGTGCCGCGAGATTAGGGTTTTGATTCCATTCTGTATAAAATCTCAGGAATGAACTTGGGCTACATTTACCTTGAGATCGTATACAAAATTCCCTAAACTCAAAGGTATTAAACCCAATCTCGGTACACATCCAAACGATCTCAAACCCACTTCATTGAATCTTGACCGAGATTCAAACAAATTTAATTGAAATAACTTGGGGAAATTCTAGAAAAGCATCAATAACAGACTATATACACAAAAAAGGAACAAATATTGCAACATACACCATCATCAACCCAAATTTCGAAAGGGTTAGGAGTATTGATCCATATACTTTAGATACATTCAAAAACCCTAGCAAACCTCTAATTAAAAATGAAACAATATACTTAAAGAAAGAAATACCTGCAAAATAAGTAAGCTTAAGGATGCAAATAAATGTGGAGAAGGAAATTTTCATAGAGAAAGCATGGATATCTCAGGCGAATTGAGGAGTTGGATCGTTTGAAGGGTTTTCGTATATATGATTGAGTTTTTTTATAAGTAAGGGTATTTTTGTCCTTTATATGATTGGATAATTTGAATTCATTACCTTTTAACCCTAATCTCGGGCCCAATCTTGCCCAAAAAGGTCTCGTAAAAAACTAATTCTATGAAATTTTAGGACACATTGAAAACTAAAAAGATTATATAGAACAATTATTGATATTTTTTAACAAAGGAGAAAAACTTTTCCGTTAATTCCATGTTTTTTGGGGGACACAACCCAATCTGTTCTGTGCAAAATGCCACGTGTCAAGTCTTGTACCAATTGCCCATTAATATCTTTCAATCTCTCCCTCTAATTTCAATTTTTTTCCCTTTTTTTTTCAGTCATTTCTGCCACTGCCTGCGAAGTGGTGAACTTCGCCATGAGCGCCGGAGCTCTTCTTTACTCTTTCTCCCCAACGCCTCCAAGTCCCTCCGATTCCTCCAAGAAATTCTCCCTCTCAGATCGGAGGCTCAAATTTCCCTCACGATTTCACCTCACTGTTCTTCCAGAGGA
Source organism: Benincasa hispida (assembly GCF_027475165.1). Classification (NCBI taxonomy): domain Eukaryota; kingdom Viridiplantae; phylum Streptophyta; class Magnoliopsida; order Cucurbitales; family Cucurbitaceae; genus Benincasa; species Benincasa hispida. The sequence continues at coordinate 17,883,293 of NC_143485.1, forward strand.
TCGATGCTTCGTTTTACAGGTTTCTGCTCCACGACATTCCGGCGGAAGAGGGAATTGGAGGCTTTGGACCGATGTCAAGTCCAAGCCGTACGACGTGTCTAACAAAGCTCCGAAATCGATGAAGTTTGAGAGCTCGATCGGAAAATCGGTGCTCGATGACGAAGAAGAAGAGCTCGGCGATGAACTTCCATGGTGGAAACAGTTCCCTAAACGATGGCTTATCGTCACCTTGTGTTTCTCCGCTTTCCTTCTTTGCAATATGGATAGAGTGAGTGAGCTCTGGATTACTCCAATTATTTAATGGCGTGAAATGAACATTATTATATGTTAGGTATTGTATTGTAGTGTATTGTAGAGTTGAGGTGATTGTTCTTAATTAATACACACAGCTTAGGTTTTAGTTTAGATGAGTTGAGTTTTGTGTACTGTTCATTAAGTTTTAGTGAAATGGTCTGAAGACTTGTGTTAGTGATATATAATAATTTTAAAAATAAGAATTATTATATTTTAGATTTGCTGATTTGGTACTTGCTTACTTAAGTTTCTTATTGGTTTTAATAGGAATTTCACATTTCATTAGGTACACTTGTAGTTATGAACAAATTAAGAAAGACCAAATGGATGTTGATGAAAGTTTGATAGCTAAAAGAGAATATTGAACATAAAATAAGGGCAAAAGTGAACACAGTTTTAGTTAATTAATAATTAATTATATGTACTTGATTAAGATATCAGAGATTTGAATTTCTCTATCCCACACGTTGTTGAACTCTAAATTAAGAAAAGAATAAAATAAATAAAAGTAAGTGGAACGGATGAGGAATCTAAATAAGATTTAAACATTTTGCAACAAAAATAAAAAAGTTTAGCTATGGTTCTTTTTTTGTTCTTTTTATAAAAGTCAACCCAGTCATTAACATAAACTTAAAACTTAGTCTAATTTTCAGCTGTTTTCATTGTAATGATTGACTATGCGTTTTCATGCTTTGAGGAAAACAGTGGATATTCTTCTTTAGTAAGAACTTTTGCATTTTATAGTGTCTTTATCATTATGATCTTAAAAAATAAATTTATTTAATTGTTTGTTTTTTTTGTTTTTTTTTTTGCTTTTTAATTTACAAATCTGTTATTGTTTTAGAAATTTGACTCCTATTTCAAAATTGTGGGTAGAACAAGTTCAAGTTTAGAAAACATAAAACTTGGAGTAAAAGTGATATCCAGTGGGGCATATTGATTTTATAGAATACATCTGTTTGTTCAATCTATGTAGGTAAATATGAGCATCGCTATACTTCCGATGTCAGCAGAGTATAATTGGAATCCACAAACTGTTGGTTTAATACAATCCTCATTCTTCTGGGGATATCTCCTCACTCAGGTAAACACAAACTTGAAACTTGGCAGCTTTCAATTGTTCTAATGCTCTGAATTACTGGCCAAGAGTCTCTTTTAGTGTATATGTTAAAATAAATCTAAACAATGTTATGGATTGAAAAAATATGATGACAAAATCAATTAATCCAAACCCAACAAAAGAAGCCACATCTATTTGTTTCATCCATATGTTTACATCTTCATCTAATAGAGTTGTCTCTTAACAAAAGATACACCATCTCATACTAGGAATCCTTCTTCTTCCCCCCCCCCCCCCCCCAAAAAAAAAGAGAGAGAGAGACCTCTGTTTTATTTTCTTCCTCTATTTCTAACTTTTAGCAATGGTTGATGACAGATTGCTGGTGGGATATGGGCAGATACAGTTGGGGGAAAGCTGGTTCTGGGATTTGGTGTGATATGGTGGTCGGTTGCCACAGCTCTCACACCTGTAGCAGCAAAAATTGGCCTGCCCTTCTTGCTTGTCGTTCGTGCATTCATGGGGATCGGTGAGGTTTGTCTCATTACATCACCACTAGACCCAAAAATTTAAACCATAAACAGGGTATGAATAATCTTCTAAATATGTAAACATTCCGTCTCACATGTGAGCTTGACGCACAAAACTCAATACATAACTATTAGTATCAATTGGAGCGGAAATGATACTGCAAAGGTTCACTTCAAATTAGGATCTTTTACTTTGATACCTGGTTAAACTATCACTTGACTTAAAAGTTTAAGCTAAAGATAAGGGTTCATTCAATGTTTCATTTATTTTAACACTTATGGAGAATTCATCCTTTTTCAAGGGAAGAAATATAGGAGGGTTTTGGAAATAAATTTGATTTCTTTCTCCGATTTCTTTCGTTGGTGTTTTTTCTTTATTTTTTTTTTCTTTTCTTTATTATTATTTTGTTTTTGGTATTAGGCTTGTATTTTGCATGTTTTTACATTATTTAAAAAAGAAGAAGAAGAAGAAGAAGAAGAAGAATTGTCCTCCAGAAACATTAGCTTAGGTTGTTCACTTGTTTTCAGGGAGTTGCAATGCCTGCCATGAACAATATACTCTCCAAATGGGTTCCTGTAGCAGAAAGAAGCAGATCATTAGCACTTGTTTATAGTGGGATGTACCTTGGTTCAGTAACAGGCCTTGCCTTCTCACCATTTTTAATACATCAGTTTGGATGGCCATCAGTTTTCTTCTCCTTTGGCTCTCTCGGTGCGGTTTGGTTCGCTGTGTGGCTTAATAAGGTGTCTAACTCTGCTACCAACGAAATATAACTCAGTCTAAATCCTTTTGTTATTGTTGAATAAGCTGTAAAAGGTCTGTCTTGATTCAAAAAATTCTCTTGGAAACATGTCAATGACACGTGATTGATTTTGAGTCATGGCTATAGGCACACAGTTCACCACTTGATGATCCTCAACTGAGACCACAAGAAAAGAAGCTGATTTTTGCAAATAGTGTTTCCAAGGAACCTGTTAAAACTATACCTTGGGGACTGATCTTGTCCAAAGCACCAGTATGGGCTCTTATAGTTTCTCATTTTTGTCACAATTGGGGGACATTTATTCTATTGACATGGATGCCAACATACTATCACCAGGTAACTCTTTTTATTACTGTATAGTAAAATTTTATTGAGACAGCTCTTTCAACAGCCTGTCATTCTACTGCCTCTTGAAAAAATGGAAAAATAATAATAATAATCTAGCTTTCATTGACATGCATGAAAGAATAGACAAGGCTCAACGAATGAAGATTACAAATGAATCAAGGCGTAGGAATGATTGTCATAAAAAAATTATATATGATTCTGTAATATGGACATTGTATTTATTTGCTTCCTTGGTACGGAAAATATGTAAATCTTGATTTGGAATCTTTAAATATCACTTAGGTCCTGAAGTTCAATCTAACAGAATCTGGCCTTCTTTGTGTTCTTCCGTGGTTAACAATGGCGTTTTCTGCAAACCTTGGAGGCTGGATCGCCGACACACTTGTGAGCAGAGGCCTCTCAGTGACTACCGTTCGAAAGGTAATAAGGAATATTTCTATTATCCATATTTCTTCACGTTCTGAACTGAAAAACTTAAGTCAACAGGTTATGGTATATTTAATTTTCAATACATATTCGTAACACTCATTTGGGTTCTAAAATTAGCATGAGATCTTGGTGAATATCATATTTGCTAAGAAGAAAATGACACTGCAGAATTTCAGCATAAGATCTCTCACCCTGAGATCTTGTAAATCACTAGAAAATTTTAGAACTTAAGTTTATACCAGGTAAGGACACTTGGTCTTTTAACATAATTGCAGCATTAAATAGTTCAATTTCATGACAACTTTCAAGCTTCTCCCTTCACTTGGTTTATTGCATTCAACTCTTATAGGCCATTGTGCATAACCCCATAGATTGGAAGAACCTCTTATTCTGCTGCTTGAAGAACAGTTTCTTAAATTCTGTACTTTTCAGATTATGCAAAGTATTGGATTTCTTGGCCCTGCATTCTTCTTGACCCAGTTGAGCCATGTTGATTCTCCGGCGATGGCGGTTTTGTGCATGGCCTGCAGCCAGGTTGGCTTTACATTTTGAAATTTCCTTTCCATATCTTCCTGTGCTTATTGATAAACATACAACATTTACTTCAATGCGCCGACTTGAATAGGGAACTGATGCATTCTCTCAATCCGGTCTATATTCGAACCACCAAGATATTGCACCACGATATTCTGTGAGTTTTCGGCTCCAAGTCATTCAGAGACATACAGTTCCTTTAGTTTGATTGCTTGCCATTGATCTTCCATTGGGAAGAGCTTGTAATTGATGCAATGATCTGTTTAGGGAGTGTTACTTGGTTTATCGAACACAGCTGGAGTTCTAGCAGGTGTCTTTGGGACAGCGGCTACAGGTTACATCTTGCAACACGGTTAGTTCTACTTCTTCCAATATTATAGTTCTAATTAAGAAGAAAAAACCACTTCTAGCCATTTCTAGGAACCCTTTAGTTTGAACCCCTACCAACAAATTCTAAAACCTCCAAATCAATTGACATCAATTCAAAGGAAAGTATTAGAGTTAGATTACCTTTTGATTGAGAACCAAGAGATAAAGAGAACTACTTTCCTACTCAAGGTTTGAACACTCCACAAACAAGTTGATTAAATCTTATCCGAATGCTCAAACATGCAACTCTAGATCAAGAATTGCAAAAAAAGGTGGTGATGAAACTTTGTCATCAACTTAGAAAAAATATCATCCCCAACTTCAAAATCCAAAAACTATTTTGTACAATCTAATGGTCAGATTTTATATAGCCGTCACATAAACCTTAGTAAAATGGTAAAAAATCTTTTATTTGATATGTTTTAGAAAGGATAAAATTGAAAAATCAGAAAGTTACATTAAAATTACTAACTAAAATATAATTATTAATTTGATGCATGGACGGTTCATATCATCCCCTCTGATACCTTACACTTGTTTAACTTTGAACTTTCAACTTCATCCGAGTTTAACTTCAAACTTGGATATAAGTGGTGAAATCAATATCTCATAAAAAAAAAAAAATACAAAATTATCATGAGAATCGACTAATATATAGCACAAAATTTAACAAATAAAACGCTGAAAAGCAACATACAAACCTAGGTACAAAATCATGAAAAAGCACACTAACTCAATAGAAAAATACTTCAAACAAACGTAAGAAACACTCGTCACGATAAGAAAGCCATTACCTGTAAGCTACAGAAATAGCTTCATCCAGCCATAAAATTGTTTTAAGTCCGATCATGAGAGCATTCAACCCTAAAACACTCATCATGATAAGGAAACCACTACCCAAGTACAAAATCAAACATATGAAAAAGGTTTTTTTTTTAAAAAAAAATATATATATATATATTTTGCCAAATTTTGAAAATAAAGGCTAACCATATAGTTTTTGTTTTTTAGTTCTTAAAATTTAAGCCTACAAATACCTCTACCATCTCTAATTTTCTTATTCTGTTATCTAAATTTTACCCATGTTTTAAAGGATTAAGCTAAAATTTGAAAATTAGAAAAATAGTTTTGAAAAACTTGTTTTTGTTTTTTGAATTTGGCCAAGTATTCAATTCTTGTACTTTGGTAAGAAAATGAGAGAAAATAAACATAATTTTTAAAAACAAAAAACAAAATGATTACTAAAATGGGTCTTAAAAGAATAGCTTTAGAAAAATAGTATTTCACTAAGAATTCAAATGGTGCCTTAATAAAGATGGAAGATCTTATACAAAAATGGTGAGAAAATAAACATCATTTTAAAAACCAAAATGGTTATTAAACAGAACTAAGTATTAATTTTATAATTTATTCAAGTACGTTTTTAGTTGCAACATTTATTTAATATTTAGCTTCTAAATGGATAATATCAAACTTCTAAAATTAAAATTGACTCATCGCCAAAATGTTTAATAACTACTAAGCTATGAAAAATAAGCTTATAAATATTGCTTCTACTTTTGATTTTCTTTATTTAGTCATCCATATTTAGAGATATTCTCAAATTCCAAGCCAAGTTTTAAAAACAAGAAAAACAGATTTTAAAGTCTTGTTTTTATTTTCAGAATTTGACTATGAATTCAAATATTATTTAAAAAATCCTAAAAATCACTATAAAAAAAATGGTGAGAAGACAAACCTAAGTTTTAAAAACTAGAAATCGAAAACCAAATAGCTATTAAACATGGCCTAAACTTTTCGATATATATAATTGTATTCATAAGATAGTTTCTTATTTACAGCAACCTTTGAAAAAACCCTTTAAATTCTCCTAGAAATATGATGTGAAAACATAAGTTTGAAAAACTTTTCAGGTTCATGGGATGATGTTTTCAAGGTTTCAGTTGGGTTGTACTTGGTTGGAACAGTGGTTTGGAATCTCTTCTCAACGGGTGAGAAAATATTGGACTAACCTTCTAGATGAATCTTTTGACCTTCTTTCACTACACAAACCCCTGCCCTCATTTCCCAACTAATTCTTGGAAAAATTGCTGCTCACAAACATTGGAAAGATCTTGCTAGAAAGCAAAGCCCACTGTATAGTAGATTCTCTTGGAGGGTTTTTGATCCTTGGAAAAAAAAGAGATTTTTTTTTCACCCCTACTGGTTACCACATTAAATATTTTTGGTGATTTAAGTAAATATTTATAAATAAATCATTTGTCCAGTGTATATTTTCACATTGATCTCCTAATAAGTCAGAGGTAATAATTTTTAGGTTACTATGAGACAATTTGAAGTGCTTTTCTTTTTTCTAAAATACACTAGAGAGTAGAGGATTCAAACTGTAGACTTCTTGATTGCTAATACAGTTGAGTTATGCTCGCTTTGGTTATTTTTTTTAATCTTTGTCTTGGATGTCTAATTCTTCAAAACATAAATGAAACGTATAAAACTCAAAAACTAAGATTATTTATAATCACAATTATACTAAGTTGGTCTTGTGGTTAATAAGAACTACAAAAATAATAAAGGCCTTCGAAGAAATGAGTTCAAGTCATAGTTGTCATTTATCTAAAATTTAATATTTTACAAGGTAATTTGGCAAACAAATGTAGTAAAGTCAAACGGTTGTTTCGTGAGAATAATTGAGGTGCATAAAAATTGTTTTTGATTAATCATAATTAGTCATTCTATATAGCAAATGATACAAATATTCACCGACTATAGTACTTATAACAATTGATTTGTATGATTGTAACATCAAATATAACTGAGAAAATACATAAAGTTCTCTTCCACTTGGCATTAATGTAAAATTTATGTATGGTATGTAAGATCCACCAATTCACCAAATACAACAATTACAAACACTTCCACTCCCCAATCTAACCACCAACAATGTACGTATAAATAAAAACTAAAAAAAGACAACCCATTGACCATTATACCCTCATGACGATGAAGAAAATGACACATTTACCCTGTGCAGTATTAAAAGAACCGAACTTTCTTTTACCGTGCATTGTGAAAAGCAAATATAAATGGTAAAAACAGAAATAGAAATTCCAATGAAATGACGAAAACACCCCTCCTAGGCAAGCCGGCGAGGATGCAAATAAACACGAAGCCCATTCTTCATAAAAAGAGTAAGAGACATTTTCTGCTCCACCCGGTGACCGGGAACCGGTGCTAGCCGGTACCGGAGCAGTACGGCGGAGGCGACAGACTTCATTTGCAAATAAGCCAAATCCTTTCCTAAACAAGTCCTCGGTCCAGCATTAAACGCCACAAACTTATAAGCATCCTTTGGCCCCTCGAACCGGTCCCCGGTCGGAGACAACCACCGGTCCGGTTTAAACTCCGTACAATCCTCCCCCCAGATACTCTTCATCCTCCCGACCGAATAAATCGAATACGTCACGGTCGAGCCAGCTGGCACAAAAGTGCCATCTGGCAACACGTCATCAGCCACTACATACTTGAAATCCTCCGGTACGGAAGGGTATAAACGCAGCGTTTCGGCCAACGCAGCTTTTAAGTACACCAATTTATCGGCTTCGTCGAATACCAACGGCTCTTCAATCCAACGGCGTGGATCGTCGCCACGTGTCTCGCGGAGGACTGTTGAGATTTCAGAGAGGATTTTTTTCTCCACGTGTGGGTGGTTCATTACGAGCCAAAAGAACCACGTGAGAGCTACGGAGGAGGTGTCTCGGCCGGCGAGGACGAAGTTTAATGCGATGCGGTGGAGCACGGCGGCGGAGAAGCGGTCACCGTCGCGTTTCTTCATGAAGCGTGATAATAAGTCGTCGGAGGGAGATTCTTTACGGGCTGCAACGGCGTCGTTTATGTATTCTTCTACTACTTTTAAACTCTTCTTTAACCTTCTTTCCATTCCCATGCCCAAAAGCTTCTCCAACCTTACAAAAGAATGTCAAAATTTTATACACGTCAATTATTTTACATGCATGATTGATCAGGTGCAATCAAAAAATATAATTCAGCTCAAAAGAAAATCTAAGATAATAATTATAACACTAAATAAATATAAGGGTCTAAATCAATAATTAAAATATGATCGATATTGATATCCGTATATCAATTATACGAATAGTATCTCGATATCAGCAAATATCCTTAATTTTTTTTAAAAAAAAATTACTAAAATTAATTAACCTAATAATTAAATTGGTTTTACTTCCAAACTATTTTTTTTATCAAGATATTATGGTTAGTATTCATATTCATGGTATAATTTATATTTTATGTGTATCACTGACATCGATGGATATTTAACTTTTAGTCTAAATGCTATTTCGTTGTTTCAAACTTTTTGCAATTGTTTTTATTTTAACTGTAAACTTTGCATAAAGAAGGAAAAACTTATGTTGCTTTTTCGATTTAATATCGTTTGGTTACCATTTTGTTTTTTATTTTTACTTTTTAGTATTTTTTTAAAGAATTTTGCTTTTGGTTCTTAGGAACTAAATTTATTCTCTTAATTTCTTACTATGATTTGCATCCTTTTTTAAGTACAAGAATTGACTTTTTAACCAAATTCTAAATTTCAAAAATAAGTTTTTGAACATTAGTTTTTTAGTTTTTCAAATTTTGATTTGGTATTTTATATTTTATAATATTGATAATAAGTAAATAACAAATACATAAATTTAGAAATGGAATAAATGTTTATCTATTTAATTTTTTAAAAAAAAGACAAAACATTTTAATTTAGTTTAATAACAGAAAAACCAATTAAATTATAAAAATTAATTTGCACCCTCAAACTTTTAATTATAAAAATTAAAATTTTAAATTTTTACAAATATTAAAATTAGACCCTCAAAGCTTTATATAATTGTTATAATTTTTACAACCATATAAGTTTGAGGGTCTAATTTTAACACTAATATAAATTTGAGATTCATTCTTATAATTAAAAGTTTGAGGTTATAATTATAACTATTAATTAGATGGTTTTTGCTATTTGTAAATAATAATAATAATAATAATAATAATAATAATAATAATAATAATAATAATAATAATAATAATAATAATAGGGGACATTTTTAATATAAAAAATATTTAAAAATATTTACACTTTATAGTAAAAAGTTTCAAAACTACAAAGTTATTTTAGAACATTTTGCTATAAAGTCTAAATATTTTCTAGATTTTTTTATTTATAAAAATTTCTCTAATAATAATTTAGAGGTTTTAAAAAAATAAAAATAAAAATAAAGACCTCCATAAAAGACCAGGGTAAAGAAGGCGCTGAAGAGTGGCCTCAGTGGCGGTATCAAATGCCAAAGCGAACGGATTTGCCGGTAATTCCGGCGACAAAGTTTGTGGATCTTTCCCAAAAGTTAGCCCACAAATATTATCAAATGTTAATCGGAGCAACAGATCCTGCAAATCCACCGCCGTTTTATACTCCGCCGCCTTCTCCAATATACACCATAATCGCGTCCTTATCGTCCGATTCACCCACCGGTCCATCGCCTGCCGGAGCGTCCTCGTCGTGAACTCAAGCGCCGCCGTCTTCCGTTGAATCAACCAAATTTCTCCGTCGCTGTTGAAAATCCCTTGCCCTAATAAATCGTGAAACGCCGCTTGCCAGTCGGGTCCTTTCGGGTAATTTTCGAACCGGGTTCGAAGCACGTGCTCAATGTTTCTCGGGTGGCACGTGACCGTGTAAAATCCTTGCTTTTTAGCTATGAATGGAAGCGCCACCGTGCAGGTTTGGTAAGTGGCGCCGCCGCCTGTGGCGCGGAGGTTTCCGGCGATCCAGTCGTGGATTCGACGCCGGTTCGAGATGAGAGCCGGGAGGCTGCCGATGAGTGGCCAAACGGGTGGACCGGTGAGTTTACGGGCGAGGAAATGGAACCAAATGAAATAGGAGAGAATGAGAATGAGGAAAAAGGAGGGGAAGGGGAAGGGGAAGGGGAAAACGACGTCGTTGGCCATTGGATTAGAAGGAGGAAGGAATTAGTAAGGGAGGAGAGAAAAAGAGTGGATTTTATAAAGTGAAAGATAAATAAAATTGGGGAAGAATTTAGGAATGGTTGTTGAGAATTTTGAAAAAGAGCTGGTTTTGGAATTTGCAACCATTGTAATATTCACATGCACACGAAAACATTTACAATTCTTCATCTTTTCTTTTTTTAAAAAAAAAAAATAAAAAAATGAAAGAATATAATATATTATGTCTCATTCCGCTTTTTATTTTAACATTTTTACTCTTAAATTTTGAATTAATGATCACTTTTGGTCACCATCGACTACTTTAAAATAATTACTAATTAGAATGTGAATTTATCAATTAAATTAATAAAAACTATTTTACTTATTTTAAATTAATTAATAAAAAATCAACACAAATAGCTAAAAGTTGTCCAAGTGAAAATTCATGGGTAAAATTGTAAAACCCTCAACCCTATTAACCAAAAAGAAACTTAACTCATAATTCAAGGGTCAAAATGTAATATCCTAAAACTTATAAATCAAATGAAAACTAAAAACTATAAGTGCAACATTTTGAAACCTAGGAGTTTTTTGTTTCAACCCAACAGTCTCATACCAATAGAGAAAATTGTCTTCACTTATATACTTATGATCATCTTCTTATCTAACCAATGTGAAAATTTGATCGCATTCTCAACAGTCATGAAAGTTGTTGGGTTTTGGTAGAATATTAAAAGTGCAATTGTTTCAAATTGAAAAAGTTCAAGAAAGTGATGGGTTTCAAGTACTATAAAAGGGATCCTATGTCTTTGGTTTCAAATTATCTCAGTTAGAAATACTTTAAACTTGAGTGTCCTAATTCTATTTAAATTTCTTTTTGTATTCTCTATTTTGAGAGTGGGATTGAAGAGTGTGAGTAATATAAAAGCTTTGAGAGAGTGCTTTCGTAATTCTGATTAGTGACATAATTATTTTAGTGATTTAATAGGTTTTTTTGTGGTCAGTTATGGTTTTTCTCCGATATTAAAGTTTACCATGCAAATTCATGTGTTTCCTAAACTTATTGATTTCTTTTAATTTGTCTGCTAATTCCTATGGCAGTATTGGGAGGGAGGTTTTTTTCCCAACAAGTGGTATCAAAACCATGCTCTTGACTTAGTAATGTTGGTAGAATCCTCAAGTGTTGAATAAAAATGTAGTGGAACCTCAAAAGTAGTCATGGATGTGATCCGTGGTTGAACACTCGATCAGATAGGTAGTGTGCTCTAGTGAAGAGAAGTTCACCTAAATAAGAGTTAGACGGATGGATGACTATTTGAGGGGAGACTCGGTGGCCCTTTGTTCGAGAGAAGGATTATTGAGAATGCGACCAAAGTCCCACATTAGATAGATAAGAGGATGATCATGGGTGCATAATCGAGAACAACTATCTCTATTGGTATAAGATCTTTTCAGGGCGAAACTAAAAACAAAGCTATGAGGAATTTATTTCCAAAGTAGACAATATAATACCATTATAGAGATATTTTGAGGGTTGTTATTCCTACACATGCAAACAATTAGGTCCAATTTTACTTTAAAAAAAAAGTTTGGAAGAGATTAAGGATTGATCTCATATCTTTGATCTTTAAAAAGTAAGTAGAGTTGTACCCTATATTCAATTAATTAATAAGGGGGAAAAAGTAAAACAGCCTAATGGTTTTTAATCAAGCCACATTTGGAAAGAAATTCAACAGTGTAACTAATGAAACATGGCAATTGTGTAAAGTTTTCTTGCATTAAAAGAAAACTAAGTAAACAAAATTTCTTCCACCTACTAAGAAAGGCAATGGATGCACCTAAGAAGAAGCCAATGGGGGAAATAAGAGCTTTTGTTTGGGTGCCAAACAAGCCCTAACATTTTCTTTTATTTTCTTAATTGCCCACAAAAACAAAGGTTTTTGGTTGGTTAGATTTGGTCCAACTGCCATGGGAAATTAGGGTTTCCTCTTCCAATGTATTGCCCAAATTAAACAAAGTAATAGAAATAACATTGTAATATTTATAACAAATTAAGATTTTGTTACAATTACCCTTATAAAACTTTTTTTAAATGGGAGGCATTAAATAAAAGTGATAAAAATATTGGAATCTACCATTTGATTCAACTTTGGTCGTAAAATCCTAGCTAAATTGGAAAATTTTCATTTTTTTAAAAAATTTAGAACTTCGAAATTTGTTTTTAAAAATACCCTTGGAGATCACAACTAGAAAGGTATGAAAATTAAATGACATATGTGCAACATCATTCATGTAAAATAACCCAACGTTTGACGTATAATAATTTATTATGTAATTGATTTTAATGATAGCTTTGAGATGAAATAAATAGTAATAATAATTTTTTTTCTTCTTTATATGGTCGTAAATAATATACTTTTAGGAAAAAATTTAAATAATATTATGTATGCCTTCTAACTCATACATATCAACAATCAAGTTTTTTCTCTTAATAATTTTAAAGAAAAGAATATCTTTAGGGACAATTTTAAAGTTCAAGTTTATTTTCTGGAATAAATTTCAAGGTTTGAGGATAAAAATGCAACTTTTTAAAGTCTGTAATCATTAAACATATATGAATGAGTATTTTGTATAATTAAAATTAAAGAAAAAACAATTAAAAAAGGAACAGAATTTTGCTTACTCCCCTTTACATTGTCAATGGTCGTTTACCCTATATATGTATGTATATCTGTGTGTGTATATATATATATATATAAAGAAGAACAAAATAATTATAAAGCTAAAATATAGATAGACCGAAAATTGATGAATTAAAATAAGGTTAGTCTAAATACTGGTGTGGATTTTGAATCTTGTAAATGCAATTACTCGATCGAATCTAAAGGTTTATTTGGTCATTAATAAGCTTATAAACGTACATATTTGAATATCACCCCACAAACATGATTTGAGATTTTAATCTCTGAACTGTAAAAGTTTCTTACCAATAAACTCTTCTCCCCAAAAAAAAAAACAGAAGTCTTACTAGTAGACCGTTTATGTTTACAATCAAGTATTAGAATTTGTTAAATTAGGTTCAAAGAAAATCTCCCATAGAAATAAATAAATTCATGATATACAAGTGTCGAGGGCGTAATTATTTTTACCTGGTATGAGACTTTTTATTTTTTATTTTTAAATAAAAAACAACACAAGAACAACTTTGGACGAAGAGTTAAGTTGAAATTAAAGAATTGTTAAACAATTAAGGAAACGATCTTGGATGATAATTTGCCATCACATTAAACTATGCTCGGAAACTTTGGCTAATAAACAACATCCAATGAACTCAATCTCATAAACCACAAAAATCGCGGAAAGTTGATTAAAACTTAATGATCAGATATCTCAAAGAAGGATTATTTCTGATTTGAAATTCAAGCGGCTTCACATGCAAAGACTGATACAAAGTCTTGGGCTTTTTTTTGGTAAGTAAGTTTGGCTATCCATCGTTTAAGTAATTCTCTAAATTAGATTAAATCCTTCAAATTATTATATAATTTCAAGAAAAATAATATAGAGATAAATGAACTGTGAATTAATCAAACTTGCCTGTTAACCAATGGCTCATTTCCAGCTCAACTTTTTAAAATATCCCGAAATCAATTCTAACACTTGATTATTCACTTTTAAAGTTTGTTTGCCTCAAAGGTAATTCCACAGAGAACTTTTTTTCTTTAAAAAAATTGCATAAAATTTATCAATGTATCATGGATAAACTCATCTAATGATATAATCAATCATTAAACGACCACTAGATATAATCGACTTTGAAAGCAAGATCTAAACTTAATTAGATTTGCTAAACCTGATTACTATATTATTATTACATCTGCTGAACCTGATTACTATGTTATTGTTACATTATTATTACATCTGCCGAATCTAGTTACTATATCCTTTTGCTACTACCCTTCTAAAAGTTCAAAAATGGTGTTCATAACACCATAAACTGGTTTTATTCTACATAGCCAAATATCATGGTTTTATCTCTTTTAGACAAAATATACACATTTAAATATGGTTTTTTTCTTTTCTTGGGGAAAAAGAAGAAGGCTTTTTTTTTTAAATGGGTGAGAGATTTGAATACTAGACAAATTAACTTTGAAGCATTTTCAAATGTTTAATTTAAAACCACCATTCCAAATAGTGTATTTTCAATAATTTTTTTAAAAAAATGTTTAAATAAAAATGAATTTTTTTGAAACACTTTTACCACAAGATGAATCCAAACGGACTCTTAAATCGGCCCTTTTGAAGTCATTCTTTACCAATTCCATGTCCATCTTGGAAATTCCAAGGGTATAGAACGAATCTTCGCATTTCAGTTAAAACAGTTAATAAATTTTTAGGTAAATGAGGAGATTTGGATTTCCCGCCTTCAGTTGCTCCGACTGTTTTCATCAGGTTAAGCAAATAACCAATATGAATGTATGCTCAAATGGACCGTAGACCAAAACGATAGCCACGAACAGCGTAGCAGCGCCATCCCTGTATACAGAAAACAGAAAAGCACGCTCCCTACGCAGGCATTATCCTGTTCAGGTTCAAAGGGACTATCTCAGCCTCTGACCAGTTAGCCCCCGAACGAGCTACACTTGGTCGAGGCACCCCCGGTGCGTTTCTTAAGTTAATATACGATTTAAATTTTTTAAAAAATAATGAAAGGGACAGAGTCAAAACATCAAGCAAAGCGATAACTTCCTCTTAGTTCCAACAGATAGATAAACAAAGCAGACAAACTTGAATACAGCCAATAAAAGAGGAAAAGACAAGCTAAACTTTGTACTCTTCCATGGCCTGAAACTGGAGACTCAAGCAGGCATCGATTTTCTGTTATGGTCGGTCAATCATCGACGATAAGTCTCCTGCACTTCCAACCCTTTTCTCCTTCATGAGCATCTGCATATTGGTGTACCATAAGAATCAACAAAAGGAATTAACGGAGCAATTGCTAAAAGATGAGAAACAATATCGATTGCATTCTGCTTTTTAAGATAAAGTCATAAAACTCCAACTTTTTAAGATAAAGTCATAAAACTCCAAGTTCAAGCCAAAAATCTAGTCCGGGAAATGATCTTTCAAAGTAACCAATCCATAAGACACAAGTTTCAGAAAAAGGACAGTAAAACCTTTACGCCCATACCCACAATATGGGGTCAAATTTTCCAAACGCTTAAAAATCTTTCAATACAATTTAGAAAGTCATTTCAAACATACCTTGTAGAGGTAGTTCCTCATCTAATGAAATGTGACGAACTATTTGTTACCATGTAGATCAAATAATAATTAAGTACTATGTTGATGCGTCTTAAGAAGAACGTAGCAATATGAGATGCCTTGTACCAAGTCCTTTCAAGCGTAGAATTTGAAGACTAACAGAAATATTTATTCAAATGGTCGTTCTATGCTAAAGAAAACCAAGCATTAAAATCAGAAAGCTGAAAGTTTCTATGATTACTAACCAACCTTCACCTCTTCTGGGAGTCCACGTAGCTTGCAGGCAAGTAGATTTCTCCACCAGTTTCACCATGTTGCTCACCACTAATGGTTTTCTTTGCAGCCAGGAACTCAGCACTCATAGCATCCATCCCTTGCTGCAGAGCTTCCTCTGCACTCCCGTACCCGTGTTCTTCAGCATACTTCCGCACATCCTCGGTTATCTTCATTGAGCAGAACTTGGGTCCACACATGGAACAGAAGTGAGCCACCTTGGCACCTTCTGATGGCAAGGTTTCATCATGAAAGGACATGGCAGTCATAGGGTCTAATGACAAAGCAAATTGATCCATCCATCGGAACTCGAATCTCGCCTTGCTCAGTGCATCATCCCATGATTGAGCATGTGGGTGACCTTTGGCTAGATCAGCTGCATGAGCAGCTATCTTATATGCTATAACTCCAGCTTTCACATCATCTCGATTTGGCAATCCTAGGTGCTCTTTCGGTGTAACATAACAGAGAAGGGCCGTGCCAAGAGCACCAATATTGGCAGCACCAATGGCAGAGGTAATGTGGTCATATCCAGGAGCTACATCCGTAGTCAAAGGACCAAGAGTGTAAAAAGGAGCTTCATTACACCACTCAAGCTGTTTTTGCATGTTTTCAGGGATCTTATGCATTGGGATGTGTCCAGGTCCTTCATTCATTACCTGAAACTCAAGTATGTGGCCACTAGTTAGTAACACAGAAGATATAACATTTCCTACTAGCATAAAATGAAAATAGCAGACACTAATTGCATTTATCAGTTATTGAAAAAGATGATCTTAGTTTCATATTTTTAATGGACATTCCCATAAAACTAATTGTGCGAAGAGAATCTGCCACATTGTAAATTGGAGCTCTCAGCCAAACCAGCATACAAAAAGTTATCGGGTGATGAAATCATAAGATACTACTTCAGAGGTTCCTAAATTCCTGACAATTCAGCCACAAATGTATCAACATGTATGAAACTGACTATTAGGTAAGCCCTGAGTGGTTCTTACAAAAGCCGCAACTATGAGATGTTCTTTCAAATAAATATAACTAGGAGTAAAAAGGTTTGCTCTCAAATGCATATGACTATCATAAGTGTGATTGTGAGCATGTGCATGTATGTAAGAAAGAGAGACTTATATTCACTACCTGCACATCTTTTTCCCATGCTCTACGAGTCAGTTCGCCCTGAGTTAAGAGCTCTGCAAATTGCGCAGTGTCATTGGCATCATAAATTGAACCAGGTCTCAGCCCATCACCAATTGATAGGGATATGTCATACAGATTACAGATGTCAAGTATGTCATCCCAATGTTCATAAGCAAAATTTTCCTTATGATGAGCCAAACACCACTTTGCATGAATGGATCCTCCACGTGATACAATTCCTGTCATTCTTTTTGCTGTTAGAGGGATGTATCGAAGTAATACCCCAGCATGAATTGTAAAGTAATCAACACCCTGCTCAGCTTGTTCAATCAGTGTTTCCCTGAAAATTTCCCAGGTGAGGTTTTCAGCTATTCCATTCACTTTTTCAAGTGCCTGATATATGGGGACAGTTCCTACTGGTACCGATGAATTCCGCAATATCCACTCTCGGGTCTCGTGTATGTGACGACCGGTGGAGAGGTCCATGACAGTATCAGCTCCCCACATGGTCGCCCATTGGACTTTATAAACTTCTTCTTCAATAGAACTTGCTACAGCAGAGTTTCCAATATTTGCATTAACTTTGACCAAGAAATTTCTGCCCACAATCATGGGCTCCAACTCCAAATGATTTTTGTTGGAAGGGATAATTGCCCGCCCACGAGCAACCTCTGACCTCACAAACTCCGGGTCAAGCTTCTCACGAGTGGCACAAAACAACATTTCCTCAGTGATGATTCCATGCTTGGCATAATACATCTGTGTGTATCTTGGTGTGCCTAATTTTTCCCTCCTATCAACCCAGTCCTTTCGAAGTTTAGGCAATCCTATATAACATTGTTGATTGTCAGAAACAATGTAAATTGAAAGACAGGTAACAAGTATGCTAATTTGCATTGTTGTATCATGGAAGTTAAAAAGCATCATAAATAAGTATTGGATTACAAAAAATGTAACAAAATATCAAAGGGACTTAATTTCCATCATAGAAAGCAGTTGTACTTGCCACCATTTAGTTTTCTCTATGGAGTCAGATAGGCCCACAGATAAAAGATTTCAGTTTCACACTAGATAGGCCCAAAGCCAATATGTGCTACAACACAAATATAGCAATAATGAGTCTTTTCAAGAAAAAGTTAAAAGTCGATCATCTTACCAATACGGGGACTGATGTTTTGAGGACCACTAGTGTCATAATTATCAAAGTTTGGTTCATCGCCAGATAAATGAACCCGACGAAAGGGTACTTTGAGTACATGCCCAGTTTCTTTGTGAACAACTTCCCTGCAAAATAAATAAATGTAAATGTATGGTCATCATCTATTAGTTCTGTAACAGTTATAAAAACTATGAAACTATAATACCCCAATGGATTCACTCACTTGTGTTCTTTTGTGCTTTTTGGGAAACATTGTTCAAATGAAGGAAGCGGCAGAAAATCAGGAGATGAAGGATCAACTGTATGTTTCTTGCTTTTGGCTTTCTCCGTACTGGTTCCAGGGGGATCAAAGGTTAAAGTGGCTCTCGGAGCTAACGTAATGGACGAAGGGTGTAAGTCCTTGCATGCACCGGAAACACGTCCAACCACGTCAAACCCAGGCAAGAAGGCAGTATTAAGTGGTTTCGTAGCATGGGAACGGTTCCCACTCTTACCAACAGCTGGTGTTATGGTAGCATGAACTGACGCCATCTTTGATCAAGAAATTTTTTAAAAAATTAATAATAATGGTCAAAATCCTACCATTGAAGGAAAAGAAAAGTTTCTTGGACTTTAAAAACGATTTTCAGAATTAGATACAACGAGCTTCATAAATATCATAATATGTCGTTCAAAATCAGACTCCATCATACCGAAGATAGAAAAATAAAAAACAAAAAGCATCTTAAATGTCTTAATATGTCTTTCGAAATCAGACTCCATGAGACGGCTCAGTCTAAGATCTCGAAGAAAATGCTTTAAAATCGACAATATTTTTACATCATAGAAAATCTTCAGGTACAATAGGCAACGAAATGAGAGAAAAACAAAAAGCATCACCATAATACAATTCAATGAACAGAGAACAATCTAACTTTCAAGTAACAGGTGGAAGAAAAATCACAGAATAATAGAAAAAACAAGCAGATACTACACGATACGCTCCAACAAAATCCTTAAAACATACAGAATTATCAGTTCATTCGCCGATCAAAACAATCCATCATCATCAATGCCAAACGACGAAAACTCAAGCGCAAACACAATCATCAAACGAACTCAGCAGGCCATGCAACAAAAGACTACAACAAAGCGATCCGATCGAGAAAAACGCAAGAATGATAACAGAAAATCGATTCAAAACACAACGGAGTGCATAAAATGTAGTTTCAGAGTGGATTAAGTTACAGAAATATGAAAATTAAGGAGGCGAAACGGAAAAGATGTAGGGTTTTCGGAAGAACCTAGCGATGAAAATGCTTGGGAGTTGAGTCTTATCTGTTAAACACGCGGTTCGAGCAAAGAGTGAGATGATACAAAAAACGGAAGAGGATTGGGTTTTATATAAGGGGGCAGAGTGACGAATGTCCAATTCGTACTTTATAAAAGGTAATGAAAAGGATGTCCACGTGGCAGAAGCTCCGGGTTTAGATATTTCTGACTCTGATAATCAAAATATCTTTTTTTTTCTTTTACTTTAATATCCCAAACATCACTCGTCCCAAAAAGGGGGAAAAAAAAACCACAAATAATAAATATCTTTCTTATTTCTTTTTTTTTTTCCTGCTCTTTTCTATTTATTTTTTTCTCTCCTTTCTTTCACTAAACTACAAATCTAGTCCCTGTATTTGGAATATTGTTTTGAACTTTGAATAGGGTAGACTTCTTTAATTTAGTTTTAATGCTTTAATTTATGTTAAAATACAAATTTAATATTTAAATTTGAGTTTTGCATGGTCGTATAAGAAAGGCAGAAGAGGATTTAATTGGATTGTTTGTGATCATGAAGGTCCTACACCTCTGAGTAGCTGAAAATTCACCCAGGAGAATGGATAATTAATTTGTTGGAAGTTGAGATCATCATAGAGCTTAAAAGCGATCAAGCGGGGGGAGGGGGGTTCCAAATCCACCTTTATAGGTTGAATCTCATGGTTGGAGGTCATTAATCTCATTAATGGGGTGGATTCCTTCCTTTTTTATATTCAAATTCTTACTTAGGAACATTATTTTTTATGACAAGTCTATTAATATCTTTTGTCTTTGTCATGTTGCTCGAGAGGAGAACAAAGAGACTCATGCCTTTGCGGCTTTGACATCCTCTTAATGTTGTTATTTGATCAGAAAAGATGTTTTTTTAATTAGTGTTCTCCCTATTATTCTGGATGAGGAGGTTAGGTTGTCATTGTTTTCATTCTTGTGTTGTTTCCATTGCCTCAAATCTAAATTGTTTTCTTTGTAATTTCAATAAATCTTAAATTTAGTCCTCTAAAATTAATAATTTTCCTACAAGAAAATTATAAAGAAAATACTTATAGAGACTAAATTATTTTTCAAAAAAGTAACTATAAACTGACAATGGACATCATTTTTAATATTTATACCACAGAAAATAAAATTGAACGTTTGAAAGTATATGGACTAAAATAAAATAAAATAGAAAGTGCATGGACAAAAATGGTATTTTTTAACTTCTTTTTCTTTTTGTTAAATCGCAAATTTAATACTCAAACTTTCAAGTTTGTATGAACTTCAAAAATTTTCTTATAAATCCCTAAACTTTTAGTTCTATGTATAATATAAGCCTCATACGTATTTTTAATTTTCGAAACTTGACTAATTTTGTAGATATAAAATTAAATTTTATGTCTAAACTATCAAATTTGTGTCTATTTGATCTTTGAATTTTAAAAAGTATCGAATAAATTAAAAACCTATTATACACAAAGTTGAAATTTGAAGGACCTATTAAACTTGAATTGAAACTTTTTAAGTTCAAAAATTTATTGGTCACAAATTTTTTATGTTTATGAAGATATTAGACACTTTTTAAAATTAAAGATTTGAACACTCCATCCTAAAGAAATGTTTAAGTGTTTTAAATATTAAGCAATCCTCATATAGTTAGATTCTTTTTTAATGTCATTGGAAGCAAAATTAAATCAATTACAAATTTAGTCATTAAATTTTAAATATATTTGAAAAGTTATTATGAGCGGTTACTAAGCACTTCAATTTCTTCTAAAATGATTTATTTATTAAATTAAACACTTGAAAATGTATTCTAAACACATCTAAGTTTATATCTACTAAGTTTTTAAATCTTAAACTTTTATATAAATAAGAGGTCTTCATTTTTTTTTAATGAAGTATGAAGTATTCATAGTTAGCATTCCCTTTATAAATCTTAGAAACATGTTTCCGTGTCTTCTTACATAAAATTTATTACTATAATTTAAGCCATTTTGAGAAAATAAAGCTAACTTTTTAATGACTAAATTTAAGGTTTATTAAAATTAAAAACCTTAATTTAAGATATATGAAAGGAAAATTATTTCAAATGGTAAAACGGTAGAAAATATTTACAAAATATAGCAAAATTTTGAAACTATGAATGATAGACACTAATAGACTTCTATCAGTGTCTAACAATGTCACTGAGAGACATTGATAGTAGTCGAGCAGCGTCTATCAACGTCTATCGTTGATAATTCTAAAATTTTACTATGTTTTGTAAATATTTTGATTCATTTTTCTATATTTAAAAACAGTATATTGAAAGTACGGTCAATTGAAAGTACATAAACAAAAATAAAATAAAATATAAAGTACATGAACAAAAATGATAATTTAACCATTTTTTTCATTTATTAAGAACATATTTATATTGGCTTTCTGAGTGTTTAAATAAATATTTATAATTGGTTGCGAACTTTTTAACTTGAAATTTTGATTTAAATATAATTTGCCATCCAATTCACTTATACATATTCTAGGCATTCACTTCTTAAAAGGGAGAACTCAATCAATTCATGGTGAATTTTTGCATCATGGTCCCTCAAAAGCTGTTCATTTGTTTATTATATCTTTTTCAGATAGCAACATTGATATTTAGTTATGCTTCCAAAATATCATCAGCACACCCAAAAATCTTTCACTTTCACCACATTTTTGTGGATGAAATCACCACAGCAAAGCCCACTTCCTGTTCTGAAATAATAAGTGAAAGATGCAAATAATGCTTAGATAGAGAGAGTGACAGAAAGAAAGAAATTATGATAAACAGAAGTCAAAATTGAAATGCACAAATTCCAGCTGAATGATGAATAATTGTCAACTTTTGGGAGTGCAAATTAAGGGTGCACAATAGATCCGAAAAACTCCATCAATTCAATCAGAATCAGATTCATACGGTTTGAATTGGGTTATCAACCTCACTCAGTATTGGATTCAAATAAATGAAAATTTTGTCGAATTGATTCATGAGTTTACCTAAAATAACTCAAATCAATCTTAATTTATTATTAATTTCATAAAATTTTTTTTTTTTTTTACTTATGGTATAATTATATATTCATATATTTATTTTAATTTAATGTAATTTCATGATTTTTTTATAGATAATTTATTCTCTAAAACTCCTACAAGCAATTTTTTAGCACTTTGAAAAGGAAATCTGCACAATATAAATTGAAATCAAATTGTTAATCTTAATTCAACATATGAAACTAACTAAACAAAATTTTTACATATTAATATTTTACTTATTTTTAGAACAAAAAATTAAATAAGCAACTCAGCTAACCCGACCCAATCCAATCCAACCCAATTATAACATAATTGGGTTGGTTTGAGTTCATTATTTAATAAGAGCTATTTAGGTTGAAAAACTCATAATTTGATCAATTGAGTTGGGTCTAAAAAGTGTTTCAACTCTATCCAACTCAACCCACGAACAACCCTAGTGTAAATAAAATGATCAAATTTCATACATTTGTAACTTTGTTCAACTAGGGAGAGAGATTATGGTTGAGTGTCAATACAAAAAATGCACAAAATCTTGTTTAGATGAGTTTTTTTTTTTTTTTTTTTTTTTGGATATCCACAATGTTTGGACCAACTTATGTGCACCTCAACTAATCTATTACGGAATGACTTGCTTGACCCTATAACATTTGAATGCCAAAAAAACTCGTAAGATATTAAATCCTAGATAGATAATGTTATAGGATTAAAATTCAAAATTAAAACTTCTACCTTATCCGTGCGGCATAAGAGGTCCTCTTTCTTAGTTCCGCCTTCTCTTCATTCCTTGGATGGTTGGACTAGTATATTTGAAGCACAACGTCAAGCACAAAAGCGCACTCGCACTTGGTCGAGGGGCTCACCCCATGAATTTTCCCGTCTTATTTCTCTCTAAGAGTTATTATACTTAATGTGAGTAATGATGGGAGTAAAATTCATGGAGTGGGCAGACCAAGTGTGTGCATCCTTGTGTGCTTGACGTTGTGCTTCCCATATACTATCCGACGATTCAAGAGACAGCCTGAACTAAGAGAACCTAATAATTTTAATTCTGAATTTTAACTTTGTGATAGGTAACCATTATGGATTGAACCCCATTTCTTCTTAATCCTTTATTAAAATTCATGTTTTTTATTTACCATTAGGTCAACTCAGGATGATTTCTAGCTGTATGATCATCAAATGTAACCTATGGAAGAAATCAGCTAGAGAGAAGGGACAATCAAAGACAGTTTATGAACAAAAGATGTCAATATTGAAAATGCACAAATTCCTATTGAAAGATGAATGTCTGATAACTTTTGGGAGAATAAGTAATATGACTGAGAAAGTTCATAAAGAAAAGAATGTACAATTCTTGTTGAAAGATGACCAAGACTTCATGCACTTGTAACTTGGATGAATGACTAGTAACTTTTGGGAGTACAAGTAAATGACCAAGACATTATGCAGTTCTAACTTTGCTAGGCTATAGAAAGAGAGGTTATATCAATAAAAGTCAATATAGAAAATGCAGACATTCTTGTTGAATGATGAATGACTGATAACTTTTGAGAGTATAAGTAAAATGACCCAGACTTCATACATTTGTAATTATGGAAATGCTATATATTTACAGTACAGTAGTGTGTACACAGCTGGGTAATAAATTACAGATATGAAGTTGGATGCTGTTAAAATTGTGGCCAATGCATTAGCTGATTGAGAACATTAAAGTTGATATGGCAACATACTGGAATACAGCTCGAACACGAGGTGCTTAGGCAGCTACATCGGCTGCTCCTTTTTGCAGGTATTTTTTTCAGCCATGTTGTGAGATGACATATCCAACCAGCAGGTAGCTTTCTTATAAAGAATGCGCCGAAATTTAGGTTACTCTAGGTATAAACTAATTATACATTATGGGCTATGAAGCTGGGGCTGAGTTCACTGACTGTACTGGGAGAAGGGATTCTTGCTTGCCTCTTACGAAGATGGTCAATTCTTTTGGTGCAACCACCATTCTCAACCACTGTTGTAGTTCTTCACCTTCTACTTTTTCATTTTCTAGAAGAGGAAACATAAATCAGAAATGAAAAATAAATCTTCAATTCTAGTTTTGTGATAGAAAATGATTTCTTTGTGTTTGCCTCAATTTATGTCATCACTTTTTGTCAAGGTTTTCATCTAGTTCGAGTCACCGTGTGGACTATCCTTTTATAGCGAACGAGAGATGAAACTGATTATCTCTAATTATAGTTCTATTAAAATTCACAAAAAACCTAAACAAAGAAAGAAAACATGGACGCATGGCAATATTCTCATCCCAAGCAAAGAATATCACCTTCTAAATGCGCACCAAGCCCTTCCAAGACAGCTGGGTTTGCACGCACAACTGAAAGTGCAATCTCGAGAGCAGATTGTAGCAATGATTTAACCTCTCTTTGAACAAGATCAACAAGATGGCCCTGCTGCATATATATAATTAATATGAACTGCATAGAAACATATACGATGAAATTAAAAATAAGAAAGAAATCGTAGAAAAATTAAGAACCTGGTCCCTTCCCCAAGGGGCAGCTCCCCCAGACTCATCGATCCCGCCACCAGAAAGTGTTGCCATGGACACAGGGCCTATTGTTTGGTTCAGACCATACTCAGCCACTGCTTTGTATGCCATGTCAGTTGCTCGTCTGATATCATCAAGTGCACCAGTTGAAATACGACCTGAAAAGGCTACTTCTTCTGCTGCACGTCCTCCCAGAAGTGTAACCAAACGGCCACGCAGTTCATCAATGAAGAGCAAATATCTATCTTCATTTGTTGGAGGAATATAGGTAAACCCAAGTGCCCCTCCTGACCTTGGTAGTATGCTCAATTTCTGATAAAAACATTCATGAAATGATTTTATCTTTCGTGCTGGCACTAGACTTGCAATATAACCAACCTCATAACTAAAGTGAGACTAGAGTTTTAGTACCTAACCATCAAAAGTTCCACTTCCACATAAGGAACAAGTCAAATCAATTAGTCAAAAGCAAAACAGCAGGAATTGCTTGGTCTAGGGCTATGTTTTCTAACTTGCAAATTAAGAGAGAATACGACATAAGCACTAATGATAAAATATGTCTAGAATTTGATAGCTGAATTACACAGGAAAAATAGCATCGCTACAAAAAGCTTGACTAAGGTAGATGAATCCAAGGTTAATCTGCACTAGCAGCTAGAAAACAAACTTGACATAGACCAACAGCTTCCAATGAAAAAATTATTGGACTCATAAAAGTGGACCAATAGCATGCATTACTTGTATTAAAAAGATATATCCTCAAACAATAGGTTATATGAAAAATTAGACTTCGCTGAAATCTACTAAACTTATTCTGATTCAAAGATTAGAAGAGCTAAACTACTCAAACGATCTTGAATCCCTAATAACAAGGCATAACTATATCCATGTCTGTTGCCAATAAGGAGAATGTC
Source organism: Benincasa hispida (assembly GCF_027475165.1). Lineage (NCBI taxonomy): Eukaryota > Viridiplantae > Streptophyta > Magnoliopsida > Cucurbitales > Cucurbitaceae > Benincasa > Benincasa hispida. Next base: position 17,909,261 of record NC_143485.1, read on the forward strand.
GGAACCAGAATGGATGAATGAGATGAAAACAAACACATAACAATAAATTATTGAATCATCTTTCTTAACCATATTGCTTATAAATGAAATCAAAAGGAAGTTTGGAATTATTATGGTTAATAATCAAACTATTTCATACCAAATGGCTAAACAATAATTTAACTGTCCCCAAACATAGTCAAATAAGACACATAAGTGTCTGTGTGAAGTCATTTTAGATAGATACTACCTCAGATACTGAATCTGATTCCATTAGGTTTAAAAAATTATTGCACCAGAATATTCTATTGCTACCTCTACACGTGGCTGTCCAGGTAGAAGATTCGCAACAGCTGTGCCTACAACTGCATGACCAACCTCATGTCGTGCAACTACAGTCTTCTCACTTCCTTGCAATTTGGCAGTCTTCTTCTCTATGCCCTGCAACAAACAACTTCCTTCATTTACTTATTAAAAAAATAATTTCCATCCAAATGCATACAAGGAACAGCGCCCTTCACTATAGAGCACCCCTCCCCTAATATCTGTCTCATATAATAAATATGTATCACACAGATATTATTACATATTATCGTGCATCTATAAAATGGAAAATATACTGTTATCTTATTGAAAAAGTATGTTGTGCAGAATTGCAAATTTACAAACAAATTAGCCAATTAGCCAATTAGTCATACAATTATTGTCTAAAAATATTAATGATTTTTGAGATAGCTACCAGTGCCCTTTCTTACGAGCTTCCTTTCTTTCTCTTTCTTTCAGGGGAGGTGTGTATGTGTATATTCTGTGTGGCATGTGCATACGTGTATGTTGTGTATGTGAGAGGGAAAGAAATTTACAGCTATCGATCTCTCCACTGCTTGAATAAAATCATCTTTTTCCACCACAATTTTGTTCTGTCTTCCAGCCAAAAGAGCAGCTTCATTAACCAGGTTTGCAAGATCTGCCCTGCAATATGTATAGGTTCCAATCCAATTTAAATCATCCCATTAGATCACCAACAACTAAGATCCATGAATTAGAAACACGTCTCATGAAATGATAGAAAGGGAACACAAAATACCCTGTAAAGCCTGTGGTCATAGAAGCAATATCACTGAGGTTGACATCAGCCGCAAGGGGGAGCTCTTTCTTGGTGACATGTACTTTCAAAATTGCCTCCCTTCCAGTTCTATCAGGTGTTTCCACCTAGAATGTTAAACAAATAGAGTACAGGGGGAAGAAAAAGAAAAATGCAAAACAAAGTTGAGATCAACTCTATCATCATCCAACTTTAGACAAGTAGCAGACCCATAATACAGGTCACAAACCATAACAACACGATCAAATCTTCCAGGTCGGCGAAGAGCAGGATCTAAGACATCTGATCGATTGGTAGCACCAAGAACAATGACAGCAGAATTGCTGTCAAACCCATCCATCTCCTGCAAACCAATTTAAAACGCATTGAACTTGTTGCTATTAGCTAACGTAATATAATTTGGAAGCTGAAGACTCACGCATGGAAACCTACAGTAAGCAACTGATTCAAAGTCTGCTCCCTCTCGTCATTGCTGACAATACGGAATTTACCATCACGACTTTTTGCTACAGCATCGATCTACAAAAAGGCGGGGGTTCGACTATATGAATTTTGAAGATTGGACCAAGTTTTCAATAGTCACTAATCACTATCACAGCGATGAGTGTTCTAACCTCATCGATAAAGATGATTGATGGTGCCTCTTTCTTTGCCCGTGCAAAGAGATCTCTCACACGAGATGCACCCATGCCAACATATAGTTCTACAAATTCACTAGCAGAACAACTTATAAAGGGCACTTCAGCTTCCCCAGCGACTGCCTTCGCTAAAAGAGTCTTACCTGTCCCTGGTAGACCCACCTGGTACAATGAAAATATAAAAAAATAAAATAAAATAAAAGGAACGTAAGAAAGCAATCCACCAGCAAGGGTGGTGTTTACCAGTCTGCATCATCTATAGCCCATATAATTATTTCCAAATATACAAATATAACATTATATAAGTTGAAATATACTCGTGCACAAACGAGTAGACACCAAGCCCAACTAGCATATAATTCTATTCAAATAGGACTAGGAGTGTCATATTGATAGGAGAAGAAGGCCAAGTGTAGAAGTGTACAGAGGACTTAACTATAAGTTTGATTTCTTTGACCAATTTGTGAAAGAAAAATGAGGTTAAATGGTACCATTGTATGTTAACGCCAAACCTTCATAACATTTGAGGGCAGAAAGGACAAAAATAACGATAGATCGGCAACTCAAAGATCACTTATATCAAACTTGCAAGAGATGCTGCAATGTTCAATTACCACATTAACCAAACAACTTGATTTATTCATTTATTTTAAAATTTTAAAGCCCTAAGCAAGCTAACGCTATATTGACCAATCTCAAGAGATAACAATAACTCTCACACGAACAATTCGTAAGATATTTGATATCCTAATTAGGTTGTCTCTATGATTTGAACCCATCCCCAAGAGGAATGGATTTATGGCTGGCACTAACTTTAGATCATTGGACCAACCAATGATTAATAACTTTCATTTAAAAGAATAAGGACAAACTCTGAAATTTTATTTTAAAAATGGATTATGCATACAAGCAGTTCTTCCAAATGGACCCTTGATAATCATGACTATTCTTAAAACTCACCAGAAGGACACCTCGAGGAGGCCGAGCACCAAGTCGAATATACCTATCCGGATTCCTCAAAAATTCCTGTGAAGCATATTTATAGTATGTTATTACCATATAAAAACCATTTCCCAAATAAATGAGAGATCTTCAAAAAGACTATGGACAATACCGATGACTTAATTTGGATGAGAAAGAAGTAAGAACTAAGTCCATACCACGATTTCTTCTAACTCCTCTTTAGCCTCATCAACACCAGCCACATCAGCAAAAGTAATTGATTCACCTTGTTCAGAGACTTTTGTCCCCCCAGAACCCCCAGACTTACGGTTCCTAATTTGACCAGCTGTATGCTAAATACAAGCAGGTGCCTGATCAGAATAAAGAACTACAATTCAGAGGGTGCAACAAAAAGAAGTTTCCCATCTCATACCTGTGAAAAGGTTACAGGAAACCGATGGAGAAGCCCAGCAAGCACAGCAACATAGAACAAAGCTATCTGGAAATCATAAAACAAGTATATAAATTACAACTCTGAAATAAATGGTATAGTTCAAGCACATAAGAGAGGTAAAAAGAAATAGCGTTACAGATGAATTCTTGCTTTTCATTGTTCCAATTCCTTTATTCAAATATGGCATGGTAAGAACATGCTTTTCATTACACTTACAATTATGAAGATATATGATTGCTTATAAAAGTTATCAGTTATACGTAAGCTATATGAGCTCCAAAAGACATTTGAATGCCATTGAATCTACTTGTTCTTCCTGCTAGCGAAATAATAATCCCTCCAATCTTATCAATCTAGAACTAACATTTGGTCATTGTGTTTTAACAAATATCAGATACATAAGATAGATGCCCATTTAGTTATACAAAGATCTTTAGTAGATGCCCATTTAGTTATACAAAGATCTTTAGTAGCATGACATGACAATTGAAACTCACCAATGCAGAGTTCAAGAATCCATTTGACCGCTTATCTGGTGACCCAAATTCCACTGCATTTTCAAGCATCTTATCATAAGGAGTTTTAATATCACTTGGCCTCGTAGTTGTATAAACTACTCTTTTAGTCGGATTAACACTTCTTATCAATGAATCTGATTCCTGCAGCTTGCTTCCACTAATGACTTCACTTTCCTGAGTCCCTGGTTCAGACTTCAACTTAAACATGATGTGCACCCCATCAACTTCAACCTTCTGCACGTTGTTACTGTTGATCTTGCTTAAGAAGTCACTGTAAGGGACGCTTACAAATGTCGTCGGTGTCCTCGGCTCGGACCCTGGTAATGGAATCCCGGGGCGAAGCAACCGCATAACAAAAATCACAATTCCTAGCTGCAGAAGCAAAATTCCAATCTCTTGGGCCTGAACAATAGGCTGCCACCGCCATTTTCCACCTTTAGACCACCACCAACCTCCTCCTTTTCCCTGCTTCTCCCTCCTCCGGTTCGACGAAGAACCAGAATTCGTCGTGTTGTTACTCACTCCCTGAGTTTCGCTTGGTTTTGCTTCACTCTTCTCCCCTGAACCACCTGTGGGATCACTATCCCTACCATTTGCACATATCTTGATATTCCTCGACCTGAAATTTCCCGCTAAACCTCCCCAAAGATTAAATCTATCCGAATTTTTCGAAGGCGCTAATCTATACAACTTTACAGAGGGAAAGGGCACTGAATTCGGAACAAAACGGTTTGAATTCTGGTGATATACCCTCGATTTACAACAGAAAAACCCTAATCCATTCCAACAACGAAGATTACAATTCGAATCCAGATGAAACTTGGTTCGAATTACCGGACTTAAAGACTCTACCGATGACATTTCAAACTTCCAGAAATTGGAACCACAATCAAAATCTACAAATCGAACTATGTATTTTCCCTATTATCATCTATACAAACAAAAATAAAAAACCTAAAAAAAATTTAAAAAAAAAATAAATCTATGGATGTGAGCAGTGCACCTGGAAAAAAAATTTCGAGTGTGAAAAATGCTGCTGAAGTGAGAGAAAGGACGAGAGATAGAGAGAGAGAGGGCGGGGAAATGTGAAGGGAAAAATCAACTTGCAATCTGAACCGTCGGATGAAGGTGAGGTATGGAATCCTGGCCGCTGGTTCATTTTTACGCCTTCTGCTTGGTAGCCTTATCCGTGGCCCCAGCCTTATGGGGTTTCTTGGAATATGAAAAAAAAGATAGTTTTTATTCTCTGCGGTGCGTTTCATTGAAAGTACGTGTTCTAACTTATGAAAACGCGACACGTGTCCAATAAGGGAAATGATATTACTCGCAAATCTAAATTCAAAAATGATTATGTGGTCGTTTCCTTTCCTCGCCAAAGCACTCATTTTTTCCTTTTTCCGTCCTAACGTTGATTCGTTCACATGCTGCCACGTAATACGAGTTTTTTTTCTTAATTAAAATTAGAAAAAAAATACTTTTTTCTCTCTTATATTTGGAGTTAGATTCGATTAGCTCCTTAAAATGTTTCACATCCAGGGCTATCTGTGGAATTAATTATTATAGTTCATCCTATATTCGGGGCATAAATATGATAGTGATATATAATCTATAATTATATATAGTAAGTATTATTTCAAAATCCTCTTTAATACAATTAGTATTTTTCACTCAACGCAACGAGTGTCCCATTAATTCTTAAGTGATATATCCATTTAATCCTTAACTGAATTAGCTATAATAATAAAAAATTATTAAAAATGTTACAAAGTCAAAGTTTGCAACTCTCATTGTAGTTTAAACATAGAATGTGTTATGGGTCATATTGGAAAAGAGAGAGATATCTATAAGAAAAAATTGCATAAACCACCGCTGAACTATGGGGTTGGTTATAATCACATCTTTCAACTTCCAATTTGATCAATTATATCTTTGTAGCTTGTTGGTGGTTGAAATTAGCCTCTTATTTTTAAATTAACCTTTATTAATTTAATTATGATTGGATATTTTAAAATTGAAAAATAAAATAAAAATAAAGATTCCTCGTCATCTCACACCTCTCCCTCTACCCTCCCTCTCCATCTTCATCTTCATATTTCTCTCTCCCTTTTCTAAAAAAATATCTGTTGAGATCTCCAACTACTGGGTTGAAACCTCAAATGTAGCGGAAAAAATAACAAATTAACAGAGGAAACAAAATCTAGAAACTTACTATCATTGATGACTCTGGAAGGCTTCACCAACTTTTTGGATCTACGATCTTGATTCCTCTACTGCAAATGAAGGGAACACCACTAAAATGGTTTCACCTGTATTCTCCTTGAGTTAGTGAGGTAGAATGAGGTTAGATCCTTGGAGGGAATTTTGTTCGAACAGAAATCTCAAAAGACCGACAAAGAAAAACAATCATGTGATCATGACAAAACTTCTTTTAGAGAGAGGAGAGAGTTGGGAGAAGATTTCTTCCCACTCCCATATAACTCCCTACGTCGGGCAGTTTGTTATAACAGATTTTTAAGTTAAATTCATTATTTATTTAATTAATAAATTAAATTAAATTTGTTTTAATTAACTAAATAATGTCAAATTCATTTAGTTTAAAAATAAATTAAATCAAAATTTAATCTATTAAAATAAATCAAATAATTATTAATTAATCAAATTAATTAATAATAATTAAAAAATATATATTTAATTAAATGTACATTAAAATCATAATCTAATATCTCCCTCTCTCATAATCTATAGATTTAATTCAATTGATTCAATTTAATAATTAATTAATTAATTAATTCTCCAATTAATTAATCATTAAATTATCACATATTTGATTTATCCTTATAATTGAATCACATTCAATTATTTTTCTCTCACATTACCTATAGTTTTAATGTGCATTTCACATTAATTTTAACCTATAGTTTTAAATGAATTTTGTTCATATTAAATTTAATATTTGAACTTCTTCAAATATTTAATTTTCCTATGAATTAATTTTGAATCAAATTTAGAATAAAATTATATTATAAAGTTCAATTAAAACGTAAATTTTATATTATAATACATCACCATACATTATATTTTTTCCCTTAGTAAATTTGAACATTTCAAATTACTTTAATTATCTCAATACCCTTTTTGAGCTACTAGGAGACCCAATGGACCTACAGATCAGAAGCTCCAACGATATGAGATTAATTGGCTAAATTCATTAACCAAGTTAATTAATATTCGTTAATTGTGGGTACACTTTATTATAGACCTGCAGTTGCACTCTTCTCACTGCAAATATATTTTTGTGTCCATGAATATTGATCAATAACAGTAAGTTAGTCATGTTAGGGTTGATGCCCTAAAGTCTCGTGTCCCGTAGTTTGTAAACAGTATATACGAACACCTGTGTTGTTAATATATGATATTTACTTCACATCTTGTTTTTTGCTCGATTATTTGTTTTATTTTCTTTGCCACAAACCAATAAACATAAATTCACTGGTTATCTGTATGTGACTCACTCGAGTATGTGGTGACATACAAGTGGATAATGTCTTGAGTGACAACCAAAATGGTCTGTAGTAAATGGATAAAGGAGGGAAATCTTATCCTGGTAACGCTACGGACATGGCCCGCTTTGTGAAATGGTCACAAATGTTGTGACTTGTCACAGATGGTCCGATCCTGATCATTCGTATTGGGGACATGCAAGCAGGAACGTCCTATACAAAGAGTTTGTATAAGACCTGACCACGAAGTGTTAATGTCTCGTTATATAACATCGTTCATGACAGATACTTCACTTCAATAGGATGACTATAGGTAACATGACCTCAATCCTGAGTAAGTTGGGAACTCCTGCCATTGAAAGTGGTCCTTTGATTTATATGTGTGCGAGTGGCCAGGTCACCGATTCAAACCAACCATTTTGGGAATTCATCTGATTTGGGAGCTGGGAACTCAGTTACACAAGGTGGAATTCACGCATTCCCCAAGACAGGGGTAAGTAGATAGATGGCTCACTTAAGGGCTGATTCTGAGGCTTGAACGATGTGGCGCCACATACCTTCTCTTAGCCCAAGAGGTGTTCACACATAGTTGGACTATGTTATATTGTTCATTAAGGGAATCAATGGTACTTAAGGAGTGAGATGTAACTACAGGTACAAAACGGTTAATTGGCTCAGTTGTACTTACGAACATCTGTGAAGGGTCATCATACTCACGATTGGTTATATCCGATGGACACATAAATATATCTGTGGTAAGAAGAGTTCATCTGTTGGTCTTTAGTGGAATCACTAGCAGTTAACGGATGGTGGATCTCGTGGCTAAAGAGTATAGTCAGCTATTCACGTACCGTTAAGTCACTTGGGTAGCTTGGATAAAGTCGAGAACCAGTGTTTGGGTTAATTTGAAATGTTCAAATTGACAAGAGGAAGTTCAATTATATGTAATATAATTGGACTGGTTAATTATATATGATATAATTGGATAAATATATGAGATATATTATTTTGGAGGAAATTAGATATAAATATGATTTATATCAAGTAGAGGAGAAACATACTATAGTAGATACATGATATCAAACTAGAAGATATAAATATAATATGATCATATTTATTATTTAAATTAATTAATTAATTATTTGATAATTAACTAATTTGTCCACGTTCAGACGTGGGAAGTGGGCTGCGTGGGTTATGATAACCGGCAGATTAAAAATGAAAATCGTTTTCATTTTTCACAATCGTGCATTCATATTTCCGTCCGCGCCCAAAAGAATTCGTGAAAGCGATCGCGAGAGCCTATACAATAGAAACTCGTCCGTCTAAACGATTATCTACCTCACGTTTTCGCAAAACGATCGTATACATTTTTTCTAAATGATCGTTCAGCCTTTCATACACGATCGTGTAGCTCATCTATACCATAAGCATTTTCGCTATACGATAGCACAGTTCCATCTCCCACTTGTTTATCGCCTACACGACGTGTTGTCCTCCCTCCTTTGCCAAACTTACCAAAGCCCACTATTTGGGTTTTCATGCCGAAGATACCTGGGTTTCACTTGTGGTGGTGTCGTCCCCGTCGCAGTGTTTGTGTTCGTACTGATCGTGCTGTTGCAGTCAACATACTAGTCGGGTGTTGGTAGATCCGTTGGAGGGTTTCCGCTGCTTAGGGTTCATACGTGCGAAGAGAGTCTTCATCTGGTATGAACCCCTTCCTTATTATTCATTGTGTTCTGAGCATACCGATAATTAGGTTTATATGCATAACTGTTAACGTTGAATGCATATCTTTTATGTTTCAGTCACTGTGAAATTGGAGCGATCTGAACCCGCTCATGGAACTCTCGGAATGAGATCCTTCAAGTCATTCACGAGTATCCATAAAACCAGTTGGGTCAAATTATCGTTTTAACCTCGGGTTACCTCTACATCCTTAAGTACCCCTACTCCTCTAATGAACACCTTATTTGTGATCCAACCATCAAATAAAAACCCATCCCAGGCCAATGAGAGGGAAGAGCTCTTTGTTCAAGTCCTAGAGACACCACTTAAGGGAACACTCATCTACTTACCCTTAAAGGCGGGAATGAGTGAATTCCATCTCGTGAAATTATGTTCCTAACTCCCCACTCGGTCTTATCCCCGAAATGGTAGGCTTATTGAGTCGACGAACTAGCCACTTTCACTCATACAAAATCAAATGGCAATCCCTCGTGAACAAGAGTCCATAATCTACTCAAGATCGAGACTAAGTTGCCTTGGTCATCCTAGTGAAATATAAACCTGACTAGTCAATGGAGTTACATCTAATGGTTACAATTTTGTGGTCCGGTCTTATGCAAACTTGTTGCATACGATACCCCCACTTGCATGTCCCATACATGAATGCGTTGGATCATTGCATTTGTATCAAATACAAAATGGGTCATGTCCATAGTGTCACTAGGACAAGGTACCCAACCTTATCCATATACTTGTTGGGTATTATATCCAAAAACTCATGGTTTGTAAACAGTAGAACTTATTCTGAAAATTCAATAAGTTGTTATTGAATATATTTTTGTTAGAAATCAAATAAACCAAAGTTCATTGACTATTACATTAATACTTGAACTTTATGTGAAGACATACAAGCGGATCAAGTTCGAGTAAATAGTCAAAATGATCTATAGTATATGAATAAGGTTGGGTGCCTTATTCTGGTAACACTATTGGGTACGGCCTACTCTGTAGTTGCTACAAAGAGTTGTAAAGTGCTACAAATGAAGTGATCCTAATTCGTTCATGGACATGAGGAGTGGGGGTGTCCTGTGCAAATGAGTTTTGTGCAAGATCGAACCATGAAATCAGTCACTCTTACTTTATAACGTTGTTTACTGTTTAAGGCTAACTATTTCAAAGCGATGACCTAGGTAACTTGACCTTAATCCTGAACTAACTATGAACTTTTATTTGTTTGGGATTATCCTTTGATCTGCAAACAATGAGAGTAAATCAACTACCTCTGGTCAATAAACTTTCCATTTTGGGAATAAAACCAGATGAATAGCTGGGAACATAGGGTGCAAGACGGAATTCACTCATACCCAATTATGATTAGTAGAGAGGTTGTTCCCTTCAAGTATTGATTTTGGGTCTTGAACAAAAGGCCTCACCCTCTCGTTGGCCTAAGAGGGATTCGATTTGTTGATTGGATCACAAATCAATTGTTCATTAGGGGATCAGTGAGACTTAAGGAATAAATGGTAATTTCGGAGGTAAAACAGAGATTCGACCCAACCGTTATTACGAGCAACCTGTGAAGGGTTAACTTACTAACCGAGTGGACATAATATATCTACAGTGAGGAGAGTTTAGCTATGGGCTTTAGTGGAATCGCCCGTTAGAACGAATAGGGGTTAGATTGGTCTAATGAGTTTAGTCGATTAATCTCGGATCGTTGGAGCCCATGATCTATAGATCCATGAGGTCCCCCTACTAGCTTGTAAATGGATAAGCTCTAGAATAGCGTAATAAGTTAATTTGAAGTGTTCAAATTAGAGTTAAAAAAAATTGGAGAAATGATATTTAAATATGATTTAAATATTTGAAGATGGAATTGTGTAAAAATTAATTTAATATTTGAGATTAAATTAATTAAAATTGTTTAAATAGTTATTTATTAATTTTATTAAGAAAATTAATTTATGAAATTGATTTTGTAAAATTAATAATATTTTCAATTTTATTAAATAAATTTGATTTATGAAATCAATTTTGATAAAATTGAAAAAGAAAAGAAAAACACAAAGTGGAAAAATGGATTTTTCCATTGTCTTCATGTACTAGCTCGCTAACAACCCACTTTAAGTCTTCATTAACTCCAAGCGTAAGCTGCATCTCATGCAGCAAATCTCTTTGCATGAATATCTACAATATATTGAAGAGATTGGAGTGTTTTGAATCTAATGCAACCAAACAAATTTTTGAGAAAATTCGATAGAAGAAGTTGTTTTTCTACTGGGTTGCTGCTGAGAGTTTCTCCAAATTCCCTTAATTCCAACTTATTTTGAGTCTCACTACTCAATCTAGAGCACCAAGAGGATGGTAAGAAAGATCTTTGGGGTGGTCAATAACAAGATTTTGAGGAGATTTGTAGCTGGTTTCAAGCTTAGAGGAAGTTCTTCAAAGGTATGTCGTGAAACTCATTTATTTCTGTTGAAGCATATTTTCTTTATAGTCAAAATTAATGAATTAAAGTGCTTATGGATTCTGGTCACTTTCGCTGTGCATTAATACCTTCCAACAATACTATAGACCCTTTAGGTTGTATCTTGAACACTGATTCCTGTATATCTCCACATACAGTTCAAGACTCATACAACAGTCTTGGATATTATTTTATTAGATTAAGGTTATTTAGACAAGATAAATATATGATAAACAATAACTATTTATTGCAATAAATATTAATAACACTTCATTAATGATCGGTCAAATATTACATTTACTATCTACGATTTTTAGGGCATAAAATCCAACAAACTCCCACTTGAACTAAAACTCTAGTTAGTGAGATGTGTATGTTGGGATTGATACCCTAAATCTCGTAGGGTCCTATAGTTTGTAAACTTTGTATGAACAAACTTTTATGTGATTAATAATATATGATATTTTTATTCACTTTGTTTATAAAATATGCGATATTTTAGTTGCATTAACCATAAATCAATAAACTAACATTCAAGGTTATCGTTGTAACTTAAACATGTATGTGGAGACATATAGGTGGATCATGTTTAAGTGATAACCTAAATGGTCAGTAGTGTATGGATAAGGCTGGGTACCTTATCTTGGTGACACTACGAGTATGGCCCGCTTTGTAGGTGTTACAAATGTTGTAAAGTGCTACAAATGATCTGATCCCGATCATTTATGTATTAGACATGCAATCGGGGACGTTCTATACAAAGAATTTGTATAAGACCGGACCACAAAATGTTTAGTCTCATTACATTACACCGTTCATAATAGAGACTTTCATTTCACCAAGATGACCATAGGTAACATGACCTTAATCCTGAGTGAGTTATGAACTCCTGCCTGTAAGGGCGATCCTTTGATTTATATAGGTGAGAGTGGCTAGATCGCCGACTCGACAAGCCTACCATTTAGGGGATTCATTTGATTGGGGAGCTGGGAACACAACTACACAAGATGGAATTCACTCATTTCCCAAAGTAGGGTAAGTTGATAAATTGCTTTATTAAGGGCTGGTTCCGAGTCTTGAACAATATGGTGCCTCACCTTCTCCTAGCCTAAGAGGGGTTTAGTCATAGTGCAACTATGATCTATTGTTCATTAGAGGGATTAGTGGTACTTAAGGAGTAATATGTAATTATAGGGGCAAAACGGTAATTTGGTCCAGTTGTACTTATGAGCAATTTGCGAAAGGTCATCGTACTGTAGATTGATTACATCCAATGGACACAAAAATATATCTATAGTGCAAAGAGTGCAGCTGTTGATCTTTAGTGGAGTGCCCAATAGTTAACGGGTGGTGAATAATTTAATTAAAGAGCTTGATTAATTATTCACGTATCGTTGGAGCTTCAAGCTACAGGTCCATAAGGTCCTCTTGGTAGCTCAAAAGGATTTAGTTGAGAATCAGTTTTTGGGTTAATTTGAATTGTTCAAATTAATAAAAGAGAATTTAATTATATATATGATATAATTAAATTGATTCAATCATATATGATACAATTATTATAATGTATTTGATACATCATAGTTTATTTGGAGGAAATAAGTATTTGAATGAGATTCAAATAGTTATTAAATTTAATATAAATATAATTTATATTAAATGTCATAAAATAGAGAAAAAGAACTATAGTTCATATTGTACTATACAATATTAAAACTATAGATTATGTGTTATATTTTATATAACATATAGTTTAATATAAATAAGATATGATAAGTTGATTATCATATTTATTTATATTAATTTTATTATTTTGGACAATTATTCATCTTTTCTTTTCAACCATCTTAGTAGGTGATTAAGTAGTTTTATGGCCAATCGAATAAAAGACTATTTTCTTTTCTTCCTCACAGACTCACGTCGAGAACTATACGAAAGAGGGCTTTACTATACGATAGTGTGAATAGAAACATTTTGGATCTTCCTCAATCTTCTTCCTCCTTCAAACTCAAACTCACCCTCCTAACCAAAATAGTCAGAGTCTACAACTCCTAGACTCTCACCCTGAGTATACCGAAGGCTCCTAGTGGTTGTGTCTTCTGTTTTCGTTCGTGAATTTCTCGAAGAAAATCTTTAAGGTTTTCTGAGTTCGAAGGATTTACTCGAAGAAACGTTCTTCAAAGGTATTATCTCTTGAAGTTTTTTTCTTTATAAAAAACATGTTGTAATTTATTTAAGAATGCATATTTTGTATGTTTGTTGTAAATTTGTTTTTCAATCAAAATGGAATTTGGATGATCCGCTTCCGCTCAAGGATCTCTTTAAAACGAGTTCCTTCAGTATATATAATAAATAATCCAAAGTTGGAAATGTCGAATTTATAATGTACATTACATGAAAAGTAAATATAGAAATACAATAAACTAGAGCATCCTTATACCCATTACACATCTCCTACTTGTGTTATATTATACTATATACATGTCTCATAGACCTAGACTCTCTAGAAGACTCTCTAACACTTTAGCTGAGATAGCTTCATAAATGGATCGGCGATGTTGTGCTCCGAAGCGATCTTGGTGATGATCACATCTTCTCGTTGCACAATTTCCCGTATCAAGTGATACTTCCTCTTTATGTGTTTTTCCTGTCTGTGGCTGCAAGGTTTTTTTAGTTGTTTATGGCCCACTTATTGGGGTTGATGTCCTAAATCTTGTAGGGTCCTATAGTTTGTAAATGTATTGAACAAACTCATTGTTTATTTAATAAAATATATGATATCGTATTCAAACCCATTGTCTATTTAATAAAATATATGATATTTATTCATATTTTAGTTGTATTAACCACAAACTAATAAACTAACATCCAAGGTTATCTTGTAACTTAAACATGTATGTAGAGATATATGGGTGGATCGTGTTTAAGTGATAACCTAAATGGTTTGTAGTAGATGGATAAGGCTGAATACCTTATACTGGTGACATTAGGAGTATGGTCCGTTTTGTAGGTGCTACAGTTGTTGTAAAGTGTTGCAAATGATCTGATCCTGATCATTCATGTATAGACATGTGAACGGGGATATTCTATACAAAGGAGTTTGTATAAGACCGAACCATGAAATGTTTAGTCTCATTATATAACGCCATTCATAATAAAGACTTACATTTCACCAGGATGACCATAGGTAACATGACCTGAATCCTGAGTGAGGACTGAACTCCTACCTATAAGAGCAATCCTTTGATTTGTATCGGTGAGCGTTGCCAGATTGTCGACTCAACAAGCCTACCATTTTGAGGATTCGTCAAATTGAGGAGTTGGGAACACAACTATACAAGAAGGAATTCACTCATTCCCCGAGGTCGGGGTAAGTAGATAAATTACTTTCTTAAGGGCTGATTTCGGAGCTTGAACAATGTGGCACCACACCCTCTCCTAGCTCGAGAGGGGTTTAATCATAGTTGGACTATGATTTATTGTTCATTAGAGGGATCAGTGGTACTTAAGAAGATAGATGTAACTATAGGGGCAAAACGATAATTTTGGCCTAGTTGTACTTACAAGCAATTTGTGAAGGGTCATCGTAATGTTGATTGGTTACATCTAATAGATAGAGAAATATATCTGTAGTATGAATAATGCAACTATTGTTCTTTAGTAGAGTGCCCGACAGTTAACGGATGGTAAATAATTTAATTAAAGAGTTTGATTAATTATTCATGTACCATTGGAGCTTCAAGCTACATGTCCACAAGGTCCCCTTGTAGCTCAATAGGATTAAATGAGAATAAGTTTTTAGATTATTTGAATTGTTCAAATTAATAGAGAGATTTAATTATATATGATATAATAAAGTTATGTTTTATATGTACACACACAACGAGGGTATTGTAACTCTTTTCCCCTCTTTTCTCTCTACCCACGTAAGTGGATGTATGGATCTTTTAATTATAGATAGAAGAGAGTCTCCCTCAACCTCTTAATGATATTCATTATTTTTTAGTGGAAAACAAAAGGACAGGAAAAAGTTCTGTAAGTTTTGGGTTGTTGGTGAGTGATCTACAAATTTCCTCCTCTCCACTCATTTAGTTCTCCTCATTCCAAAATAGCCAGAGCCCACCTCTTCTGACAGGGTCACAGGGCCAAAGAATCTTTAGAGCTAGTACATTCAGACCTCTGTGGTCCGATGAATGTAGAAGTTAGAGGAGGTTATGAATATTTCATCACCTTTACTAACGATTATTCAAGATATGGGTACGTTTATTTAATGCAACATAAGTTTGAATCTTTTGAAAAGTTCAAAGAATTCAAGGCTGAAGTTGAAAATGTATTAAACAAAATGATTAAAACATTTCGATCTGATCGAGGTGGAGAGTTTATGGATTTAACATTCCAGAACTATTTGATAAAACATGAAATAAAGGATATTTTCGAAAAAGATCCTTTGAGTGGAAGCAAATATCGTTCCAAATTTCATTTTTATTAAATATAAGTTTTACAGTAAAATAACAAGATATGCATTTTCTTAAAAAATATAGCATGCTTTAAATAAAATACATAGGATTTCAGAAACCCTTACCTTTGGAGAACCATTTCTTCAAGAACTCCCTCGTACAAGCCACAAACATAACTCCTTCTCCATATGGATCTCCTTCTTTAAGAATGGTCACAATCACTTGGGAACCCTCTGTATTCTCTTGGGATAAAGGATTCAAACAAGAGTTGTGGGCTTTATTTGAATCCTTGGAAGAGGGAAAAAGATGGAGAGGAGGAGAGGAAAGAAAGAACTTTTCTTCTCTGTAAACTTTTTATTGGAAAGAACTCTTCTCTCATAGCCAATTGAGGAAGAAGATGAAAAAACTCTAACTAACTCTTTTTCAACCCACGTAATAAAATGAGAGAATAAGGGAAGGGAATTGTAACTCCTTCCCTTAATTAATTTCAATTAAATTAATATTAGTAATATATATACATACATACATACATTATATGTAATATCAAATATAACATATAACCTATAGTTTATATTGCATCAAATGCAACATAAACTATAAATTTTATTTTCTCTCAACAATACATGGTATTTAATATAAATTATATTTATATTAAATTCACTCATATGAATCTCATCCATATAATTGATATTTGGATCATATCCAAATATTTAATTTCTCTCAATATAAATCATATTTATATTTAATTATATGAATTTCATTCATATAATTGGTATTTGAATCATATTCAAATTCCCCTAATATTACCTTAAATTATAATGTACCAAATACATTATATTAATTATAACATATATATAATCAATTTAATTAATTATATTATATATAATTAATTATCTCAATTAATTTGAACATTTCAAATTAATCCAAAATTAATTCTCAATTAAATCCCTGTTGAGCTGCAGAGGGGATCTTATGGACCTGTAGATTGAACCTCCAATGGTACTCGGATAATTAATTAAACTTTTTAATTAAATTACCCAACATCCGTTAACTGCCGGTCACTCCAATAAAGACTGATAGCTGCATTATTCGCACTATAGATAAATTTCTGTGTCCATTGGATATAACCAATCAATAGTGTGATGACCATTCACAAATTGCTTGTAAGTATTGTTGGGCCAAAATACCATTTTACCCTTGTAGTTACATCTAACTTCTTAAGTACCACCGATTCCTCTAATGAACAATAAGTCATAGTCCCACTGCGATCAAGTCCCTTTCGGGTCAGGAGAGGGTGTGGTCACTTGTTCAAGACCTGGAATCAGCCCTTAAGGGAGCAATTTATCTACTTGCCCCATGCATCAGGGAAGGAGTGAATTCCGTCTTGTGTAGTTGTATTCCAAACTCCTCAATCATACGAATCCTCAAAATGGTAAGCTTGTTGAGTTGGCAATCTGAACACTTTCACCCATGCAAATCAAAGGACCACCTTCATGAGTAAGAGTTCACAACTCACTTAGGATTCAGGTCATGTCACCTATGGTCATCCTAATGAAATGTAAGTCTATATTATTAACGCATTATATGAAGAGACTAATAATTTTGTGATCCGGTCTTATACAGACTCTTTGTATAGAATATCCCCCCTTGCATGTTTCCACATGAATGATTAGGATCAGATCATTTGTAGTATTTTACAACACTTGTAACACCTATAACGCGGGCCGTATCCGTAGTGTCACTAGGATAAGGTACCCAATCTTATCCATCTACTACATATCGTTTAGGTTATTATTTATATAAGATCCACTTTTATGTCTCTACATAGTTGTTTAAATTACATGAAATAACCCCGGATCTTAGTTTATTGGATTGAGTATATGCTTATAAAATAACACTTATTTTATTAACAACAATATGTTTATACAATGTTTACAAACTACAAAATTACAAAGAAATTTAGGATACTATTCCCAACAATCTCCTACTTGTCCTAAAGCTTAGGGAGCCTAATGTACAATACAAAGTACAAAATCACGATAAACTAGGGCATACATTATACCATAGTAACATCTCCCACTTGCCCTAGACAATGTGCCACATATCTCGTAGACCCAGACTTTTTAGATGACCTTCGAATACTTTAGTCGTGAGAGTCTTTGTAAACAGATCAATAATGTTGTGCTCCAAAGCAATCTTCGTGACAAACACATCACCTCAATGCACAATCTCCTGAATCAAATGATATTTTCGTTCTATGTGCTTGCCTCTTCGGTGACTCATAGGTTTCTTAGAATTTGCCACAACACCACTTTTATCACAATAAAGTGTGATGGACAAAAACATATTTGGAACAACTTCTAAATCAGTAAGGAACTTCTTAAGCCAAACAACATCTTTAGCAACTTCACATGCAACTATGTATACGACTTCCATAGTGGAGTCTGCGATGCATCCTTGCTTGATGCTTCGTCATAATATAGCTTCTCCATTCAAAGTAAACACTGACCCTAATGTGGATTTCCAATAATCCCGATCAGTCTGAAAGTCATAATCTGTATATCTTGTAAGAATCAAATCCTTATCTCCATACACCAGCATATAGTCCCTCGTTCTCTGAAGATATTTGAAGATCGTTTTGACCGCCGTCCAGTGATCTAATCTTAGATTGGATTGATAACGATTGACAATCCCTACTTCATAGCAAATTTCAGGTCTAGTACATAACATTGCATACATAAGGATGCCAACAGCCGATCCATAGGGAATTCATCTCATTTCTTCAAGCTCTTAAGAAGTCTTAGGACATTATTCCTTAGACAATACAATTCCATGCCTAAAAGGTAATAAACCCTTCTTGGAATTGTACATCGAATATCTGACAAGCATTTTGTCAATATACGATGCCTGAGACAAGGCCAACCTTTTGTTCTTACGATCCCTTATAATCTGCATCCCTATAACAAATTGCGTCTCTCCCAAATATTTCGTTTGGAATTGGGCGACTAGCCATTTCTTAATTTCATTTGGAATTGTTTTAAGTGAGATTTCTAATGAGACTACTTAGACTTCAACAAGAGTTGTTAAACAGGCTGATAGATCAATAAGGGTTGTTGACTGAAGTTAAAAACTGGCTAGTGACCCACTTCCAAATGAAAGATTTGGGAGAGGCTCAGTTTGTTTTGGGTATTTAGATCTTTAGAGATCGAAAGAACAAAATGCTAGCTCTGTCTCAAGCATCGCATATTGGTAAGATGCTTGACAAATATTCAATGTAGAACTCCAAGAGGGGTTTATTGCCTTTCAGGCATGGAGTGATACTGTTTAAGGAACAGTGTCCTAAGACACCTCAAGAGGTTAAGAAGATGAGACCGATCCCCTATGCATCAATTGTGGGGAGCTTGAAGTATGTGATGTTATGTACGAGACCTGACATCTGCTATGCAGTGGGGATAGTCAGTAGATATCAATCTAGTCCACGATTAGATCACTGGGTCGTCGTTAAAAACATTCTCAAGTATTTATGGAGAACGAGGGACTACATGTTCGTGTATGGTTCTAAGGATTTGATCCTTACAGGATACACAGACTTTGATTTTCAGACTGATAAGGATTCTAAGAAATCCACATCAGGATCAATGTTCACGTTTAACGGAGGGACAGTAGTATGGAGAAGTACTAAGCAAGGGTGCATTGCTGACTTCACTATGGAGGCTAAGTATATAGCAGCTTGTGAAGCTGCTAAGGAAGTTGTTTGGCTCAGGAAATTCTTGACTGATTTGGAAGTTGTTCTAGACATGTCAAAGCCCATCACACTTTATTTTAATAATAATGGTGTTGTGGCTAATTCTCGAGAGCCTATAAGTCACAAGCACGAAAAGCATATAGAGTGGAAGTATCATCTCATCCGAGAGATTATGTATCGAGGAGATGTGATTGTCACACAGATAACTTCAGAGCACAATGTTGCTAATCCGTTTACAAAGGTCCTCACGACTAATGTGTTTGAGGGTCATCTGCAGAGTATGGGTCAATGGGACAGGCCACGTCTAGACTAGGGAAGTGGGAGATTTGTACCGGACACGTATTATGCCCTAGTTTATTATTTGTGTACTTTGTATTTTGACTATATTGTACACCCCACTAGCTTTATGTCAAGTGGGAGATTGTTGGGGTTGATGCCCTAAATCTTGTAGGGTTTTATAGTTTGTAAATGTATTAAACAAACTCATTGTTTATTTAATAAAATATATGATATTTTATTCAAACTCATTGTCTATTTAATAAAATATATGATATTTTATTCATATGTTAGTTGCATTAACCACAAACCAATAAACTAATCCAAGGTTATCTTGTAACTTAAATATATATGTAGAGACATACGAGTGGATCATGTTTAAATGATAACCTAAATGGTCTGTAGTAGATGGATAAGGTTGGCTACCTTATCCTTGTGACACTACGAGTATGGCCCGCTTTGTAGGTATTATAATTGTTGTAAAGTGCTACAAATAATCTGATACCGTCATTCATGTATTAGACATGCGAGCGGGGATGTTCTATACAAAGGAGTTTGTATAAGACCGGACCACGAAATGTTTAGTTTCATTACATAACACCATTCATAATAGAGACTTCCAAATCTGTAAGAAACTTCCTGCGCCAAACTGCTTCCTTAGCTGCTTCACAAGCAATTACATACTTAGCCTCCATAGTGGAGTCCGCTATGCATCCATGTTTGATGCTTTTCCAAACTACAGCTCCCCCGTTAAGGGTGAATACTAACCCTTACGTAGATTTCCTAGAATCCTTGTCATTTTGGAAGTTAGAGTCTGTATACTTAGTAAGAATCAAATCCTTAACCTCATACACTAGCATGTAGTCCCTCGTTCTCCAAAGATACTTGAGAATGTTCTATGTACTCATACACCATATACTAGCATGCAGACAATGAATGATGTAGACAAGGACCAATGGGTCAAAGCATGAACCTGGAAATGGAGTATGTGTACATCAATTCAGTATAGGATCTTATAGATCCAGTTAAAGGGTTGAAACCCATAGGATGTAAATGGATCTATAAAAGAAAGAGAGATGTAGCTGGAAAGCTACAAACTTTCATGTTGGGGTTGGTGCCATAAATCTCATAGGGTCCTATATTTTGTAAACATTGTATGAACAAACTCTTTATATGATTAATAAAATATATGATATTTTATTCACTTTGTCTATAAAAATGTGTTATTTTAGTTGCATCAACCACAAACCAATAAACTAAGATCCAAGGTTGTTTTTGTAACTTAAACATGTATGTGGAGACATAGGGGTGGGTCATGTTTAAGTGATAATCTAAATGGTCTGTAGTAGATGGATAAGTCTGGGTACCTTATCCTGGTGCCACTACGAGTATGACCCGCTTTGTAGGTGTTACAATTTTTGTAAAGTGCTACAAATAATCTGATACAGTCATTCATGTATTAAACATGCGAGCGAAGATGTTCTATATAAAGGAGTTTGTATAAGACCGGACCACGAAATATTTAGTTTCATTACATAACACCGTTCATAATAGAGACTTTCATTCCACCAGGATGACCATAGGTAACATGACCTTAATCCTGAGTGAGTTGTGAACTTCTACTTGTGAGGGCGATCCTTTGATTTGTATGGATGAGAGTGGCTAGATTTCCGACTCAACAAGCCTACCATTTTCGAGATTTGTCTGATTGGGGAGCTAAGAACATAATTATACAAGATGGAATTCACTCATTCCCCGAAGTAGGGGTTAGTAGATAAATGGCTCCCCTAAGGGCTGATTATGGGTCTTGAACAATATGGCGCCATACCCTCTCTTGACCTGAGAGGGTTTTAGTCATAGTGGTGTTGGGATTGGTGTCTTAATTCTCCCAGAGTCTCGTTGTTTTGTAAAGATACACATTGTTCGATGAATAAAATAAGTGTTATTTAATTTTGGAATTTACTCATATCTAATAAACAAAGCTCATTGTTATCTTATGTGAACTTAAGCATGTATATGTGATATACAAGTGGATCATGCCTTATGTGATAACCTAAATAGGTCTGTAGTATAAGGATTAAGGTGGGATACCTGATTCTTGTGACACTACGAATATGGCCTACTTTGTAGAAGTTTGCAAGTGTTGTAAACTACTACAGAGGGTAGATCCTGACCATTCATGTGGAGACGTGGAGCGGGGTTGTTCTATACAAAAAGTTTGTATAAGACCTGGACCACGAGATGACTAGATTTTATATATAACGTCGTTGATATTAGAGACTTACATCTCACCTAAATGACCATAGGTGACACGACCTCAATCCTGAGTGTTTTGGGAACTCTTGCCTTTGAAGGCGATCCTTTGATTAGTATGAGTGAGAGTGGTCAGATTGCCAACTCAACATGCCTATCTTTTTGGAGACTTGTCTGATCTAGGAGCTGGGAACTCAATCCACAAGATGGAATTCACTCCTTTCCCGAAGCAGGGATAAGTAGAAAGATTACTCTCTTAAAGGCTGATTTCGAGGCTTGAACATAGTGGCCACAACTTTTTTTTGGAAGAGAAGACTCAGTCATAGTAGGACTATGACTTATGTTCATTAGAGGGATCAGTGGTACTTAAGGAGACAGATGTAACTACAGGGGCATAACGGTTATTGGCCCAACTGTACTTACGAGCGATCTGTGAAGGGTTGTCACACTGCTGATTGGTTAAGATGAACACATAATATATCTGTGGTAAGGAGTGTTCAACTTTCGATCTCGTGACTAAAGAGTTTAGTCAGTTATTCACATACTGTTGGAGCTTCGAGCTACAGGTCCATGAAGTCCTCTTGGTAGCTCAATGGATTTAGTTGAGGATCATTTCTTGGTGTTGATTTGAAATGTTCAAATTGACAAGAGGTAGTTTGATTATATATGATATAATCAGTTTGATATATGAGATACATCTAGTAGAGGATTGATGTAAATAAGATTTACATTAAATACCATGAAATAGAAAAAGAACTATGGTTTATATGTTTCATGAGATGAAATATTAAAACTATAGGTTATAAATATAGTATGATAAGTTGGTTTATAATAATATTAATTATTAGATAATTAATTCTTTTTCTTTTAAATAAACAAAGTAGTGGGTGGTTATTGAATCATGATAATCATGGTTTTAAAAGGAAAATGGTTTTCTTATTTTCAAAAAATGAATTTTTACAAAAAGATTGAAAAAGTATTGAGTTTTCTCTCAACGCAAAAGAAACTCACGTAGTCGTCAAGTAAATTCGGATTTACTAAACGACGGCTGGGCGAGCTAAACGATCGCATAGTTTTGCTAGATGATCGCTTGCCCTAAGTAAACGATCGTGTAGTATCTGTAGGCGACAAACTGAGCTAAACAATCACATAGATTTTGCTAGACGATCGTTTAGCTTTATCTAAACGATTGACCATCGACCCATACATAGCTCTCCACCATCTTCCACTTACCCAGTTGTGTACGCCATCGGTGTTTCCTCCTTTGTCTACCTCATACCAAGTCCGAATAGAGCATACCCTCTGAATTCTCACACCGAGAATACCAAGGTCGCCTTGTTGGTGGTGTCAGACTCAACTCGACACCGTCGAGATTTTCTGGAGGTTGTTCGTGGTACTGTGGTGGCGTTCGTGTTGCGGAGGAGTTCGTGACCGAGGAGATCATTAAGGACGAGCGCGAATTGTTTATGCTATGTTTGTGCGGTGTTGCGGTCATGTAGATCGAGTGTTTGTGGTTGCTAATTGTTCAAGCGGTCGTGCAACGGAGCGTGGAGACGCATCTGCCATTGTTCGTAGAGTTCTTCCTTGTTCATTTGTGCTTTTGAGACTTTCATGCTGTACTTTCTGTATGATTTGCATAACAATTTATGTTTGAAGTCGACTGTAAATGTATATGTTCATTCATGATTGTAATTTGGTATAATCTTATTCCACTACTCATGGAAATCTTGCTTCCGATTTTCTTCAATTGGTATCAGAACCAGGTTCTCTAATATTCCAAATTACATATCTGAATTGAATGCTTTTTTTAGTCGCGATGGGTTTCTGCATTTGTGGTTAACCGTTTTCTGCATTTGTAGATAAATATGATGAACGTTTCGGGTTTAAATTGCCTTTTTGTTAAAACTTTTCTTATTACAAAGTGTTAATTGTAAGGGCCCCTGTGTTTTTGGTGAAATTAACTTTACAATTGAGTCTGTAATTCAAAAATTTTGAGTTCATCGAGTTGTTCGTGATGAAGCTTTGGTGCATGGCGATGCAGTTCTCAATGAAGAAGAAGACCAAATGTTGGTCGGATCGTGTAGTCTCAGGTAAACGATCGTTGGAATTTAAATAAGCGGTCGGTTAGATATTTTTTTCTAGACGATCGTGTAGTATTTTCTAATTGATCGTTTAGCTAATGCTAAGCGATGGGGTAAATTGTTTACCATATCATGTAGCATTGGTTGCGCGATCGCGTAGGCGCTAGAGGTAGACGATCATAATGGGAGCATGCGATGCTTGTCGTTTAGTAGAAGGCGCACGCTAGATGATCGCTAGTTAGCAAGCTTCATTGCTTAGTTACTACCTATGCGTTACGGAGGTGCTAGCTAAGCGATCGCTTAGGCAATGGTGCTTCACGGCATCGTAGTCACTTAGACGATCGTGGAAGGCGGGCGTTGTGCGAAACGTGCTAAGCAATCGTGTACTTCAGGCTTCATCACTTTGTAAAGGTAGACGATCATGTATTAATAGCTAAATGATCGTTTGGATTTTTCTGAACGATCGTATAGTAAATGCTAAACGATCGTTTAGCTCTAGGAGCGCTGGTAAGCGATAGAGCAAAGCGTTTGTTTTATCGTGTAGACGATCGCGGGGTGCTTAGTACACAATGGATAGTTAGAGAAGCGATGCTTTGCTAAGCAGTTCAAGACCCGGTTCGCCTGTTTGAACCGGAGACTCCTTGTCTTTGTAATAGTTAGCTTTCCTTTTTTGTGTTTTAAGGCAATTTCACTCGGTTCGTCAAATTTTATTGCTTATACATGTGATGTATGGTACTTATATGCTAAAGTGTTTTTCATATAGTTAAAACCTACCTTAGGTTGTACAATTATCATGCATCATGTATTATAAATGTTATAATATTGCATGAAGAAATTACTTGAAAACACATCATGAAATATAAGAGTTATATTTTGCATGCAGTGAGTATTATCATGCATCATCCTTTTATAATAAATGTTATAGTTTAAGGGTGAATGGAAGCATATTTTGCTTGTTTCATTGCTGTTTTGTATAAGTGTTATATAAAAGAAGTAGCAATGAATGGACAATGCTTTGAGCATGACACTTAGGCTATTTATAATCGTTATGAATGCCTTGCATGTGTTAGCTTTGCATTGTAGTTGTTTCCGTTTATAAGTGTTATAAAGGAAATTAGACCTAAAATCAATACTTCAGAGTTGCATGCGGACTTAGGGTGAACTCAAGTTTTGAAAAGGGTTTTAAAATTGGATTGAGATAGACCTAAGTTCAAGTGGTTCTAAAGAGTTTAGTAACCTAGATTAATCTTTTAAAATCAGTTTAATAGGATTAAATTTGTTGGAATAAAAGATTAAATTTGTTGTAAACCTATCTATATGGGACCTTTTGTCTAAGGCGGGTTTTGGCTAGGCTGGGGTTCTTAAGTTGACGGAAACGTAACACCCCTACCTGGGAATCTACCTGGAAAGGTGAATTAGATAGATTTTCAACAAGCATGTGACGTTTTGGTCAAAGATTTCGTTAAAGAGTTTAATGGATGATGATCAAAAGTTGTTCAACTATTCAAGGTAAAAGTTACTCTTGGGAAAACCTAAACGTCACTTAGTTAAAATCCTTAGTCGTGTTTTTTCTAAGTAAGCTAAACCCTAGGTTATAAAATACTCATTGGGAGGAGGAGGCGTATCAGATATGTCTATGACTCCACCCACATTTCTCCCTGTATGTTCACGCCGTGAGATTCACGCTTGGCCTCGAGATGCCCCAGGATGCATCCCCCTTCGGATGGTGTTTGCATGAATCAATATCAAGGTGGATGGAGAGAGTATTTATAGTAAGTGGGTGAAGGTGCAACACGTCCTATGGCCTCTGTCATTGGTTCACATCGTGAGATCATTCTATACGCCCTCGTGTCGCCTTCGGAGCGTCCCCCTTTGGATGGATTTTGTGCAGTTGGTCAATATCAAGGTGAACTCTATAAATGGATAAGGACGCTTTAGGTTTTGCCCTGATCAGATTTTTTCCCTTTTGATTGGCCTTTTGGGACGGACCTCTAGGGCTTAAAATGGCGGGTCACACTTACGGGAGATTGTTAAGTAAGTTAATGATCTCTTGACTAAATCAATGATGGCTAGTCTTTATAGGAGCAAGAGTTGTTCTGGTATTAATGATTGGTTGAGAACTTCTCAATTCAGAGGATGGATAATTGACCTCCCTTTGGCGACTTTTGTCCTAAACCTTTGAAGCATCATTGCGAAACTAGATGTCACACGGGGTTCATGTTAGTTTTGCTAAAATCTTATTGGATGTTGTTTTGTTTTACAATGAATATTTGCTTAAAACCTAACGTAGGTCAATGTGTTTTTTCTTTTCAGCAACTCGTTAATATTTCCGTTTAAGCTTTTAAAAATGACCGATTACTTACAGTGGAAAGAATCGTGTGAAACAAATTTTGTGGCAAACGACCTCCATCCCACTGCTCTCCAAAAGAGGAGACAATACAGTAAATATGATTTATTGGTCTTGGAGACATGTCTGGTAGAGAATGATGATTCTGCCTGGATCCTTGATTCAGGTGCTACCAATCATGTCAGTTCCTCTTACCAAGGATTCAGTTCCTGACAAACGTTGCCACAGGGAGAGATGACTCTTCAAGTCGATACTGGTGGGGTTGTTTCAGCTGTTGCTGTAGGCAGACTGAAGTTATTTGTTGACAAGAAACGTTATCTATTACTGAATGTTTTTGTAGTTCCTCATATTAAGAGGGACTTAATCTCTGTTTAAAATTGAATGCAACCTCCCACTATCTCATTCGGTTATGGAGAAAAAACCACCACAATTATCCTATAATCGTTTAATTAAAAAATAATATAATCTTATTATATTTATAACCTATGGTTTAATATCACATCATATTCATACGTCATGTCAACTATATCATATATAATTGACCAGTTCAATGATATCATACATAATCGAACTCCCTCTTGTCAATTTGAATACTTCAAACTAACCCAAAAACTAATTCTCAACTTAAATCCATTGAGCTACCAAGGGGAACTTATGGCTCGAAGCTCCAACAGTACGTTAATAGCTGACTAAACTCTTTAGCTACGAGATACACCATTCGTTAACTGCCAGGCATTCCATTAAAGACCGACAACTACACTCTTCTCACCACAAATATATTTCTGTGTGCATTGAATATAACCAATCAATAGTACGATAACCCATCACAGATGCTCGTAAGTACAGCTGGACCAATTTACCGTTTTACCCCTATAGTTACATTTAATTTCTTAAGTACCACTGATCCCTCTAATGAATGATACAACATAGTTATACTATGTGTAGATACCTCTCGGGCCATGAGAAGGTGTAGCGCCACATCATTCAAGCCCCAGAATCAGCCTTTAAGGAAGTAATCTATCGACTTACCTCTACTTCGGGAAAGGAATGAATTCCATCTTGTATAGCTAAGTTCCCAACTCCCAAATCAGACGAATCCGCAAAGTGGTAGGTTTGAGTCGGCAATCTGGCCACTCGCACCCATGAAAATCAAAGGACCGCCCTCAAAGGCAGGAGTTCCCAACTCACTTAGGATTGATGTCATGTTACCTATGGTCATCTTAGTGAAGTGAAGTCTCTATCATGAATGACATTATATAATGAAACTATAACACATCGTGGTCCAGTCTTATACAAACTCCTTTGTATAGGACGCCCCCACTCGCATGTCTCCATGTGAATGATCAGGATCAGACCATCTATAGCAAGTCACAACATTTGTAACTATTCTACAAAGTGGGTTGCATCTGTAGCATTACCAGGATAAGGTTTCCCTCCTATATCCATATACTATACACCATTTTGGTTATCACTTAAGACATGATCCACCTGTATGTTTACATATACATGCTTAAGTTACAAACGACAATCAGGGATCTTAGTTTATTGGTTTGTGGTAAAGCAATTAAAACATCCAATGTTCCATAGACAAAAGCGAAGAAAATATCATATATTATTACATCATAAGCATTCGTTCAATACCGTGTTTACAAACTACAAGACTCAACGAGAGTTTAGAGCATCATCCCCAACAAGGATATCAATTTTTTATGGAACATTTGCAGCTAGTATATATGACTTAGTTACTTTCTTTGCATCTATAAATGCATCTGATAATTTATTTGCTATATTTTGCAAATAAACTATTTTCTGAACTTCAAATTCACATTGATATGCACAAGGATGTAAATGAGACAATAACGATGTATTCCATGTATTTTTTTCCCAATTTCTTAATTCCTCCCCCTAATGTTGGAAAATTTATCTCATTAAAATGACAATTAGCAAATCGTGCAGTAAATCCATCATCCTTCAGGGATACAAGATATTTAAATAATTCAATGGGGAATCATATCCAACATATATTCCTAACCTCATTTGAGGATCCATCTTAGTGCGTTATGGTGGAGAAATTGGAACATATATTGCACATCCAAAAATTCTCATATGAGAAATATTTGGCTCGTGACCATAAACTAATTGTAATGACAAGTACTTATAATAAGCTACTGGCCTAATGCGTACAAGTAACACTGCATGCAAAATAGCATGTCCTCATATAGATGAAGGAATCTTAGCTCTCATAAGTAATGGTCTTGCAATTAATTGCAAACGTTTTATAAATGATTCCACTAAACCATTTTGTGTATGAACATGAGCTACATGATGTTCAACACTTACCCCAATTGGCATACAATAATTATCAAAAGCTTGGGATGTAAATTCACTAACATCATCAAGTCAAATGATCTTAGTTGTATAATCAGAAAATTGTGCTCTTAACTTAATTATTTGAGCAAGTAATCTTGCAAATGCAAGATTTCGACTTGATAATAAGCATACGTGTGACCATCTATTGAATGCATCTATTAATACCATAAAATATCTAAATGGTTCACTTGGTGGGTTAATAGGTCCACATATATCACCATGAATTCATTCTAAAAATGTAGGTGATTCAGTTCCCATTTTAGATGGTGATGGTCTAATTATTAATTTTCCTTAAGAGCGAGCATCACATGATAATTCATTAGATTGGAAAATCTTATGGCTCTTCAATTGGTGTCCACTTGAATTCTCAATAATTATTCTCATTATTATAGACCCTGAATGACCCAATCTATCATGCCAAATAGTAAATATATTTGGATTCATGAACTTCAAGTTCATTATTGCATATGTTTCAATTACTCATATATGAGTATAATACAATATAGAAGATAAAGCATGCAACTTTTTCAATATACGTTTTTCATTTGAGACAGTAGAGATTATATATAGATATTCCATGTTATTCATACTATCATCTTAATGTGATAACCATTGCAACATATGTCTTTCAAGCTTATAAGATTTCTCTTTGAGTCACTAGAGAACAATGCATTGTTAATTGTAAATTTTGTTCCTCTAGACAAAATAATATTTTCTTTTCCAAAACCTTATATTAAGTTTGCAGAACCAGATATTGTATTAGAAGGAACCTATGAAGGCCCTGAGTGGAAACGAGAATCGTCTCAATTTTCAATATTTCACAGAATGCAAAATTACAGAACGAAAAATTATGCAATAAAAAAAATTTAATATTTACACATGTCATCAAAAAAGGAAAAGAGAACTAGGGTTTGAGAAACTCCTTACCTTTGTAGATCAAACCTTCTTCATAAAAAATCCTTTCTCCAAATTTTCATGAACAAAACAATCTCCGATGGCCACCACCAATTTTGGAGCCTTGTGTATGAAGGAACCTTATGAAAGGACCAAACCGGAAGCGGATTGTCCCAATTCCCAAGATTTTACATAATAGAATTTTACAAAACAAGAGATAGAAAAATATGCATTTAACACAAAAATTAATTATAGCATGTTAATAACGAATTTATAGAAAAATAAAATGGGTTTGGAACTCTTACCTTTGAAAACCAAATCTTCACGTAAAATCCTTCGATCTCCAAATGGACACAACCACAAAAGCTAGCATGCTATTCAAGGATGAAAATCCAAGAGGAATGGGCTCTGACTATTTTGGATTTAAAGAGTGATAGAAAAAATCTTCATAAAACGTTTCTCTGTAGAGAGAATTTCTTAATCCCCTTTTCACAACCACTACACAGAATGAGGGAGCTTTCCCACTCTCACGTCTGAGAGAGTAAATGTGGGGAGAGAGTTACAACTCCCTCCTATAATTATTTTTTAAAGAAAAAATAAAAATAATTAAAAAAAAAAAAAACAATAATTTTTTTTTTATAAAAAAAATCATATATATATATGATAACTACTTGATCATATAATATTAAACCATATGTTGTATCAAATATAATATATAACCTATAGTTTGATATTGTATCTCATACAATATAACTTATAGTTTAATTATCTCAACAACGATATTTAACATAAATCTAATTCACATAATTAATATATGAATCATATTCAAATATATAATTTCCTCTCATTAATATTATAATATATAATTAATTAAATCCCTCAATTAATTTGAACAATTCAATTATCTAAAAACTGATTCTCATTAAAACTCTTGAGATACTAAGGGGACCTCATGGACCTGTAGCTTGAAGCTCCAAAGGTACGTAAACAATTAATGAAACTCTTTAATTAAATTATTCACTATCTGTTAACTGTCAGATACTCCACTAAAGACTGACAGCTGCACTTTTCGCACTACAGATATATTTTTGTGTCTACTGGATATAACCAATCAATAGTAAAATGACCCTTCACAAATTACTCCTAAGTACAATTGGACCAAAATTACTGTTTTGCCCCTATAGTTACATATAACTCCTTAAGTACCATTGATCCCTCTAGTGAACAATAAATCATACTCTAACTATGACCAAACCCTTTTGGGGGTAGGAGAGGGTGTGACGCCACATTATTCAAGCTCCAGAATCAGCCCTTAAAGAGGTAATTTATTTACTTGCCCCTAAATTGGGGAAGGAGTGAATTCTTTATTGGGTAGCTATGTTCCCAGCTTTCCAATCAGACGAATCTCCAAAATGGTAGACTTGTTGAGTCGGAGATCTGATCACTCTCACCCATACAGATAAAAGGACCGCTTTTAAGGTAAGAGTTCATAACTCACTCAGGATTCAGACCATGTTACCTATGGTCATCCTAGTGAAATGTAAGTATTTATTATGAACGATGTTATATAATAAGACTAAACATTTCATGGTTTGATCTTATACAAACTCCTTTATATAGAATATCCTCACTCATATATCTCTACATGAATGATCATGATTAGATCATTTGTAGCACTTTACAACAATTGTAACATCTACAAAGCGGGCCATACTCGTAGTGTCACGAGGATAAGGTATCCAACCTTATTCATCTACTACAGACCATTTAGGTTATCACTTAAACATGATCCACCCGTATGTCTCTACATACATGTTTAAGCTACAAGATAACCTTGAATGTTAGTTTATTGATTGTGGTTAATGCAACTAGTTTTGAAATAAAATATCATATATTTTATTACATAAATAAAATGCTTATACAATATAATTATAAACTATAGGACCTAACGAGGGCATCAATCCCAACAAGTGTATTTTCTAATGGGGTGAATCTTTAAGGAGTTGAGTGGGCTCTTAGTTTTGGAAGAGAGAGAATAATTGAGAGGGGAAGAGAGGCCCGTGGGTTCTCCTTGGTCTTTCAAAATTACAGAGAGCGACTTCCATAAAAACCCAAAAAGAAAGAAAAATAAATTTTAAAAAAAAACTTCTATGTACTTTTCCACACACGCGCGAATAAAGAGAAAAATGGGGAAGGAAGTTACAACTCATTCCCAAAAACATTTTAAAAAAATAAATTAAAATAATTTATTTTAATAAACCATTTAATATATATTTATATGAGAACCATCTTATCATATAATATATATTAAACTATATGTTATATCAAATATAACATACTTATAGTTTAATACAGTATCATATACAATATAACCTAAGTTTTCATTCTCTCGTTAATATATGGTACTTAATATAAATCTCATTTCTATTAAAATTAACTATATGAATCCAATTCACATAATTAATACTTGAATCACATTCAAATCTTTATTTCCTCTCAAATAAACTTTATATTATAATATATCAAATATATTATAATAATTATATCATATATATAATTAAGTTAAATTAATTATATCACATATAATTAATTCCCTCAATTAATTTGAATAATTCAAATTAATCCAAAATTTATTCTCATAAATTCTTGTTGAGCTATAGAAGGGACCTCATAGACCTGTAGCTCGAAGCTCCAATGCTACTTAAATAATTAATTAAACTCCTTTAATTAAATTATTCAACCTCCATTAAGTGTCGGTCATTCCATTAAAGACCGACAACTGCACTCTTCACACTACAGATATATTTTTTATGCCCATTGGATATAACCAATCAATAGTGCGATAATCCTTCACAAATTGCTTGTTAGTACAACTAGGCCAAAATTACCTTTTTGCCACTATAGTTACATCTAATTCCTTAAGTACCACTGATCCCTCTAATGAACAATAAGTCACAGTCCAATTATGATCAAACCCCTATTGGGCTAGGTGGGGGTGTGGCGCCACATTGTTCGAGCTTTGGAATTAGCCCTTAAGGGAGCAATTTATCTACTTATCCTGACGTTGGGGAATGAGTGAATCCGTCTTGTGTAACTGTGTTCCCAGTTCCCTAATCAGATGAATTCCCAAAATGGTAGGCTTATTGAGTCGGCGATCTGGCCACTCTCACCCATACAAATCAAATGTAAGTCATATCACCTATGGTCATCCTGGTGAAATGTAAGTCTCTATTATGAACGGTGTTATATAATGAAACTATTCATTTTGTGGTCCGGTCTTATACAAACTCCTTTATAAAGAACACCCCTGCTCGCATGTCTCTGCATGAATGATCGGGATCGGATCTTTTATAATACTTTAGAATAATTGTAACATCTATAAAGCGGATCGTATGGCAGATGTGACTCTCAGAGTTCTGTAAAAGCAACGGGAAGCCCTAGTAAGGAAAAGGGCAGGCAATAGCAGACCATCTACATTCTCTCTTACCAAGCTCTCGTACTCGCCAGGGTTGAGGAGGCACGAGGATAAGATACCCAGCCTTATCCATCTTCTACAGACCATTTGGGTTATCACTTAAATATGATCCACCTATATGTCTCTACATACATGTTTAAGCTACAAATAATAACTTTAGATGTTAATTTATTGGTCGTGAGTTAATGCTACTAAATATCGAATAAAACATCTCATATTTTATTAAATAAATAAAATATTTGTATATTATAATTACGACGTACAAGACCCACGAGATTTAGGGTATCAACCCTAACAATCTCTCACTTGTCCTAAAGCTAGTAGGGTCTACATCATAAAAGTCACACTGATATAAAAGTACACATAAAACAATAAACTAGGGTATAATACGTGCCCAGTATAAAATCTCCCACTTACCCTAGACTAAATATGGTCTATCTCGTAGACCCATACTCTACAGATGACCCTCAAACACCTTAGCCGTGAGGGCCTTTGTAAATGGATCAACAATGTTGTGCTCTGAATACGTGATGATCATGTCCCCTCGATGCCCAATCTCTCGGATGAGATGATATTTTCGCTCTATGTGTTTCCCGCACTTGTGACTCCTAGGCTCTCAGAAATTAGCCACAATACCACTATTATCACAATAAAGAGTTGTGGACTTTGACATGTCTGGAACTACTTCCAGATATGTCAGAAATTTCCTGAGTCACACTGCTTTCTTAGCAACTTCACAAGCCCCCACATACTCAGCCTCCATAGGGAGTAAGCAATGCACACTGTTTGGTGCTCATCCAAACTATTGCTCTTCCGTTAAGAGTGAACATTGATCCTAATGTGGATTTCATAGAATCCTTATCAATTTGGAAATCAGAGTCCTATGTATCTTATAAGGATCAGATCCTTAAAACCATACACAAGTATGTAGTCCCTCATTCTCCATAGATACTTGAGGACATTTTTAACCACGATCAAGTTATCAAATCATGGATTAGATTAATATCTACTAATTATCCCCACTGCATAGCAGATGTCAGGTTTAGTACATAACATCGCATACATCAGGCTACCAACAATGGTTGCATAGGGATTCGTCTCATTTCCTCAACTTCTTGAGGTATCTTAGGACATTGCTCCTTAGACAATATAACTCCATGCCTAGAAGGGAATAAACCTTTCTTGGAGTTTTGCATAAAAAAACTCGACATGCATATTGTCAATGTAAGATGCCCGAGATAGGGCTAGCGTTCGGTTCTTTCGATCTCTAAAGATCTGAATGCCCATAACAAATTGCACCCCTCCTAAATCTTTCATTTGGAATTGGGTTGCTGGCTAGTTCTTAATTTCAATCAGTAGACCTACATCATTCTCAATGAGTAGGATATCATCTACATAGATCCTTAAAAAATCTACTGAACTGTTGATGATTTTCTTGTATACACATCCATATTTTGATCAAAGCCATAAGATTTGATTGTAGTATCAAATCTTATATTCTGAGATCGAGAAACTTGCTTCAATCCATAAATAGACCGATTAAGCTTGCAAACCTTTTGCTTTTGACCTTGGGTCATGAATCCATCTGCCACTGTCGGTGATTGCTGCTTCTACTCTATGAGAACCAACTCCAACTCTGGCAACCACCTCCGGTGATAACTCCAACGACCAATTTCTGGCTCTGACAACAAAAATTTTGATGACCAACTTTGACAACCATTTTTGTGCGGCCAACTCTAGGCTCCAACAACCACCTTGGACTACAAAGCTTTGACAAAAATCATCTTTGATAATCAACTTTGACGACCACGTTCACATGATCAACTTTGGGCTCCAACAACCACCCTTGACGACAAAACTCCAATGATCAACTCTAATACCACCTTCATGGGACCAACTTTTGGCTTTGATAACCACCTCCGATTACAAACTCTAGTAAAAATCTTCTTCGATAATCAACTTCGATAATCACCTTCGACTATAAAAAGAAAAAGATGATGATGAAGTTTTCATGGAGAAAAATTAGGAATAAAAGTTTTGATTCCTCTTTGGTTTCTCGTTTTATTCAACCATATTCTTGCGAAAAATGCAGTGAGTTAATTGTTGTTCATTACAAAAGAAAAAAAAAATAAAAGAAAATAAAAGAAAAATAAATAGATAAAAGAAATAAAGTACATTCCATATTTTATTCAACACAAGGATGAGTAAAATTATTGAATAAAAAAGTTCTAAAACAAAAATA
Source organism: Benincasa hispida (assembly GCF_027475165.1). Lineage (NCBI taxonomy): Eukaryota > Viridiplantae > Streptophyta > Magnoliopsida > Cucurbitales > Cucurbitaceae > Benincasa > Benincasa hispida. The sequence goes on from NC_143485.1 coordinate 17,944,726, forward strand.
GTAATCACAAAAGAAAATTATTTATAAAAAACTACACCAAATACTCCAGGTATATAAACTAAACTTTGCACCTCAAACACAAACATATAAACTCGAACAAAATGACTTCACATCTCAAACACAGATATATGAACTCTATATATATCATATCTCAACTTTGCACCCAAACAACTCCTTACATTTAAATAATCACATCTCAACGATAAATAACAAAAATAGACATTTGCTAATAAAGTAAACCAAAAAGAATTCTCCCCTCACAACCCATTTTATAAATAGTATAGATATATACAAACCTTTTCACAAAATAACTACAATTGTTACTTTATTTTTCTTGTACCCACATTTTATGTTTCCAAATATGTGCTTAATGTCTTATTTTATTTTACTTAATAACATTTAAATTATAAATGAAAATATCTAACTTAGTTTTATCTCTTTTATTGCTTTTAAATTTAATGTCCAATATTTATAATTTAAAATCAATAAAAATTATATTTATTCCCTCATTTATATTTCAAATTGGTCCAACACATTTCAATTATTAACTTTATATTTCACATAAGATATTTATCTACTAATCCGTCGCCCTCCGTGATTTGTTAAAAAAAAAAAGTATTTACTATTTAAATTTAATTAGTTTCCTATATTTCACATATTTTTTTGAGCCACTGTATTTCATTTTTGATAGCGGAGAAAGTGTTTTTTAAAAATAAATAAATATATATATATATATTATTAAAAAAAAAGAAAAGAAAAGAGTTATTTAAAGAAAGAAAGGAAAAAAAGAAGAAAAAAAAAAAAAAAGCGGATATGAAAATGCGCGCTTTTCCTTCGGCTACCTGTTTGCTATTTTGTCTCTCAACATTCAAAAGATAGTGCCCTGAAATTCAGGATCTCTCTTCTCTGCTAATCGCCAATCCAAAGCTTTTCTAAAAATGGAGATAGCAGATGGATCGCTTCGGAATTGCTTCTATCAATCTTCCACTTCGTAATTTTATCGTAAGTTGTTTTTTTTTGACGAAGAAGATCGTTTCAATTTTCAGTTTCGCCCATTTTTCTGCATCGTCATTGACCTCCGTTGTCTAGGGGAATCCTATCCTTTCTGTTCGATCATTCAGTTTCTTTGCTCTCTCTTATGATTTATTTTCTTCCGATTAGTTAGGTTAAATCCCCTTGTAGTGAAGAGAGATGGGAATTGATGCAGAAGATATCAAATTATGTGTTTGTAGAATTGTTCATTTGTCTTTTAGGGTTAGTCATAGATTTGTACAGAAGCATCCTTATGTGTCTGGTACATTGTTGTTTCTCTTCATTTTGTACATTTTTCTGCCTTCTGTTTTTAGTTTTCTGTTTTACTGTTTGCCTTTCCTTGGCTTAACTGGCGTTCTCCTTGCCTTTTGGACTTCTAAAAGGTCCACAATTCGAGTTGAGAAAGTAGAAGGTAAAAAGTTAGAGGTCTCCTCCAAACAGTCCACGATCACAACTAATAGAAATCGTCGCGCTTACTTAAGAAATGCAACCAGTAGGCGACAACGATTCAGAGACAAGAGTGAAGCATGGAGAACAGAAGCTCCAATCAATGCTTCGGTAGATAGAACGGATCAGCTGGTTGAACCCGATAACTTGAAATCATTAATCGAGGTGAAAGAAACCCAGTCTGTTGACTCTGGAAATAATGCATCTGCTCATTGTACATCAGTTGATAAAGATAATGAAATTTCAAGTAAAAAGGAACCAATTTTAGGCTCGGAGTTACTAGTAAAACCTGATGTTGTGGCTTGTGATGGCTCAAGTTCTCAGACTAATAAATCTGATAGCGGTGGCGATGAGGCAAAGAATGAAAGCTCGGAAGATCCGGAGGATGAGGATGAAGAGGAGGCGCATGAGGATAGGAATAAAGCTGTGGAGTGGACAGAAGATGATCAGAAGAATCTGATGGATCTTGGACTTTCAGAGATTGAAAGGAACAGAAGATTAGAGAACCTTATTGCGAGGAGAAGAGCCAGAAAGTTGTACAAACGGAAAAATGAAGATACTGTTCTAACAGTAGACATTCTTCCTCCAGGTCAAATTCCCAAAATTATCACTACAAGGAATGATCCTCTGGATTTGGCAGATGGCTGTAAAGACATAGAAGGTGTACCATTGCCTGGTTCTGCTCCTTCTGTTCTGTTGCCAATGAGAAATCCTTTTGATCTTCCATATGATCTGCATGAAGAGAAACCAAATCTTATGGCCGATAGCTTTCAACAGGAATTCACAGCGGCTCACCAAAAGGAATTAGCATACTGCAGACACGAGAGCTTTTGTTTTGGACCCGCTTACCCAGAAGAAAGTGGGGCAATGGGATACCACCCCAGATATCGAAGACCTTCAAGTAAGATAATTAATTCTCCTTTCACTTTTTGTTTTTTATTCATCTTCTTCTTTCATGACTAATTGACTACGAACTATTGTTTTTTTCTTTTTAGATAAAAATTAGACAGAGTACTAACAAATGAATTTTTATGATGTTTTATTGTATTGAATGAAAAGAAAATAGAAATTGAATTGTAAATTTGATTCGCGTGACTTGGGCCTCATTTCAATTTGGTTCTAAGAATTTTTTCGGTTTAATTTTGGTTTTCAAACTTTTCCATTTTGGTATAAACTTATAAATAGTTTCTTTCTAATATTATATAAATTTTTCAAAGCCCCCTCCCCTTTCAATTTCAAGCTGGAAAGAAAAGGATGAGGGCACCTCTGAACTGACTTAAAAAACTATGGCATCTTTGTTTAGTTTCGATTGCAGATAAAGGCGAACATGACTGGCTAATTGAACAGCTATTATTTAAAGGCGATCAAGTCCCCCACACTGAAAGAAAACCTATCGCTGTAGAAACCGGAGGCATTCAAACTGCAGATTCACCACAAACCAGGGATGTTAATGCAATGGAGCTTGAAAGCGATCAAGAGAAGGATATTCCACCAGATTCGGAGAGTGAATTTGAAATGGAGCCAGAATTGACCCAAGATGGCAATAGCCAATCAAGCCATTCATCTTCATTGGACAATCCTGAAAATGTGATCTGTGATGATGTCAGAGTAGTTGCAAAAAGCTTCGAGTCCACATTGAGCAGCGCACTGAACAGAACCTTGAACTGCAAAGTACCAAAGAGCAGACTAATAAAGGAACCTCTCTGTGATTTTAGCCCCACGGCATTTGATAAGAACAAAATGGAGGAGCGTTTTTCCTATCCAGATAAAGTGGTCTGTCACACTCCAACTTACTCCATTGCTTCTGACCTGCAAGTGGAGGTCTCTGAAATTGGCTCCCCTCCGACTGTTGATGGGAACAATACTGATGGAGAATCATTGAACCCTGACTGGGAGATTGAAAAGGAGGCAAGTTTTGGAGGTGAACAAGATGACATGAGTCCACTGTTGGGGGGTCAGTATAATGAGAGAGTATCGGATGTACAGGAGGAAGAAGTAGAAGCATTGAGCATCACAGAAGCATCGCCCCCTAAAACTATTCAAAGTCCAATGTCCGAGGAACCAGTGGATCATCCAACTCAAGTTGGCTCCCAATTGCTAGAGGTCAGTAATCTATCTAAATACAATCTTGAATGATTTGAGGTGCGCTAACCATGAATTTGACATACCCTACAAAAGTAACTGAAAGGAACAATTGAACTTCTGCAAATGTTTCAGTGTTCGAGAGTGCTTTCACTGAAATTGATAGAACACTTTTGTTAGTTGATTTTATATGTGAATAATAACATTACATTATTAGAAGTGTTTAATTAACAAGTATATGGAATTCAAAAGTTACTGAAATCATAATAATTAACATTGTAAAAATTACAAAAATGAAGAAAAGAAGGAATAAATAATAATAATGAAGTTTTAAAAATGAAGTTGAAAACCTTGTACTTCTAAGTTTTGATCTTCAATATATTTTGCGATTCTAAAATCATGCATATTGCAAACAAATCTGTACGTTTTGGTTTGTTATATTAGTTGGAAATTAGAAATGCTAGTAGAGAATTGAGATGAAGATTGTTTGATAAAATGTTTACAATTTTAGAAAATCATAAAATATATAAAATAAAAGAAACGAAATACTTTACATCCGTTCCAAAAGAGATTACAAACTTATATAAGTGTATGCTCCTTAGACTCCATCCAAACAACATACAGCTGATTCACTTTGTTTCAGGAGTTGTCTTTTCCCACATATGGGGATAAAGAAGCCGTACGTCACATGGTTGACCAAAAAGTTCCAGAAGCTCTAGCGAACATGAAAAACATGGTAAAAACCAGTGAAGATGTGGATGATGGTTTGGAGATATCCATCAAACAAGAGGATAATGGAAAGGAAACAAGATCATTGGAGGAGACTTGCGTAAAATCTAGCAGATCTTTGAATGATGGTTCTGAGGATTCTTCTGGATGTCAAGCCCACTTGCAGCATGAACATTCAGAAGAAGAAAGTAAAAATATGGATCAAATTACTGGGAATGGAGATCTTGGCACAGCTCATAAACATTCAGAAGAAGGAAGTAAAAACAAGGATCAAATTACTGGCAATGTAGATCTTGACCAGGAACATTCAGAAGAAGGAAGTAAAAACATGGATCAAATTACTGGCAGTGAAGATCTCGGCTGGACTCATAAACATCCAAAAGAAGGAACTAAAAACAAGGATCAAATTATTGGCAATGGAGATCTTGGCCCTCAGGAACATTCAGAACAAGCAAGTAAAAACATGGATCAAATCACTGGCAATGGACATCTTGGCTGGGCTCATGAACATTCTGAAGAAGGAAATAAAAACACAGGTCAAAATACAGGCAAGGGAGAACTTGTTGAACCAAGAAAGATTGAAGAACAATTAGAGTTTATACAAGACCATAAGAATCAACCTAATGTCGTGGAAACTGAATTACAGAGTTCTAAAGATGCCTTAAAATTGCCTATAGAGGACGACTTGTTTTCTTTTGGAGGAGTGCCTCTTGTTTCTAATGACATAGTGTGTTCTGATACTTCAAAAAATCAAGTAAATGATGTACAAAGTGAATCTCAGAAGTCTAATAGAGATCTTGTAGAGCCAAGAAAGATTGAAGAACCATTGGAGTTGAAACAAGACAATAAGAACCAACCAAATGTTGTAGAAATAGAGTTCCAGAGTTCTAAAGATGCCTTGAAAGCGACTGTAGAGGATGGCTTGGCCAGTGATGGAGGGGTGCCTCTTGATTCCAACGACACAATAGGTTCTGATGCCTCACAGAATCAAGTAAATGATGTACAAAGTGAATCTCAGAAGTCTAATAGAGATCTTGTAGAGCCAAGAAAGATTGAAAAACCATTGGAGTTGAAACAAGACAATAAGAACCGACCAAATGTTGTGGAAATAGAGTTCCAGAGTTCTAAAGATGCCTTGAAAGCGACTGTAGAGGATGACTTGGCCAGTGATGGAGGAGTGCCTCTTGATTCCAGTGACATGATAGGTTCCGATACCTCACAGAATCAAGTAAATGATGTACAAAGTGAATCTCAGAAGTCTAATAGTGATCTTGTAGAGCCAAGAAAGATTGAAGAACGACTGGAGTTGAAACAAGGCAATAAGAATCAACCAAATGTTGTGGAAATTGAGTTCCCGAGTTCTAAAGATGCCTTGAAATCAACTATAGAGGATGACTTGGCCAGTGCTGGTGGAGTGCCTCTTGATTCTAATGATTTAATAGGTTCCGATGCCTCACAGAATCAAGCAAATGTTGTACAAAGTGAATTTCAGAAGTCTGAGGATGCCATGAAATCAACAGTGGAGCAAGACTCGGTCATGGAAAGAGAGCTTCTTGATACCAGAGCAGGATTATCTCCGGAGTCTTCAATGGAAGAACAAATCCATATGGATAAAGTCTCCTTATCGCAGGTTTGGTTAAGAAACAATAAATTTCGTTGTTGCTTTAACTTTCTAGTTTTTAGTTGTATGTTTTCTAAACTTGTGCTTCTTAAAATTACTTTTCATTTTGAGGAAATACTTTTGAAATGTTCCCAAAATTCTAAAAGTATATCTGAAAGTTGATGGAAGAACAAAGAAAAACCAAACTAATTAAATGTGATACTAGAAATAGAAAATGTGGGGTATGGATTTGAAACTTTAACCTAAAGGGAAGGTTGCAATTGCAAATGCCTATTGGTTTAGCTATGCTCATGTTGATATGCATAATGACAAATTTTTCATTAAAGCTCAAGATGAAAATAATCTTTTGGAAGAAACGTCAGTGATGTACTTCTTCCTAAAAGTCCTAAAGGTACTCCCTTAAGTGTTTTTAGAATTTTCAAAATCATTTATGAATAATGTTTAGAATGTTTTTAGTGATCTTATACTTTTCACTTCTAAAAGTCATTTCAAACATACCGTTAACCACTCCAAAGTCACCCTCACTCGACACAAATCACTTATATTGGTCTTTATATGTTTCTTTTTCAAGTCATTTCAAGGTACAATGAGAATGTGACTGCAATTTTGACTCCCATATCTTATTTTTTAATACATTTAACAGGATTCTATAGCGGAGATTAACCCAAAAACTATGGAGAAGGATGATAATAAACCTGCTGATTCCGTCGAACTCGAAAATGAGTTCGTCAAGGATCTTTCAGAACAAAAAGGTGGAAAATCCAACTTGGATGCCAATGATGAACGTGGAAAAGCAGATCAGAATTTGAGCTCACCAAACTCAGAGCTCAATGGTGATTTGAAAATCTCAGAAATCATTGAACAAGAAGAGGTAGTTCTTCCTTTTGTCTCCACATACTATTTTTATCTTTCATCTACCTGAAAAAGAATGTTAGATTTACAAATCAATGTAGACAATGAAACCGAGATCTCATTTCTACGAAGAATTATATAGAAATGCCATAACATACCCATATGAAAATATGGAAATCATAAATTTTTAAAAATTATAGTTAAGTCTTATTTTGGTTTAACTTTAAGCTCATTAAAAAAATAAAAATAAAAATAAAAATAAAAATAAAAATAAAAATAAAAATGAAAATAAAAACTTTCTACGAGTTTTGTATAAGAAAATACTTTAGTCTTTGTTATTAGTTCTTTTATAAACTATTTATGAGAAACTTGACATACATGTTTTATTCATAACATTTCTTGGAACATTTCTTGAACGAGTATGTTCATATTAGAAGTGACTTCTACATGTAATAATTGAGGTGGCAAGAACTAAAACAGAACGAATTTTAAAATGTGTAAACTGAAATAGAATATAAAAGGTTTGATTTGAATGTCAAATTTCAAAAACAAAAAACGAGTTCTTCCATTTTTATTTTTTTAAAACATTTTAATTTATTTTAGTTTTCAATTTTTAGAAGGTAAATAACAAGATAAATAAGAGCTCATGGGAATAGTATTTATAGACTTGTTTTTATTGTTTCCTTTTTTTTCATATTTAAAGAAACAAGCATGTTTAGGCAAATCATTTCGTTTCTTATTTCTAAATTTTAAGAAATTTTTCTAACATAAAATTTGTTCGATTGATGTGAATAAGTTTTGGCATATCTTAAACAAGTTATAAATCTTTGTTGTTAGTATTATGTCCCTTTTGGATTTACTCTCCTTGCTATTATTTTCATGATATATAAATAATATTGGTGAATCTCTTATATGGCTGCTATTTATCTTGCTAATGCATGTACTTCTAATTTTAACATGTTGATAGGTAGCAGCTAATTACCCTCTAGCAGAAATCACAGCCAAAGAAGTTGAACTTGAAACTGAACACACACCCACTACTGTGACCAACATTGAAGATGTTGGAGATAATAAAATTGAATGTGAATCTCATAGTAAATTCAACAAGCAAGAATCTGATAATGTTTTGGATAAGGACTTGGAATTTGACAAGGACATGGAAAATTACTCCAAAGATTTGAATGGGAATGAAGCTGAAGGCAACCCCTCCAAATTAAGAGCAAATGTAATGGGCCTGCAAAAGGCCACAGGTTTGGCCCATGAAAGCCCAATGGATTCTTCAATGACTGCAGATAAATGATCCTTCTAATGGTGGCCATGGAGTTTTGGAGGCTTGTTATTTTGTAGGAGTCATTTAGCAAACCTCATAAAAGGAAGAAATTACTTAATCTTTTGTTTCTTCCAGTTGTTTTAAGAATGAAGGTACTGATTAGTTGTGTATAAGTATGACCAAAATCAAATGTAATTAATAGTCAAATAATTCTTAAACCTCCTTTTGAAGATGGGTTTGATGAGTGTATTTTAAAACTTGTTAGAGACATTATTATATGAAAAAATTACTTAGTTACATCTTAGGTTACATTCATTTTTGTGCATCTCACCTGATTATCTGATCATAGTTTGTCATATGACAAACTTTTTTATTTGTCTAATTTTTTAGGAAAAAAAATATTTTTTTTTTGTGTGTGATTAGAGTGAGATGCACAAAGATGAATGTAACTTAGAATGAACTAAAGTATTGCTCTTATTATATTTTCTTTTACAAATATAATAGACAGTATTGTCTTGAGTGATAATTTTCTATCCCCTTCACTTATTTACCTTGCTTCTCATTCTTGTGAGGTAGTCAACATAGTATTCTCAATAGGGTTTTTTCATGAACATTTTTTCCTTATTTGATTAAACGTGTAGAGAGAATTTGAATTTTCAACCTTAAGGAAAGAAGTAATTGTTTTAAATGACAAAACTACTATAAACATCTATCACTATAAAGGGATGTTTGGCTCACCAACGTGAGTTGAGTTGAGTTGGTATAATATATCCAACTCATTGTTTGGCCCACCAACTTGAGTTGATATATTTTACCAACTCACCCCAACTCTCCATTCTTCCCATGTTTTCAATGGTTCTACCCATTGGCCACTGTCACACTTCGAAAACTAACTCCGGGCTTCGACAACCACCTCTGATGACAACTCCGACAATCAACTCCAGGCTCCAACAACCACCTTCAATGACAACTCCAACGATCAACTCCGGGCTCCAACAACCACCTCCGATGACAACTTCGGCAACCAACTTCGGGCTCTGATAACCACCTCCGATGACAATTCCGGTAACAAAATTTGGACTCCGACAACCACCTTTGATGACAGCTCCAGCGACCAAATCTGAGCTCCGACAACCTTCACGCGATCAACTCTGACAACCAATTCTGGCCTTCGACAGCCACCTCCGGTGACCTAACTCCGACGACCAATTAGGTCTAACAACAAACTTCGATGACTAACTTCGACAACCACCTTCGTAGGCTCCAACAACCACCTCCGGCTACAAACTCCAATGAAAATCACCTTCGATGATCACCTTTGAGCAAACAACTCTGAAGACCAACTCGAGGTTTCGACAACCACCTTCAACGATAAATTCTGACAACCAACTCTAATACCATATTCATGCGACTAACTTTGGGCTTCGACAGTCACCTTCGACTACAATCTCCAGCAAAATCATCTTCAATGATCAACTTCGACGACCACTTTCGCCTGACCAACTCCGGGATTCGAAAACCACCTCCGATGACAAACTTCGACAACCAATTCCAATACACCTTCGTACAACCAACTTTAGGCTCCGACAACCACCTTCGGCTACAAACTCCAGCAAAAATCATCTTCGATAATCAACTTCGACAATCACTTCTGACTACTAAAGACTGATGACTTGTTAAAGTATGTTGTAGAGTTGTTGATTATATAAAAAAAACATTATTTTGTCTACATTAAGTGCAATATTTATACATAATGAATTCACATATCAAATGAGTGTTAAGAATATCTAGATGAAAAATATGTATATAGTTGAAAAGTATGTAACATATAACAAAAAAAACCATAAAATGAAAAAAAATTCTTGGAACATTTTTCCGCAAGAATTAGTGAAAAATAGAGATTTATTCTCTCATGATCCTCCAAATTTAGAGGAAATGAGAGTGAAAGTGTTGAAGAAATGTGGTGATATTCCATTGGCTATTACGATGACGATGAAGATTTAATTAAAAAAATTTCATGACATAGTACAATTATGGAGCTAATAATAGGAAGAAGAAGAAAAAGAAGATGATAATGAAATTCATTGAGCAAAATTGATTATAATCAAAAGTTTTGATTTCGCTTTAGTTTCTCATTTTATTTAACCATATTCCTACAAGAAATATAATGGGTTAATTGTTGTTCATTGTCCAAAAAAGAAAGAGAGAAAGAAAAAAAAAGTTTTGAAAATTAAAAGAAAAAATTTGTAATCCATATTTTATTCAAACAAAGATGAATGTAATTATTGAATAAAAAAAAGTTTCAAAACAAAAATAGTAATTATAAAAACATATTATTTAGAGTTCAAAAAACTGTATTAGATACAGATAAATATCATATTTGCACCTTAAACAACTTATGAACTTTACAGACATATAGACATCATATCTCAACTCAGCGCCCCAAACAACTCTTAAATATTTTCAAATATAGCAAATATCATCTAACAATGATAGACACAAATAAACATCTATCACTGTCACTATCTTAAACATTGTCTATCGATGTATATTACTAATCGACAATAACATTTTGTTATATTTGTAAATAAATTGACTCATTTTCGTATATTTAAAAACAACCCTAAGAAAAGATACAAGTGATATAATAGTTATATTTATGTTAATTTATATTATAATTTTTCTATAGACACAAATAGATTAAATTTGGATTATGGAAAATTTAAACCTTCTACTTCTTCTTTTTATTTTATTTTTTCTTTTTCCCTACTACCGCTACTATTATCATCCATAACGGATCTTATTACATACTTGGACTAATCTTAAGTGACAACTAATAAATCAATTATCAATGACTAAGAAATAGTAATAATATTAGAATCACCAATCTATAAATGTTGTTTTTTTTTTACTTCAACTGAGGTATAAGTCTTGAATCATATATCTCTTGATATGCGTAAATTGAACTATGTTTGTTTTATTTAAATTTTATATTAATTGAGCTACGTGAAAGTTGGCATCATCCACCTCTCTTACTATTAAGATTTATAAAATAGTCTAGCACTTAAAATAAAACCATTTTTTGAACTCCTAAATAATGTTATTCTGGAAAAGGGAAAATCCAGGGGTAATGGCATAATTAAGGATAAAAATCAGAACTATAATAAAAACAATACCCAGTTTCGAATTCGAATCCCTTCGTCTCTTTCACTCCGCCTTTGACACAGAGCTCAGCAATGGCGTTAGCAGTCTCCAACATCTTCTACTGCCCTAAACTTCGGCTTTCTCGGAGACAGTTACATCCCAAATTCTCTGTTCTGCAGCTACAGTCGTCGTCAATCAGGTAATGGATGTGGCGATAACGATTCTCGACTTCAGTTACTATGGATTTTGATGCCTTTACTCCTTCCGTCGAGTCTGGGTGCTGAGAAAATCTACGAGAATGAATAAATACAAATTAGGCAATGTAAAATCAACGATAACATCGAGTTTTGTTATTGGAATTTAGCTGCTATCCTATTTCATTTCGTGGGCTTATCTCGTCTCTCTATGCAAGTGTTTTTAGATTTCGTAATCTGAAAAAAAATAAAAATAAAAAAATAAGCTAATGTTTCTGATGAGTTAAGGAATTATTTTCATCTTGGCTTATTTGTTTCGGTGAGAAAGTTAGTTTGATGATACTCGATAGCGTGTTCTTGATAAATTATATGTATGCTGAGAGCTTAGATAATGTGCGAGTAGAACATGAAGCTCAGAGGATGTTAAATTTTCATGTCTTCAATTTTTACTCTTTGAGATCAAATAATTCATGAAAAGTCGGACTAGTAGATGGATGATGTGCTTACGTAGTATGAGGTTTTATGGAAACATTAGTGCATTTGATTCTTCATTATTTCTACGACTAATCATAACACAGGGAATTGAATATATCAGATTAAGAGAGATAACACGAGAGAGAAGAACGGTTATTTGCTCAGCGGCTTCTGCGGCAGGAAGTTCTAGTTCAGACAGTGACTTCAACCCGTATGAGGTAGTTGAACTTTTGTCCAGCTTGCAGCTCTCAAAGGGTTTACTTGAAAGTGGCAGAACAAAGGACTCTGTATTATTGTCTTGAATGACTGTTTTTTTGATGTTCCTATCATATTAGGTTCTAGGTGTAAACCCAATTGAGGGGTTCGACATGGTCAAAGCAGCATATACTAAAAAACGCAGGGAGGCTGAAAGGATAGGTGATGAAGCAACTGCAGCTAGAGTATGTCACCTTCACCCCTTTTTCCATCTCTCTTGCTGACCAAAGTCTTTTTTTAGGCATGATTTTAGGTACAATATCTGAAGTCCATCAACAAGTAATCTCTTCAGACTAAAATTTGAAACTAGTAGAAGTTGATACGGGTTGTGATAGGCCTCAAATTGCTAAAGTGTATGAGCTTAAGCGTGTGAGGAAAGGGGGAGTCGGGTGAGGTGTTATGATGGGTTTGTTGTGTGGTAGGTTTTTTTTAGTTATGTGATGGGCCTGTGAGTGAGGAGGGGAGTATTGTAGAGGTGGTCATTGTTAGAGAGGGGTATCGTTTTGGCTTTATTTTCTGTAACTAGAGAGAGAATTAGGAGAGGTGGAAAGCCCTTTAAACTTCCCTTCTTTTAACTGTTGATAAATAAAATTGTGGCTGAGGTCTAACAGGTTGATTGCATAAGGAAGCTGAACAATGAAGTATGTTGGATAGGGGGCTAAAATAAAAAATTTGTATTATTCAGAATTGGTAAATGTAATTTCAAAAGTTGGGACATTTATGTTTGTTCAGGTCGTTGGATTTAACCAAGCAACCAACCAGGGATTTTAAAATATATTGTTTATTGGACACCTAAATTTGTGGTTACACTTGCCTGTTCTGAGTTCAGAACTTATGCAAATGTGAATTTTGGAAGTTACCCAACTTCAACCTTCATCATCTTTTAGATGGTATTTATTTGATGAGTTATCAGTTAATGTATAAATGGTTAGTTCCTAGTTGGATGGTGCAATGTCCATGTGTACGCTGGTGGGTGTTTTCGCCTAAGTAGCTCTATTTTGCAATAAATTAATGGGCTTATGAACATTTTGAGTTCTTGATTCTTACTGTAGTAAACTTGAAATTTCCAGCTGGAGAAGGCTTATGACAAAGTCATGATGGCACAATTCACAAATCGGAAGAAGGGTGTCACTTTTGGCTCAGTGAAGGTACATACAACGCATACAATAGAATCAATGTTATAAATGTTATTATGTTGTTTTTAAATGGGCTTGAGGAAGGTTACCTTTAAAAGCCACACAATTGTTAGGTCTTTAGTAGCAAATGAAAGTAAATATACAATTTACTAAACTTAGAGTCCAAGAAGTTGCATCTACTTATTTTTTCTTTGTATTTTATTAACAGTTGTATTTACTTGTTATAATTACATGTAATTCAATTATACATGCATGCCGATTATGAAGATGAGTAGTTCCTGTTCCACCAGTATTTTCTCTCTCTCCTCTCATGTATCTCTCTATATTAAATTATTGGTCATACACATCTCCATAGCATGCAGTTCACGTTTTTTCTTCCCAAGTTTGTAAGACCATTTCTGCAAAAGGAGACGAGCTCTCTTTCAAGCTTGTTTTGAACGTTCTCTCCATGATGCAAATAGAGTTATGATAACTTGAAAACTTTCCATTTCCGGAAGTTAGGTGCTTATTTTCATGTTCATGCATAATTTAAGCAAAGTAAATATTACTATTAACTTTTATGGCTTGTGTTGTCTTCATTATCGAGATTAGTATTCTTACCTGATAGTTGTAAATCTTCTTGATAGTCTTTGTGAAAATGCAGGTTTCGAAGGACATCAAGTATGCTGACAACCAACCAATTGTGCCATGGGGGCCAAGGTCTGGTTTTTTGTTACTAGTGTATTAGTATCAATGAAGTTCTGAGGTTGAAGTTGGCTGATTATTCTTTGCTGATGTTAGATGTACTTTTGGCTGTATATATTTTTCTAGTAACCTGCCTATTTGTTACTATTGAAAACATATACTGATTTTTTTTAATCCCTAATCCTCAAACTTTGTCCACGAACATAGATTTAGTTTTATATATTTTTAGGAGTTAATGATTTTTCTCCCTATTCTGAATTTCACATTCACATATACGCATTTGGCCATCCTGGCTTTTGTCTTTAGAGTGATAGTCTTGAATGTATTATATAGAAGCCAGTAGGTAAATATCTAGAATCTCCTATTATTTGAGTTGAACTTTGACCAATGTTCTGTTGCAATTTTCCAGATTGCCATTTTCGAACGATTGAAGTATTTATGTACCTAGTACCTTAATCTTGACCACAGATAGAAGTTTGCTGCGGTCAATGGATATAGTTAAATCTCACTGTTATAATTATTCATTTTTATTAAGCGTAAACATGTTTTCTAATAATATCTATGTGTGTGTGTATATCATATACCAAATATAAAGCAATTGCTTCATTTTTTTCAGTTAATGACATCTTCTAAAGATACGTATCATCTGTTTACCTAACATAGATTCATATTTTTCTTTAGTACCTCGTATAGTGTTCACAATGCTCTTCTTGTTCCTCTTAGATAAACTATTGTTTCTGAAATCAAATGTATCTTCAGGTCTTCCAAGTGCAGCCCAAAAGATATGCAAATCAATATGGCAATATCTGCTGTATTTGTAAGTAATGAAACATGGTTCATCATCTGAGTCTTCATTTCATTACTGGGTGTCTGTTTCTCCTTTGATTTGACAATGGACTACTAGTTTATGTTTTTTGTATTCTCATTTTTTTTTCTCTCTATGTTAAACAAAATAATAATATGCACGCGTGCATGTTGCTTTATGGAAGTAAACATTTCTTTTGACATTATTTGGCTTCAAGGTTGTAACACAATAGACAAGTTTGCAAGTCTGAACTTATTTTTGCCATCTTTATCCTCTTTTTTTTGGTATGTTTCACATGATTTCTTCTTCCTCATACATCCGAATGACTTGATCAATTTTTCCTTATTAAATTTTAAGGTAGCAAATAAAGTTTATGGACATTGAAGATGATACATTTGTGATTGATGAAACTTAATTCATATTTTTATTGCTTTCTGCAGACTGCTTGGGTCCTTATCAAACGCAGTGCTGAATATAAACCTCTTCAATTCTTGGCATTTGCTTTTGTTTATCGGATTTTCGAAAAGCTGAAAGCTTTTGAACCAGCTGTATCACCCTCATTTACAGTACGTCAAGAGAGCACTTTTTTTTTCCCCTCCCCAATATCACATACTGTGAATATGGAGCATGCACCTGAATGCTGTGTTCCAATTTGTGTGTGTACCCATATATGATTACTTATATGGACTGCAGGAAGATGGTGAAGATTCAGGACGAGGTATACGGATGGGAAAGCGGTTGCTTCGCTCTCTTGCTTTAGTGTTTGGATGTATTGCTGTTTCCTCTTTGGTACTTCATCTTTGCCCTACTCATTTCTGCTCAATGTCCATGAATTAAAAGGATCGCTTCTGTGACCTATGCTAGCTTCTAGCTATGTTTGATGTGCAGTCACTAGTTTTGACGAGCCCAATAGACTTTGCTCTCTTAAAATACTAGAAATGAAATGTATAAACCAAAAAATGAAAGGAAAGAAAAAAAATTATAAGGAAAGCATAAGAATAACTTACCAGGGTCAGGTGGCTATTCTTGGAGGAAGAAATTATATATACAATAATACAACCATAGTTTAGGTGTCTCTTGCTGAATATTTTGCAGTCAGCTGAATTTATGGTCTTGATTCTCTCCAATGGTGCTGGAGAAACTAAGTTTTCATTTGTTTTTGCTGGCAAGTTATGCTGTTATAAGTGGGGAGAAGCTGATTTGTTGTAAAGGAAAATAAATTACACCTTTTCAGAAAAAATAGCGGAAAGTGCAGTCCTTAAGCAGTAGTTAAGCTTCAACTTGGGAAAAATAGAGAGATTAGATTTCTGGCTTTAAAAGGAAAATTTTGATACTTGGCGACTGCACTTGAATGGGGGGAAGTGGGATACTTCTAATCAAAAGATGATGGAACATTCAGAGTTGCTGGTCAACTTAATGGCTGTATTGACCGCAACTTTCCTACTTGATTGCAAAAATCAAATCTAGAAAATTCTTGTATTTCCCAACTGCATTGTTCACGTTTATGCTTTTTATTGAACTCATTTAATTTTAACAGTCAAGTAAAGTTTTCATGGTGCGATTTGGTTGTAGGAAATGGGATGGCAATGGATATTTGATTGATCAAATGTGATTTCTACTAGTCTTGAAATAACCATGTTTATTCTGCATATAATTATCTTATTTTAAAGAAGTATATTCGACAAAAGAAGGAACAACCTAAGGACCAAGGTAGTGAGAACACCCCCCTAAAACTATACAAAGATGGGACTTCCATTCTTGAATAATCATAAAATAGCTATAAATATAATTATAAAGAAATCGATCAAGAAGCTATGTTTTAAACAAAATTACTAAAAGAATAATAAAGGATGACTTATCTTCGTTCTAGCATTTATTTCCTTCCAAAGAAGCCATAAGAGAACTAAAGGACGCTCATATGGTAGAAATCCCACAGAACCCTTCTAATCTGTAGGGACTGAATTCTCCAGATTCTAGCATCAAAGAACATTGGGTTATCTGTGCATTGCCATGTAACGGATATAGTGGAATGGCGTTCTTGTGGACACCTTGGCTGAAGAAAATAGGACTTCAGGGTTTTATTCTGGCTTGTTTGGCTCTTAATATTAGACACAAGATCTTCAAAATCTAATTTTCTTCAATTCTTTTTTTCTTTTTTTTTTTTTGTATAATTTATTTTCCCTGTTTTTCCTTCCCTTATAGCGTAATTATTTTGGATTTTCTTTTTTTTTTTTTGCAGGCATATACTGGTATTTTGAATTTCATTGAGTTCATGGGCGGCTATATTCCAGTATTTCTCTACAATAACCAGGTATTGTTAGCATTTTTTATTATACTAATCTCTATGCATCTGCTGTTATGCCTATTGTAAATCTTTTCCTAGTCAAAGGAGGCCATATTGTTGGGCTATTGTACGGGGTGTTAGCGGATTGGTCCAGGAAACTGAGATCAACCTTGTAGTATTTTAGTATCACCAACTATTTTACTGTGTGCATTATCAGAAATGTGCTTCATCTTTCATACAATGTAAAATAGTTGGCCAGAACCTCCAAATTCTAATATTTTATTTTTTCCAATTATAATCTCTTATGTATTGTTCTAGGTGATTTAAGATGTACGTTTTTCGCATGCATGTGATTTATCATTTTATACTTCCACAGGAACTATTGATCACCAGTTCATCGGCTGTCATGCTTTACATCATGGCATCTTACTACAGATGATGTTAATCGGCATTGTACCATTCAATCTTGCACCCAACTTTCGAAGGAAACGGTTTTGATATATTCTTGATTTGGTAATCTAGTATAGTTTTGTAAAATGTGGCAACAATAATACTGATGTTATCGAGGAAATGTAATGCTAGCTTCAGTTTTTTTTTTGTTTTTTTGTTTAAAGAAAAAAAAAATTATTATGTGCAATGGGATATTTGTCAGCTATCATATATAAAAGAGGTCGCTATCTCACTCAACAAAAGTGATATTCATCGAGGACATGGAAAACAAAGAACAAAATTGATAAAGTTGTAGTTATCCAATTGGTTTTATTATTATCATTTTAATTGATATGAATGCTTATAAGTTTTTATTTTGATGTTTGGTTGGAGTCAATTAAATCAGGGAAATTTACATTTACGGTAGCTTTCTCGAATAAACTGGCTGAATTCTGGAATTGAGGAATTGATATATATATTTCAAGTTTAGAATCAATATTACTATGGGATAAGATTTACATCATTAATTGGAAATTTGATTAGTTTTATTCGGGTTCAACTTGGTTTCACTATTTTTACATGAGATTGGAAGAATTAGTGATTAGTTTATAGGGTTTCAACAGCTCGTTCAAAATTTGATGTTGTCGTCGGATAACTAGTTCAGTTTCTCATTGTTCAATTTGTTTGTTTTATAGCTCGAGTCCCTCTTCTCAAAATATTTAGTTGCACAACTCTTGTTGTGCATTGATTTTGCTAGGTTACTCTCTTCCGCTTTGTGCATGGTTCGAGCTAACTTGTGAGAGAGCTCACATTAATCGAGGTTGAGTTGAGTAAACTTCGATGCCTAAGTTAGTATATGGATGTTTAATTTGGCTAAGCATGTGAAATATTGCTTACTCTTTGTAACGACCGGATCCTTACATATTATGATCCGACCGCTACGATATGCATACTTAGACTTTTCTATCATGAGATGAGTTTTGGCAAAAATCTCAAAAGAACATATTTAGGATTTTATTAATCAGGTAGAAAACTATATAAAAAGTTTATTTTATAAAACACGATCCATAAAACATTAGTGTAGTGCTACAAAAATGCATATGCTTATAATAGTGAGCTTGATGATTGGCCATTTGAGCGACGTCTAGTTCTGCCACCGCTGTGTCCTTACCTATAAAGTCTGTAAAATAGGATGAGTATATAATATACCCCGTAAGTAGTTCTCACATAGGGTAGTGACCAAATGTATAATCACATGCAACATGTCCTGAAAACGTATGATTGGGACCGAAAACATATAATAGCATGTGATGGTCGGTTATGAAATTTCTCCACCCTGGTAGGAAGATGAGGACTTAGGCGGAAACTAACCCATCTGATGATTAGCGAGTCATGCAGTCAGTAGGGTCAGAGTCGCATCCAACATCAACGATTAGCATAAACGTAAGATTGGACTAGAGGGGTGCAACCATATATACCCTGTTAGTTCCTAGCATAAACTTGACATAGAATTGGGTCTAGAGGGGTGCAACCATACATACCCTGCTAGCTCTAGAAGCATAACCTTTATCTAATTAAAATTTAATCTTATGAATAAACATAATGCATGGGTCCCTTGTCAATAAATGTATTTTAAACATGTAATGCAACATAACAATAACATAATTATGAAACATATTAAAGGTACACTAACATGAAACACTTAAAGAGAGGGTGAGATAAACTACTTACCTTGACTGCGATCCTAGTTATTCCTTATTATTCCTTATGGTTAATCAGTAGAGCTTTCCCTCTTAAACCAGAAGGAAATTTGGGCAGCACTTCCCCCGCGTTTCTTCCTTCAAACTAACAGAATTACTTCACCCTTTTTACACGATTTTTACTACTGAGTTTTGTTTGAGAATCCGTTTAACTTCCAGCCTAAAACCTCCTATTTATAGTTGTTTCCAGCTCTTCTCTATGTGACAACTCATCCTACAAATGGCTTCTTTAAAATTACTTAGGTTTAAGAATTTCTCTTAATAAGACACCTAATTTTGGCTAACGTTTGCCCTTACGTCTTCAACCTTTGTTTGTATTCAATTTTAGGGTTCTCCATGTATAATCTATAAGATCGTGGCCAAATTCAATGCATAATCCATGCTTTTGTCCAAATCTCGCTCTTTCTGTTCTTGGAATCTCGCTCTCTCCAGCTTTCTCGCTGGTTTGGCTCTTGTGACTCTCGCTCTCGCTGGTTTGGATCTCGTGGTTCTCGCTGGTTTGGATCTCGTGGTTCTCGCTCTCGCTGGTTTTACTCTCGTGGCTCTCGCTCTCTCCCACTTTCTCGATGAGAATCTCGCTCTCTCCAATTTTCTCTCCAATCTCGCTAGTTTTCATGCATGGGTTGCCTTCACTGCTTGTGAATTCCACTTCCCCTTTTTAACTCTTTCAAATTTTAAGAGTATATGGGCAATTAATTCACCTCCAATTCTTCCAATGAGCAGTGCCCAAACAAAAAGTTATCTACTGCCCTTTGTCTCTTGAATTAGCTAGCGTCCAACTTCTAATTAATCCTCCTTGATTTTGCCCCTTATTCATTATTTTTGGATAATTAATAAATTTCTTATTTTTTTCCAATTCTAAATTTCCACCCGATTTTCCTATTAAATTTATATATTTTTCATTCTTAATTATATATTTTAGTTGTTTTCCTGCTTTCTAAATTAGAGTTAGGGTATTACATTTATCACCCCTTTAAATAAAATTTCGTCCTACTTAACATTTGACATTCAAATTTGGGTTGTTACACTCTTTGAGGTGGTGGAATGAGACTATTTATAGAGTCTATGACCTAACATTCGCTTAGGACATGTGCAAAGTTGGTAGTGTTAACAACGATATAATTGAGGTTGTAGGGTTATAGTAGTGAGTTCACCTAAGTTATTTCTCCTTTGGTGAAATTGAGCAAGCTTAACTAGTTCAACCTAAGGTACGAGGCCATATCTTCTCGTTTTGGGACGTGTGAACTCCTAGAGTTTTTTTGGGCTTGGGATTGTTGGGTCTTGCCTCAAATAACTCTAAAAAATAGCCCTCTGTCGAGTTGGCCTGAGGTCGACGGTCGAGCTATGGTCTTGAAGGGGGTCGTGTGTTCACCGTTGGTGCTATTTGATTGGTCGTGTTCCTGACCATTACGCTTCTTAGCCGATTACGATTGGTTTTTGTTAGTGCCCCTCTAAAGCATCTGTTCGTCTTTAGGCGTTTGAGGGATCAAATGGATTTCCATCGAATGCAAGTTGTTGGCTCATGGATTCTTATAAATAGGACCCTTTGGTCACAGTTAATAGATACACTTTATTTTTGGCGTACTTCACCTAGACCTGAACTCTTCAGCTTGTGGCAAGTCTTTCAGTGCACATTATTTTTATTTCTTTTTTATATTTTGAGGGTGTGGGTAGGATATCTGAACGACTTGCAGTAGCTTTTGATGCATGGCAAGGTAGACTTGTCGACCCATTTTCTCGGCTCCTTGCCATTGATGTGGATAACTTAAAGGCAGAGTATCAAATCCCTTCTCTATTGTCCTACGTCTTGCCAAGCTAGGAGAGTCGATCGAGGATCTACCCTTAGGCGAGATCTGAAGGAGTAATATAACATACAACAGAAGACTTCAGAATCAATAAGCACTTAAACTACATTTAATTTGAGTTTTAAACATGTTGTTCATATGACATTTATAAGAGGGTTTAAAACACATATTACCTTTGAAGATCTCTTCCACGATTCAAGCAAAAATCCACCAAGATAGAACTTGAATCTTCAAGAAGACTACCACCACTATGCTCAAGAAGGAATGTGTGGTGGAAACACTCAAATCAAGCTGAATTGAGGATGAACTTGTAAGAGTCGAGTAAGGTTTTTAGAATTTTTCACTTCAGCAAGTAAATTCAGATTCCCTGATCATCTTTCTCATGGAGCTTTTATATATAGATAATAATCATGCAAAACCAATAGGCCGCATGGGGGCACCACCTACTTGGTGATCACATAATTCAATTGAATTTTGGTGATAATCCATCAAAATGTAGTTAGTGTATTTTTCCAAGATTTTTCCCAAAAATGAAAAAATCCACTAACTTAAAGATAATTTCAAAAATCATTTTTATTTTATTTTTAAAATTAGTTTTATAAAATTAATTAAAAAATAAATCATTAATAAAACTAATTTTAATTAATTTTTAATTAAACTTTTTAATTAAAATAATATTAAAATAATATTTTGGTATTAAATTAATAAAATACTAATTTCACCAATATAAATCAACTTAATATTTAAATCAATTTAAATATTAATTGATTTTCCAATTTTGTTTAACTTCAATTAAATTAAACGTCTATAATTGTTTCATATACAATCAATTGAAAACCCTAAAATTGAATTTGAGCATTTTTCAAATTCATAACCCTAATTTCATACATCAATACCCAATTTTTTATTCCAATTTAAGAGCTAGTAGATAGACCTAATAGATTTACAGATCATGAGCTCCAACGATCTGTAATTAATTCGTTAAACTCTTTAATCGAATTAATTACTATTCGTTAACTATCAAAACACACCACTATAGCTCGATAGTTGCACTCTCCTTACTGTAGATATAATTCTATCCATGTAAACCATAATCAGTAAGTCAATCCTTCACAAGTCGTTCGTAATTACAACTGGGTTAAAATTACCATTTTACCCCTATAAATACATCTTGTTCCTCAAGTTCCCATTGACCATCTAATGAACAATTTGATTCATAATACTACTTATGAATCATGTCTCTCTCTATTATGAGAAGGCGGGGCCCCCATTGTTCAAAGACCTAGAATCAGTACTTAAGAGAACAACCTATTTGCTAACCCTAAAATAGGTAGGAGTGAATTCTATCTTGCAAAGCTATGTCTCTAGCTATCCATCCGGTCTTAACTCCAAAATAGAAGGCTTATTGTGCAGTGCTATTGAACTACTCTCACCCATACAGATCAAAGGATAATTCCAAATAAATAGGAGTTCATAGCTAGCTCAAGATTAAGATCGAGTTATCTTTGGTTACTTTAGTATGAAATAGTCAGTTTTAACAGTAAACGGTCGTTATAAATAAAAGTGACTATTTCGTGGTCCAGTCTATATGCAAACTCATTGCATAGGATGTCTCCACTCATATGTCTCTACATGAATGATCTGAGAATCACATCATTTGTATTATCTATACAAAATGAGTCGCATCCAATAGTGTTACCAGGATGAGATACCCAATTTCATCCAATATAGACTATTTAGCCTATATACTATTAACTTAATCCTGTTTATGTCACCACATAAAGTTAAAGTATTCATACTATAGCCATGGATATGTTTGTAGATTTTCATAATAGAATGAAAAATCAATAACTTTATTGAATAAGATACTCAATAATATTTTATTGATAAATAGAATGTTTAACATAAAATTTACGAGCTGTGAGTTCTAGGACATTCCCAACAACATTGACTTATGTATCAAAAAAGTTTCAAAGTCGGGGTTCGTCTTCCCTTGCCACCATTCTCCTAAAAATTATTAAGCTAGCTTGGGGTCACTCTGGCTCAACGAGAACCTAATGGATGGAGGTGGCTAAAGCTTATGTCATGTTGTAGGATCAATATGGAGGTGGGAGGGGGGTGCTCTTGGTGGAAAAATTCATGGTCACCCATGTGCCGAAGCAGGTTCCCTAACTCTAGGAGAGGTTTTTACTTGTCCGTTCAATCCTGGAGGACAATATTGGTATATAAGCAGAGATGTCCATTTAACCTGTAGGGTCGGTGCCCGCGGGGACCCGCCCCGAATAGGGCGGGGAATCCCCGAATACACGGGGAATGGAGAGTTTTTTTCCCATTTACATTTCGTGGCCGGGGACAGAGAATATATTCCCGGCCTCGGTCCCGATACTATAAAACCCTAACCACTCTATAGTCTAGTCCCTCACGCAGCAGTCGGCATGCCTCACCCTCAGCCTTATTTCAGTCGCTACGTTACGACTTCGCGAATTACCTCACTTCAGCCGCTACGCCTTTGCGAATCGCCTCACTTTTTCACAATGTCGACTCGAGTTCCTCTCCCTCACAGTCACTAGTCAGTCACCATTGCCTCACATCACTCTTCCTCTCGCTCACGTCATGGGCCCACGACATCGACTCGGTCACTCGAGTTCTCTTCTCAGTCCTACTTCTCATCTCACCCTCACGGCCTCACCCCGTCGCCGTCACCCATCCCACCCACCAAACTCTGGTCTGCCTTACCCCGTGGCTGTGTCCCTCTGTTAGATCTGCCGATGTCTTTTCGTTCCAAGGTATATTCAAAATCTGAATATCCACTTTCTGATCTAATTTGTGAATCTGTGATTTGTGTAGAAGATAAAACGAGTTATAGTTATTTGTTTGATTTTTGGTATGTCTGAATCGTTAGAAATCCGAAAGTATGTACAATTTTTGGTATGTTTGATCTTTGATCTGATATGTTAGAATTAGAAATCCTAAATTGATTTTTTTGTATGTATGAAATTGACTAGTTGTTCGATTTTATGATTGTTTTGTTACTATTTGACTATTTATAGGTGAAATTTGAAAATGACTCTATTGAATAATAATGAGTTAGAACAAGGTGGTTCAACTCCAACATTTATGAATATGGTTGAATCAACCCGAACAAATAGTGTTTCTAGTGGTAATGATCAATCTACGCCTATTACATTAGATACCAATGATAATGAGGATGTACTAAAAAGTAATAGGTTGACGTCAGTAGTATGGAATCATTATAAAAGACAAAAAATAAATGACACCATGAAAGCAATATATAATTATTGTGGAAAAAAGTTATGAGGGAAATCTAAAAATGGGACAAAGCATTTACATGACGATTTCAAAATTTGTCCCTTACGGAGACAAAGAGACATTAGGCAATCATGTTTGAGACCCACGAAAACCAATGAAGGAAAAGTAGTCCTAAATCCAACCCTATTTGATTATGAAGCTTCTAGAAGAGATCTTGCTTGTACTATAATTTTACATGAATATCCAATAAACATGGTTGTACACAAAGGATTTAGAAAGTTTTTAAGTGGTATTCAACCGTTGTTTAAGATGATTTCAAGAACCACGATGAGGAGAGATATAATAAAAATTTATGAAGAATAGATAATTAAAACAATGAAGAATTTGGAAAACAATAGAAGTAGGGTTGCTCTTACTATGGACATGTGGACTGCGTCTAGTTTGTACACGTGCCACATCCACATACTGGATAGTTACTTTCTGAAGCATTAATGGAGTGTATTTTTTATTGGAACATAGATCGTAAATTATCCACTTTAACAGTAGATAATTGTTCAACAAATGATGCAATTATTAAGGAAGTTAGATTTAAGGACCCTGTGGTTGCATGGAACTTTGTTCTACATTCGTTGTTATGCACATATTTTGAATTTGATAGTGAAATATGGTTTGGCTACAATTTTGGATGGTATCGAGAAGATTAGAGGTACTGTTCATTTCTGGACTCTTTCTCCAAAAAGGAAGGAAAATTTTGAAGAAGGAGTTCGTCAACTACAAATTCCATGCACTAAAAAACTAAGTCTTGATTGTGTTACAAGATGGAATTCAACTTTTGTGATGCTCAAAACTGCTTTGAAATACAAGGATGTTTTTCCTCGTCTAAAACAACGTGAACCACTATACACTTGTCTTCCTTTAGATACTGATTGGAATTTTGCAAAAGAAATGTGTGATAGATTAAAACCATTTTACTTGATGACTGAGTTGTTTTCTGGGTCAAGTTGTCCAACCTCCAATGTCTTTTTTTGAAGAAGTTTGTAAAATTAGGTTGAAACTTTCTAAGTAGTTTAACTCTGATGTTGAGGAGGTACAAGTAATAGTGTCAAGAATAATTGCTAAGTTTGAAAAATATTAGAGTGTGATTCATGGTATATTGGTAATAGCTACATATTAGATCCTAGATTTAAGATGAGATTGATTCAGTTTTGTTTTTCTAAAATCCATGGATCTCATCATACTGTTGAAAGTAAATGTATTAGAGATTTGTGTTGTGATTTGATGAAATTTTATAGTTCAAATTCAAAAACAATAGTTGAACCTCAACGTTCTACATCTACAATTAGTACTTCTTCGACTTCAAGGCGAGATGGAAGTAGTAGTTCAACTGTTAATAGAAAAGATCGATATCTCAAGTTTGAAGAGTTTGTTAATAATGTTGAAAATGATGTTGATAATATTAAATCAGAGTTGGATCATTATTTGGATGAGTCTTTTTTACCGCGATCGGATGACTTTAACATTTTGCAATGGTAGAAGTTGAATAGAGTGAAGTATCCTATTTTGTATCAAAATGACAAAGATATTCTAGCCGTTCCTGTCACTACTGTTGCTTCTGAATCTGCATTTAGTATTGGTGGTAGACATGTAGGTCCACATCGTTCTCAAATTCATGAAAATTTATTGGAAGTTTTGATGTGTATTCAAGATTGGTTATGGGCGGAAGGTATAAATTAGTATATTGTTTAATTTATTTAATAAACTTTTATTATTTACAATTTGAGATCTAATTTTTCTTTTACATGTCTTAAATAGATAAACATACTCCTATAGATGCTAAAGTTTTGGAAAATGTTCTTGAAGATCGAGATCCAGATGATGTAAGTTATAAGTTCGTGTATTATTATTATTATTAATTTAATATTGATTTATATTAATATATACAATATTTGTGTTTTTTTTCACAAATCATCCCTTACAAAGTTGGATGAAATTCGTTGATGGCGGCTTAGTTTGGCTATGTTATTGTCATGTTGTTGTCATGTCGTGTCTTAAACAAATATGTTTTTGTCATGTTGTAACTTTTCTTAAAATAATTATGGATAGATGTTTTTATTATTTAAGTTTAAGTTGAATTTTAATGAGAATAATTGATGGATTGTGAATGGATATTTTTATTATTTAAGTTTAAGTTGAATTTTAATGAGAATTATTGATGGATTATGAATGGATGTTTTTATTATTTAAGTTTATTTGAATTTTAATGAGAATAATTGATACATTATGAATGAATGTTTTTAATAGAAAAATTGATAATATTCTATTGAAATTTGCACTAAAAAATATTTTGTCTCAATTAAAATTGCATTGGGAAAGTCCATATTTGATTAAAAAAATATATAAAAAAACAAAGGCGGGGAATTTTTCCCTGCGGGGAACCCGATCCCTGTGGGGAATCCCCACCCTGTCCCCCGTTGGGAAATTTGCGGGGACGGGGACGAGAATGGCTTCCTCGTCTTCGCCCCGTCCCGTGGACATCTCTATATATAAGCCCTCCTTGATAAAGGCCTCTAAGGACGTGTTGGTTCGACTAGTTGGTCTTGGACACTGATCAATGACCCATTGATACCGCAAGCGCACTTGTCAAATTATAGTAAAGTTAAAACGACCTAAGGCCAAGTATTGTCCTCTGGGAATTAGTTATTAAATCTCCTAGCTATTACGAACTAAACTAAAGTGAAACAACGAAAATAACATTTAGCCATGGAAGAGTGCAAGCAAGAAGACAGTCTAAGGTATCAATTTCACTAATGGACTGTTGAATTTAACCTATAAATTATTGAATCAATTACTATCAATTACCTAGATCTTGAAGCCTTTTATCCAAGCTGCATCTCGAAGTCAGCCTTTTCTCTCACCTAATCACTAGTTCCTAAATCTTTTTGAAACCAGTCAACTAGACAAGGTACTATGATCTTTCATCATCAAACTCTATCATTCTTTTATTATGCTAGTATACTCAAACGAAAATTTTGTATGCAATATCTAATAGAAAATATTATCGCTGGAGTAAGACAATAAATCATGCATCAAACAATGGTGATTGAAGGAATCAAATCTCCAGTAGAAGCAAATTATCGCCTTACTTTGATTTTGATTTAAAAATACAGAAAAGAAAAATTACAGAAAAAAGAGTATGCTGTAATTAAAAAGGTTAATCATACAGGACACAATTAGGTCAGAACCTAATTATAAAAAGAATTTTACTTTAATATCATATATTAAAATAAATAAATATTTGAATAATATTCCAATATAAAGTTCTCTCGTAATCTATAGTTTCAATATGAACCTCATTTACATTAAATGATTAATTATTTGAATCATATTCAAATAGATCGATCTTCCTTTATTACATAGTTTTAATATGAATATCATCCATGTTAAATTATGAATTATTTGAATCATATTCAAATACATTTATTCTCCCATATAATAGTTCTAATCTGAATCATATTCATAATTAACTATTTACCAATGTACCTTCATACATTAAAACTTATATTAATTGTATCCAATACAATAAATATATATTTTTCTTAATTAATATGAACACTTCAAATTATTCTTTTATTACCTTGATTCTTTTTGGTTTGTTATGAGCTAGTAGGACCTTATGAATCTAAATATCATAAGCTCCAACGATTTGAGATTAATTAATTAACCTCCATTTATTAACTATGGGGCAAACCATTATAAACCTAGTTGCACTCTTTTTCACTATAGGACAAGTTGTTTCCATAGATATAATCACTACACAGAAGACGATCCTTTACGAGATGTTCGTAATTACAACTGACTCAAATGTCCATTTACCCTTATAATTACCTCTATGTCCTTAAGTACCACTAATCCTCTAATGAGCAATTTGTTTATGACTTAACCATAAATATAGTCCCTCTTCGGCCAATGAGAAGGTAAGGCTCCATTGTTTAATTCCTGAAGTCAATAATAAATAGAACTACTCATCTACTTACCCTCTACAGAAATAAGTGAATTCTATCTTGTGAAATTACGTTTCCAGCTCCCTATTTGGTCAAGTCCTCAAAATGGTAGGTTTATTGATTTGGTAGTATGAGTTACTCTCAACCATGCAAATCAAAGGACGAGTCTCATAGAATGAGTTCATAACTTACTTAGGATTAAAATCGAGTTATATATGATCCTCCTGGGAAACATAAATCTTTTAAACTAAAGGATTTACAAAGAGAAATTTAATATTTCATGGTCAAGTCTTATATAACTATTTATATAGAATACCTCCACTCACCTATCTTTTTAATTTGGATTGTATTTTTCTTTAAGAAAAATTACACGGTATGAAATTTGTTTCAAATTAGTCCATTTCAAATTTCAACAATCAAATTCCTATCATTTTGAAAATACTTCATTTAAATTTCTCTATTAATGAAAACGGTTAAATTCTTACTACCGATTGACATGACCTTTATTTTAATAACTAGTTACAAGTCACATGTGATGTGCGTGTTTATAAAATTTGTGATGTAAATGTTAGAAAATTTATTTATTTTTTTAAAAAAATATATAAATCATGTAATGACTTTAACTACTGTATACTTTATAAGTTTGTGATAAAATTAAAATTTTATCTAAAAACATTAAATAATATTGCAAAATTGGTAAGGGATGCACCAATTCAATAAATTATATTTATTCCACTTAAAGGTATATATATATATATATTTGTAAAATGGAAAATTTGAATAACCACACCTCTATTACCTAATATCTCACACGTAAACTTGAAAAGTCTTTTTTTTAATATATAAATTGTATTAATATATGAATGAATTAATGCATTCCATGTATAAATCATCTAGCAGATTGTCGTATTCCATATCTGAACAAATATCTAAATCCAAAGAGTTATATTTTAAAATTCGAAGGATATCAATAGACACTTGATAATAAACTATACCCTAAACTAATAATTATATCACTTAAAATTCTAATTTTTTTTTATAAATGTATCAATTTAAACTTTAAACTTTTGTAATTATATCAACTTGAATCTTTCATTATGTTTTATCTGAATACACTTATAAATGTTTGGAGGTTAAATTGATACAACTTAAAAATTTAAGATTTAAATTGATATAAGTTTTCATTTAAAATTAAAAAATGATATAGATAAAAATTGCTCCAAAAGAGTGGTCACAGAGTTGTGACGTGTAAAATCATTTGAAAACATACGTTTAATAATGAGGGACTGAGAGGTGTCTTGGGAGTAGTGGGCGGTCACCGGTTTTTATGTTGTCTCAAAAAGACAAAAAGACAAAAAGCAAAATAAAATCGTAAAAATTGACTGATTGAGACTTGGCCGTGTCAACGCCTATAATAGAAAGCTGCGCTTGTAAGCTTCATTCTGGAGTTCACTCTCGCCTTCATAGCGAGTCGAGTTGGGTGTTCTTAGAGACAAAAATGGAGGCCACCGATTGTATCTATAGAAATTCTAGGGCGCCCATAGAAGATCGGATCAAAGATCTTCTCTCACGGATGACTTTGAGGGAAAAAATCGGGCAGATGACCCAAATTGAGCGCACTGTGGCCACTCCCTCTGCGCTTAGGGATTTCGCGATCGGTACCTGCTTCGATTGCCAATTGAATTCCATATTTTGTTGCTTTT
Source organism: Benincasa hispida (assembly GCF_027475165.1). NCBI lineage: Eukaryota > Viridiplantae > Streptophyta > Magnoliopsida > Cucurbitales > Cucurbitaceae > Benincasa > Benincasa hispida. The sequence continues at coordinate 17,974,703 of NC_143485.1, forward strand.
TTTCTTCAATTTCTTTGGATGATTGTTGTGGTTTGTGGCCGATGGATTTGTAGGGAGCGTTCTCAACGCCGGTGGTAGCGCTCCTTTCCATGAAGCTTTGTCGTCGGATTGGGCAGACATGATTGACGGGTTCCAGTATTCGGCGCTTCAGTCGCGTCTTGGAATTCCAATTATATATGGGAGTGATGCTGTTCATGGAAATAACAATGTTTATGGTGCTACCATTTTTCCTCATAATGTTGGCCTTGGAGCCACCAGGTATAAATAGTTTTGATACTGATGATCCATTTTGGAGGGTCCAAATGAAATCGGACCCTTTTTTTTTCTTAGAAACTATGTTTTTGGCTTCTGAAATTACCAAAACACAACTTTGAATATTGTGCATGTGGGTTGGTATGTCTCTCTCGTTCCTCTGGCTCTTTAGTCTTTAGGGTTTAGATTTTTTCGCTCTTCACTTACTTTCTCTATTTTCTCTTGCTCTTTTCTCTCACTTTTTGTTCTTTGTTCTTTTTTATTGGCTCTTTTTGAGACTTAAGAGTAAGGATAGAAAGCAAGGATGCATAGGAGAGAGCGAGAGTTGAGAGTCGAGAACCCGACACGCTTGCACATTAAGGTCGTTTCGGTAATTTTCGATGATGATGATGCAACCAAAGGTAAAAAAGTTTTAAGAGGTGGGGCGGATTCTATTTTGGGTCCATTTGGGTGAACTGTACTATTGTCTCATAATTTCTCTTCTCTATAGTTTATATACATGTTTATATCTGCTTGGCATGCATTGAAAATGTTTGTGAATATGATTCTTGTATGAAAATTATTTAAAAGTTGCATCTTGAACTACACCAATCTTTGTGCAATCTGTTCAATTCCCCAACCACAGTTTGTAACATATTAAACTTTTTTTTTCTTCTTTGTTATTGTGTGATTGGAATGAACTGCAAAAAGATGTGCATAGTTTTAAATGCACCCAGTATTGCTCTTTTTGTATTTCTGATTGGACTTTGAAAAATACGATGAAGTGTCTTGGGATGCAGACAGACTTGAGAAATGGTAAACTGGCTAACAGTTGATTTGTATTCTCTTGCTTAATTGTCCTGACGCAGCTGCGATTTTATGGCAATCTCCATCTTATGATTCTCGCCATTGACCTTTTGGCTTTTAGAGCTGAGAGAATACACATGCGAGAAAATTTCATAGAGCTACAGTTATTAGATATAATAATTTTTTATTTATGGCCCTGCATAATTATTAAATATTTCTTTTATGGAGCCTATTACTGCCACATTATTGGGAAATTTTCTATACATTTGCCACTGCCAACTCTATCTTGGGCCATTTGGGATGGCTTCTGATGGAAGAATCACTAACTAAATGCTTCTCTTAAAAAACCCTCCAAACAATTTTTTATTTTAAGAAAAGTTTGAAAAGTGCTTTTAGTGAGGGAAAAAAAGCACCTTTTACCCTTTCGAAATCATCCCAAACTCATCTTTAGTGCAAACCAAATGGATTTGGCACTGCCCAAGATTACAGAAGGAATACTAACATTGCCTACAGTAACTCTCAAAAAAAAAAAAAAAAACATTGCCTACATTACCATTCAACTTTTCTCGTCAGGAAGAAAACTGAACTTAGATATCGAAGTAATGAAGTTGACCTTTTCCTAAGTTGCTGAATTTTTTAGAAATGCATATGCTGGCACATTTTATTTTCAAGAAAACTATAGAAGGATTTAAAATGCCAACTTTGAGCCGTCCTTTCTCTCTTTCAATTTTTTCTTTTTATTATTATTTTTCCTCTGGCTTTACCAGAATCTCAGTGTAATTTGAATGGATGATAGAGATGCTGATTTGGTTAGAAGGATTGGGACAGTAACAGCTCTTGAGGTTAGAGCGAGTGGTGTTCACTACGCATTTGCCCCTTGTGTTGCTGTAAGTAGACATGCATAACTGTACAATATAAATGTGTGTGTTTATGAATATAAGGAAACAAAGCTTTTGCTTGAATTAATGAAATGAGATTAATGGTCAAAGTGTAAAGGAAAAAAAGAAGACAAAATCTTTCGACCATAAAACAAAGAACTAAATAGGAAAAACAAAGAACTAAATAGGAAAAACAAAGACATTCCAAGTTAAACATAAACCTTGAATAGAGAATCTTCTTGCAAAAGACTTGGAACTTAGCACAAAGAGGAGGCCTTCATCCGAGCAAGCTGCAAACCAATCAAACCAAGGAATAGCTTTTAACCGCATCTGATCATTCAAATATGGGTATACCAATAACTGAATTATGTAACCTGTAAACGAATTTTCAAACTCCCACTAAATGCAAAAGATAGAGAACAAGCACCTTAACAAGACTTGAAAAACACAATCAAGGAATAGGTGTTGAAGGTCTTCAATACTAGCCATACAATACTGACACATAGAAGGAGATGATCAGCAAGAAGGAAGCTTCGTTTGTAGAGTGAAGAGCAATTTAAAGACTACCAACATTACCCAAAGAACGATATTAACTCTTCTTGGGCATTTTGACTTTCACAAAGCATTATATTTATTGTTTCTTCTCCTTCCATAGCACATGTTCTGAGAAAGCATCTGTTTGGAGAATGGTCTACTGAGAAGTCTTTTATTTGTTAATGTGCTATATGCTTCCCTTTGTATGTACCATCAGAGTGCAATGTGTATTCACAACAAATGAGTCTGTCAGGTATCCAGAGATCCTAGATGGGGAAGGTGCTATGAGAGTTACAGTGAAGATACTGAAATTGTTAGAAAAATGACTTCTTTAGTTGAAGGGTTGCAGGGGAAGCCGCCAGAAGGATACCCAAAGGGCTATCCGTTTGTAGCTGGAAGGTATAAAGAAAACTTTATCCATATTTCCTGGTCATGCTTCATTGATTCCACTTATAATGATAATCATAATTAGTCTGCATCAACTTGTTTTTTTGAATTACTATTTCTTGTTGGCCTTGTAAAGATTCCCTCTGATTCATTCTTTCTATTTACCTTAGAAATAATGTCATCGCATGTGCAAAACATTTTGTTGGAGATGGGGGGACAGATAAAGGTTTGAATGAAGGGAATACCATTGCATCTTACGATGACTTGGAGAGGATCCATATGGCTCCTTACCTGGACTGTATTGCTCAAGGAGTTTCAACTGTTATGGCATCTTATTCTAGCTGGAATGGGCGTCTGCTTCATGCCGACCGTTTTTTGCTGACGGAAATGTTGAAAAATAAACTTGGGTTTAAGGTACATTGGACAGTGATATTTCTGCAACTTATTTATTGTGTGTGAACTTTTCAGACCCAAGTTGGCTTTTCATCATCCATTACATCATAAAAAATTCTTAAATCACCAATTGACCAAAAAATTTAAGCTGATGGGTGAAGACAAATTTAATTCTCTATCATCTAATACTCTCTTTCACTTGTGGGCTTGAAATATTTAGAAGACCCAATAAGTGGAAATTAATATTAATTGGGAAGGAAATAATATTGTAGGGGTTGAACACAAGACTTCATGACCACCTCCTTTGATCAATCTTAACTCACCAATTACCCAAAAGTTTAAACTGATAGGTAAAGGCAAGTTTAATACGATATCATCTAACAAAAATGTATCGTTAGAGTGAGGATGGTACAATAAGAGTGTTCATGAATTTGTAGTCATCCTCAAAGTTGTAGCTTTCTAAGAGATTATATTTTCCCTTAGAGTTCGATTTCTATTAAGGCAAATGGCTGTAACATTGTGTTGGCATTACTCGATGCAGGGTTTTGTTATTTCTGACTGGCAAGGAATTGATCGGCTTATTAAACCAAGAGGCTCAAGCTATCGGTGGTGCATTTCTGCTGCAGTTAATGCTGGCATAGACATGGTGGGTTTAAGGCCTAAACTACAAATTCATCTTTTTATTGGTTACTTGAGTTTTGCATTTAAAGGACGAATTGATATGCAGGTTATGGTGCCCCTTCGATATGAAAATTTTATCAAGGACTTGCTATTTCTGGTTGAATCCGGGGGGATTCCAATGGCTAGGATTGATGATGCGGTTGAACGGATATTGAGAGTGAAGTTTGTTGCTGGTGTTTTTGAACATCCTTTCAGTGATAGATCATTGCTAGACGTCGTTGGTTGCAAGGCAAGTTTCTGACCTTTGTCGTAGACTAGTAGCTGTTCCACATTTGTGATTACTGTTTTCGTGAAATGATGAGGCAGCATTACTTACTCGTGAAACATAAATCTCATTCATCCCTTCAGCCAAATTGATTCAAGTTGGCCACTTTTTGCTTCATCCATGATCTTCTAGTTACATCAACTGTTTTATTGATTT